>NC_068317.1:27386213-27744713 GCF_025860055.1 Xyrauchen texanus
CTTTGAATGAGTCCTAAAATGTATCATCCTTTAGACAATGCCCATTGCTGGTATTTGTAGGACATCTTGGCACAGGATCATGCCCTTAAAGTGTCTTTGATGCTGGCTTGCCCGCTCTACCTCCATTGGCCAAAGTTCTCCATCAACCACCTGGCCAATGCCATGCAGCTAAACACATTCCCTGCTAATCACGGTAAGTGGGTGCCTTGATTGAAAATGTTTTTCCACAATGAATCACAATGGCACCTAACACTCATAGTTGGCTTTTTGTTTTCTGGGTTTTGTTGAAGACTAATTCTTAGCACCCGGATGGCTTAATTGTTTTCCTCGCTTGGTACAATCCGCAACACATTTGCTTCTAAATAAATGTGTTTATGGGTGGAGAACACGTGAATATGATTAGAGGAAAATACAATAGCTGCTCCATTACCCCTCACAGCTGACTTTAATTACCAGGACTGCTGCCTTTCCACCTCATTAGGGAAATATTGAAGCACAGATATTCATTTGAATGCATATGGTGATGTGCATGTGATTGCAAGTGTGTCAAACAAATACTGCTCTAACCAACGGGTTAAGTTTGCCCCCGCTGTTAGATGTAGAAAATACATTTTCAAATTCAAAAGTGCTGCACCAGCCATGCACATGCCATTGAAGCCTTCTCTTGCATGTAAGTCTTCGAAATCTTGCCAAACTCTGTTTCTAGTCTGCTCAATCTCAGTTTCTATCCTGTAGTTGACAGGCAGGCATATGGTCGTCTGTGGTTGCCCTGATATGCTGGGCTATGATCAGGCATCATGGCTGAGATCTTTATTTAGTCACCGGATTCTCTCCTCTTCAGTGCCTCCTGGTGTTTTCATCTATCCTTATCCTCCCTCAATTATATGTCTTCATTCATATCTTCATCTTTAATGAAAGGCATCAGCTTTAAAGTATTATGATCATTATGTCATAAAATCAGTTTTCTTCTGAGATCATTCTGTGCTAGGTCAGTATTTGTGCTTCAGATTTTCATCTCAAAATCACAGCAGTGTTAGGGCCATATAGCACAATTGCGAGTGTGATATTGCTTATATACAGAAGTTCAATGAACAAGTACATTTTTTTAAATGAGAAAAAACTGAGTATGGTCATAAAAACACATTTGTGCATGGAACTACTTTCTGCTGGTTCAAACAAAATGATGCGTCCAAGCCTCTGTTAGTAATTAAAAAAGGTAACTTCAGAAATAGTATCATGGCTTGTGCTGTTTTGAACAAGTTATTGGTTAAACATGGATGGATGTGAGAGAGTGTGTGTGTGTGTGAGAGAGAGAGAGAGAGAGAGAGAGAGAGAGAGAAGGAGAGAGAGAGAGAGAGAGAGAGAGAGAGAGAGAAGTATGGGGTACACTAAGTCATCATAGCTATACACGTTGGGACAAACACCAAACTGAATCTTTACATGCAGAATTCTGCAGATACATCTTACATGTACACAGAAATACACCAACAAATGCATGTAGAGCAGAATTAGGCAGATACCCACTGATAATTAGCATTCAAAAGAGAGCACTTCAATTCTTTACTAACCTTAAATCCAGCCCCAATACAATTCAATACAAATCCCTTCAAATCCAAGAGCTGAGCCCAGAAAAGATTCCCCAACATCAGTTAGTGCAGAGATTAATTGTCCCACCTCAAACACAGTTTGACCAGTCTCACATCAACACTGTTTTCCAAACACCAATCAGAGTAAACCAAATTATAACGCAATGCAAAGAAACCTATTTGGAACATTGGAAAGAAGAAACTAAAAGCCAAAGTAGATCTGAATGTTATCTGGAACTAAACAGAGAGTATGAGTTGGCAAAATATCTCTTTACTGTCAGAGATAGAAAACAGAGACAAACCCTAACCAAATACAGGCTCAGTGACCACAAATTGGCAATTGAAAAAGGAAGACACAAAAAATCATGGCAACCAAAAGAAAACAGAATATGTGGTCACTGTTGGACAGGTGAGGTCGAGACAGAAATACACTTCCTCCTAAAATGTGAAACATTCAGAGAAATATGGAACGTTTACCTAAACAAGTTTAACTCTGAAACTTTGGACTTTAAAGACCTAAATAACCTCTCAAAATTAAAAATACTCATTGGAGAAGGAGACAGGGCACATCTTGCTGCCCAAAATGTATCAACATGCCACAACCTGAGGGACAGTGAAAGATCTGGACAAACACACACAAACACACACACACACACGCACGCACGCACACACACAATTTGATGTGGTGAAATAAATAAAAAAACATTTTTTATTATAATTATATAATGTAATTTAATTATATTATATAATGTCCAAGTTATTGGACAAAATGTATTTTGATTTTATTTAATTTATTCTATATGATGCTTTGGCAACATTGTTTTTGAAAATGTCATGCCAATAAAGCCCATTGAATTGATTTGAGAGCGAGAGAGAGAGAGAGAGAGAGAGAGAGAGAGAGAGAGAGGGAGAGAGATGGAGCATGTGCAATCAATTGTTGCCACTCCCAAGCAAAGATGCTGTCAGCTTTCAGAAGATCAGCTTTCTCAGTGGAAAAGTAGCATCCATGCGGGGCTATTTCTCCCTATTTCACTGTAGCCGGTGCACAAGAGTCGATCACTATAGAAACCGCTGCATCTTCCGCCATTTTAAACAGCACTCATTGTGTAATTAATCAGTCTGTTATGTCTCTCAGCTGTGATGAGCCATAATGCTGAAGTTGTTCGTTTAAAGCCGTTTAAAGCTATTTCCTAGCTTTAGTATTAGTATCACGAAGAGCTGTTTTATGTAAGCACTGGCTGACGCGGATTCACTTCACGTCACCTAACTGGCTCATATTACACAAACATTATCTTTTGGCACCAACTGCTGGTTAACATATGTAATGTAAAAAACAAAAAAATACAAACAGTAGCTCTTAACACATATGCACTGCTCTTACACTTTAGTTTAGAATGGCATGAACCAAGCGGAGTGATACACACACAGTGGAGCGTTGGAGCTCTGATGGTGTCAGACCATCAGCACTCATGGAACGTCTCTCCTCCAATCAGATTCAAGGACTGGAACTAACTGTTGTATATATATATATATATATATATACATATAGATAGATAGATAGATAGATAGATAGATAGATAGATATATTAGGGGTGTAACGGTTCAAATTTCTCATGGTTCGGTTTGTATCACAGTTTTAGGGTCATCGTTTTGGTACGGTTCGATATTTGTTATGTTCTGAAAAAAAAATATTACTGCCAAAGTAAAAATATTCTATTTGGTAACAAACACTTCAACAGATTTGCCCTCACTACAAATCACCATGGTTTTATGACAGTAACCATAGTTTAACCATGGTATTTGTAATAAAATCACAGTAACCACAAAATAACATGGTTAATGTCATGGTTGCAATACTATAGTAAAACCATGGTTACCATATGGAATCTACAGAATTACTGTTGTAAAACAATGGTTAATTCAAAACTATGATTTCTTGTTTGTTACTTCAGCCATGGGTACTACAATATTTCAATAGTAAAACCATGGTTACTTTTCATCAGTGCCCTTAACTATACAAATTGTTTTTCTCTAATAACTAACTCAACATTTAACTTAATACCTGCATTTATACTACATGCATCAACATAAAGTGCATTTAATTCTCAACTCAACATATATTTAATATTCGGAAGATGTCCATCACTAATAGAAGGAGAAACCTTGCAATTAAAATGGATGCTAGAAGGCATGTCGTAATGCAACATTAGTGATTTAAACATACGTGAAAATCCCACATCTTCATCAACAGAGTATGGCAACATAACTTTAGCAATGAACACTCCAAATGCTTTAGTTATTGTTATAGCACTGAGTTCCTTAAAGACGGAAGGGAGTGTGTACAATTTCAGGCTCACCTGCGGCTCTGTGTGTGCAGCGCGCTAATATATCCTCGGGTAATGTTGGTGTAAATAACCAATCAAACACTGATGTATTACCAGTATACGGCACTCGTTTTGAGCAATGTCTGCAAACATTGCCTGCATAAAGAAAACGTTCCCAGACAGGAGACTTCAATGATGCAGGGGCTTCTCTATCTTTCTGTTTGTTTTCTCTGCTTGTCATTTTCAACCTCACACTAACGCATGCAGAACTGTGATGTAATCAAATGATTAACATACTTACAGTTAATAGGATAGCTTCTCTCTGTAGAAAGTTGACCCATATGAAACAGGCAGAGCATGTCTACAGATCGATAGAGGTGCATTAGTGAAGGTTCTAACTGTGCATGTCTATTTGGCACTTTATTTTCTTCGCCAAACTGTAAGATCAGATGTGTCATTAAATTGAGATGAACTGCAGTGCAAATGCTTACCAAACCATGGGTGGAGAACCGTTACCAAGAACTGTTTCATCCTTAATATATATATATATATATATATATATATATATATATATATATATATATATATATTTATCTGTCATACATTTTTATAAAATTAATTACAAAGTGTCCAGATTAATAAATCGCATTTAATCAGCATATACAAATTTTTGCTGAGAAAGGCCCTCATATAACAATAATTCAATATACTGTATAATGATGAAATAATTTGACATAGTTATCTTTAAATATTTAAAAATTATACATATGTTTATATATCATAAACATAAAAGTTTTAGGTTACTGTGTCAAGTTAAATATAGTTTAATACTTAGAAGACATCTTGAGATCACTTAGTTCAAATTTGCGCACCATCAATTATTTTGAACTCAAGAACATAACGCATGTTTGTGTTGTGCTGTCTGCTGAAGGGTTGTTTTGTTCCCTGTATAAACTGCGTGTTGCCCATGGTAATGGTAAATGGTAAATGGTCTGCACTTATATAGCGCTTTTTTATTAACCTTAGAGGTTACCAAAGCGCTTTACACTATGTCCCAATCACCCATCCACACTCACATTCACACACCAATGGCGTACAGCTGAAGTTTCACTTACTGCCTTCTGGAGTAAACCGGTGGTACTACAAGCTTGTATTTACATTCTGAGATGATAACCTTCTCACCAAAATTGTCCACTCACTGGATGTTTTTTGCTTTTGGCACCATTTTGTGTAAATTCTAGAGACTGTTGTGTGTGAAAATCCCAGGAGATCAGCAGTTACAGAAATACTCAAACAAGCCCATCTGGCACCAACAATCATGCTATGGTCCAAATAACTGAGATAATTTTTTCCCATTCTGATGGTTGATGTGAATATTAACTGAAGCTCCTGACCCGTATCTATGTGATTTTATGCACTGCACTGCTGCCACACGATTGGCTAATAAGATAATCGCATGGATGATTGTTGGTGCCAGATGGGCTGTGCCAGATGGAAGCGCCTTGTTGATGAGAGAGGTCAACAGAGAATGGCCAGACTGGTTCAAACTGACAAAGTCTATAATACTCAGATAACCGCTCTGCACAATTGTGGGGAGAAGAATATCATCTTAGAATGCTGATTTGAGAGGCTGGTTGGCGCTGTTTTGGTGGCACGAGGGAGACCTACACAATATTAGGCAGGTGGTTTTAATGTTGTGGCTGATCGGTGCATAGATATATATATATATATATATATATATATATATATATATATGAATAGTATGAATAATTACATTAATTTCGTGTTTATAAGGGACACTGGGAGTTTGTTATTTTTGCATATGAGTGGTTTAAGTTGTTTTAGAATTTTTTCGAAAATGTACAATACATTTTAGTATTGATTTCTGTGTGAAAATGCATGCTTAGTCAATGTGGCACATTACTCTGTCAGGTTTAGTTTATTGTACTAATAAATGTATAACAACAGTCATTATTATTTTATTATATTTTATCTGGAAAATTGCATTTCAGTTTTCTTTTCTTTTCATGTCTTTGCTTTTGGTTTGTTTCATACATAAACATCAAAGCAGAACATTCTACCCAATCACCTTTCAAGAGCTCCATCCAATGTCTTCTGTGCAGATTTGAACGTTTGACAGAGAACGAACCCCTTTTTATGTCAATGTCAGTCCAAAACATTCAGCTCCAAGATTGCTAGTCAAATTTCGTTCTGGCAGATTAGTTCAAAATAATACAATTAAGTTACGACCATTCAAGTGAAAGGGAGTGAGTGAGGGGGAGACAATAGAAGAAAAATAAATGATATGATTGATTTAATTTGTCAGTGTGACTGTGAACAACTCACAGAAGGTTGATTATCATGGTCTCCTGCTGATTACATGCTAGAGTTTTAGATAGTGTGTGATATTGATGCATATTTCATTTCTAGGATAAGTGTAGTTATTTCAGAACCTGGAGTGATTTTACTCTTTGTTAATGGCTGATGTGCAGATCCATATGGAATAGTAGAAAGCTCCATCGATTTCTGCAAGACTGTAGCACCCTTTATTGTAACACTTTACAATAATTACCATTTGTTAACATGAACTAACAATGAACAACACTTTTACAGCATTTATAAATGTTTGTTAATTATGACATTCATGCATTTTTAAAATCTAAAGTTGTCTTTGTTAACATTAGTTAATGCAATGTGAACTAACATTAACTAACAATGAACAATTGCAATTTTATTAGGTAACTGTAACAAAGCTTTATAAATGCTGTAATAGATATACAGTTAATTGATAGTCAATGATACCTAATGCATTAACTAATGTTAACAAATGGCACTTTATTGTAAAGTGTTACCACCTTTATTCACAAAATTCTACGCTAACAGTACTCCACCCCTGCATCTTTGTTTATAAAGTATTTCGGCTGATTTTATTATAATTTACTTTCAGCTACCAAGAAGAATGCTACCAATACCAGTAAGAATGCTGTACTCTACAAGTTCCAAATTATGTGCAGAAATGATGAAGAAAGTCATTTCATCTGGGCCTGTGGATAAATCATGCTATACATTTTAATTTATGCATTTGGCAGATGATTTTATCCATTCATTTTATCCTTTTATTCTCATTACACATGTTCACTTGTAATTGGAAAACACTCTGGGCTATAAATCATTAAATGAGATATGATTCTGTAACAGAATATGAGGATGGGCAAGGAGGAGGCGGGAACCAGCTGAACAGTCCACATAAAGGTTTAATGATAAAAATGAACTTAAAACAACATAAAACATAAACAAACACAGACACACATGCAGCGCGGCCACATGCGTCTCTCTCTCTCTCGAACTGGCGCCTCCGGCTTCCCTTTATCTCGCTCTCCCGCTGATCTGTCCTGGCCAAATTCCCCCCATTGACCCTTATCAGTCATGGCTTCCTAATAATCCCCATCCATTAATTGGCTACTATCACTCCACTCTCTCCTCTGCACAATTGCTTGTGTGTGGTGAGCGCACTGGCGCACTATGGCTGCCATTGCATCATCAGGGTAGATGCTGCACGCTGGTGGTGGATGAGGAGAGCCCCTGTACACTGTGTAAAGCGCTTTGAGTGCAGTGTCAGAAAGCGCTATATAAATGTAATGTTCATTCATTTATTCATTCATCAGCTGATTCAGCACCGGCCGTGGATCATTACAGCCCCCCCCCCCCATCACACTCCTCCCCTGCCCGATTCAGGCCGGGGTGCCACCGGTTCAACTAACATCCACCCATCTCTGTTGGGGGGAAACTCTGCCCTTCCGGGCATTCTATCAGCCGGTGGTCATCCCTGCCTCCTGTGAACCTTGGTGAGAGACGAGGGGAGTCGTGGGGGGAGGGAAAGGGTGAGCAGAGACACAGAGAGAGAGAGAGAGAGTAGAAAGAGAGAAGAACTTGCTTTCCGGCTCCAGGACGCGCTGTCGCCCGGTCCTCAACTGCTCGTCCACCCTTCTACAGATGTCAGCTCGCTTCTCCCCTGGCGGATGGCAGCGAGTAATCCAGCCCCTGGTGGACGGAACTGCTTCTCCCTTTCTTCGGCGGATAGCAACGGTTCCTCTGGCCACAGTCAGATGGCCGTGGTTGCTCCCCTGGCAGATGACAGCAGCGGAAACTCCGTGACAGCACATCCCTCCTCCCTCCAGGGTTTCAACACCACCACTGTAACAGTATTAGGACGGGCAAGGAGGAGGTGGGAACCGGCTGAACAGTCAACATAAAGTTTAATGGTATAAATTAACATAAAACATTATCTCGCTCTCATGCTGATCAGCAGATTCAGTGCCGGCCGTGCACCACAACAGCCTGGCCACACCCTCCTCATCATCACAGATTAATTCTAATTTGACATACCCAGTCCTCGCATGTGCACAAAATGTGGTCAAACTTTTCACATGCAATCCATATGCATCCTTCAAAAATAACCCATAACAAACACTCAATTTTAACATACATCATTTTACTGAAAGCACATTTAATGCAATTTATAAGCATTTTGTGTATAATTTGATATTTACCCAAAGATTTCTCTTACGATTAACAAAATTGTGAGCTCTCTTGCGCAATGTATGTTCTCTTATCAGCACACATGCGCAAAACTAGAGAGTTCTGGAAAACAGGTGTCGTAAAACTCTGGATTTTAAAGGGGCAACGTCCAAATTATGATATGAGTTGAATTGATATCATGAAATTTCTCTATTCGCTTACACACATATATATACACAGTATATAAAATGGTACAAATGAATAAGAAACGTATTTTAACAAATTATATGGATGAACAGCTTGTTAGTGATATTGAACTCATCTCTCTGGTCCCTCTTCCCTCTCTTTTTCCTCTCCCTTGAACAAACGTGTAATTCAGGATCAGGGGTGAAATCACTGGTCCGTTAGCTCAGCAGCCTTTTGGCAACTCAGAGTTCTCAGTTTGCTCTTCCAGAGGCATGAGCTGTAAATTGTAACATGTTGTGTTTTACAATGGCATCATGCCATAAAAAAACATGTGTTTTCTCCAGCACTAGACTCCATCACCCTGTGTCTGCAGCTGTCCTGCTTTCATGCAATCTGATCTGGACAGCCACCTCTAGGCTATCATATAGTCAGATCCTTCCAGCCATCTCCCTAGTCCCTTTCCATCATGTTCCATGACAGCATTCCCAAGTCCAAATTTACAGTCCAGGATGACTGTGTATGATTATCTGAGCAGAAGTTTTATGATGTGTTACTCTTTGGCCCACCTATTCAAAGACAATATCTATTGATGGTGTTTGTTGACAGTGAGTGTGACAGACTGACACCAGACTGACAAATGTTAACAAATTCATTACTTTCCACAAGAAGTAACAAGGAAACATAATTTATTTTTAATGCAGTAATGCAATGCAACAATGCAATACAATAATGCAACGCAACAATGAAACTCAATAATGCTGAAAAGTAATGTTGCCCAACACTGGTTCTAAGCTCTCAAAGCCCAACTGTGGTAGAAGAGTATTGTTCCATAACAAAAGTGTAGAACTGGATTGTTGATCTAATACACTGAGTTTTATTATGTTTTGGAGGAAAGAAATGCAGAATTCTTGATGCCCTACAGAAAGTGCTGTGACAGCGGCATGTTCATCTAAGAAGACAAACAGCATTTACCAGAACCTGCTGTGATTTCCCAAGTGATCCAGACATTTGCTTTTTAATGGCTTGTGAAGACACGCAGAGCAGGCGAATGACATAGTAAAGACACTTTTGCTGAAAAGAGGGCGAGTTTGAGAGATAAGATTAAAAGCGTGGTTTTGAAACATGACTTTTCCCTGCCTCTAACGGTTCTGAGTCCAACAGCAGAGGCCTGGATTCTGTCACCAGCCAGACAAATGGACTCGGCTTGTCCCGCTCTCTGCTTCACAGAGATGGGATTTACCTGTCAAGGCTGATATACAGTGTTTCTCCTGATGTTAAAGGCTCACTGTAAATCAATTTAATCCTCACCTCCACAAACCAACCTCAGGTTTGTCACAATAAGAAATAATCCAACGCTTCTGGGGCTGCTGCCAAAACATAGATTACTTCTGTCGTAAACAGTCTGTGTCTTTTTTCTCATTCTCTCCTGCATGGGTCACTTCTGCTGTTTCCTCAAATGCATTTATTAATACGAGGATTGAAGGAGCTGCCTTTTATTAACATGGAACCGGATGCAATGGCGGGCACACAGATAAAACACTTACACTGATATGAATAAGCACAGAGGTGAGTTTCTGTGTTTTGAATGGAATTCTAGTGCACTACTTAGTATATACTGCATACGACGTAGCAGAGGTAGGAGCAAGTAACACATATTCAAATCACAAGCAAGTCTCAAGTCTTAACCGTCAAGTCTCGTGTCAAGTCTCAAGTACAGTGCAGACAAATCAAGCAAGTCAAGTCAGTGACTCACCTCAAGCAAGTCATTTCGAGTCCTGATGAGTTTCAAGTCAAGTCGAGTCAAGACACAGTACTAAAATAAATAGAGGTTAATTTATTAACTAAATATATATTTTTGCTCTGAAAAGATGAACTTATATACATATTTTTACATGAATTGTATATATGAATTGTATAACAGTAATGTGTTATACAATATATTATATATATATATATATATATATATATATATATATATATATATATATATATATATATTAGTAAATTACGTTAATGAACATGCATGATATTTTAATCATGGGCAATTAAAAATATTGTGAATGCTTCTAGATACCTTATTATCCGAATTGTTTCGATTTTTAGAATTAACTGGTTAAAATGTATAACACTGCATGTATGCTGTGTAAAAATACGGTCAGATTTTTACATTGATCTAACAAAACTGCAGACGGGGAAAATGCTAATTCGTTCTCTAACAGTAGGTGGCGCTTATGCAGCAGAAATATAGCTGTTACCCTGATAATGCCTGTACACAAAGCAGCCCTGCGCTTATAAACAATACTTTATTAGGCATTATACGGAGGTAAGATGAAAAGAAAATACCATAGAAACGTTTCTGAAGACAGTCAGTTCCCTTCAGAGATACATTTATATAAAATATTCATAAAGGTTTTGCATTCAAGGACTTTAGTTAAAGTCTTCAGAAGTCATAATCACTAAGAGAGCGCTTGGATTTCATCACAAATCATTCTGTATATTTTATACTACTTGTCACATTTTAAATAAAATGTTGTGACTGCAAATCTGCCTGTTATGCTTTTATGTTGCCAACAAATGGTTTTGGTGTATTTTTGACTGTTGAGAAGGTTTAGAAAAGGCACACACACATTTAGAGGCAATGTCGGGTCATTTCAAACTTGTCTCGCTACAAAACATGAGATTAATCGTGAATCATTTTAATTTACTGACAACCCTCAAACATTTGAACAGTAATTTTACATATTAATCTTTTTGGATAATTAAATTATTTACTCACCTTTCCTTGTTGTTTTTGAAATGTCTGATGAAATTCGAGGTTGTGGCAGTTGTATCGGATATTTTTGTGTTGCATATTTTCCTACATTTTTTATTCACACGGTCACATATGAATTAATTGATGTTGCAATATTTTTTTAAACACATTTCATTACTGTTTATTATAATTGAAAATAATAATAATAAAAAACATTCAAGTCATTGTCAAGTCATGCAGTTCAAGTCAAGTCAAGTCTCGAGTCCCTGGTTCTCAAGTCAAAGTCAAATAATTTTCTTAATTTAGTCAAGCAAGTCACAAGTCCTTAAATTTGCCACTTGTGTCAGACTTGAATCAAGCCAACTCAAGTCCTCCACCTCTGCTACATAGTATAAAAACAGCATGTGAAACACTGTAAATATACTGTAATATATATAAAACTCACTACATACAGCAAATGTTTCAAACAATGTTTATATATATATATATATATATATATATATATATATATATATATATATATATATATATTTAACATCTAAAAGTCAAATTGTCAGGATTAGCAGAGAATAATGAGGCTCAGGACCCTAATGTAGAGTGAAAGAAACAGGAATATATGAATACAAAATAAATAAAAAACAAACCAAAACACCCACAGGGGGGAAAACAAACATAAACTTCCCTGAAAGTGAAAAAGGGCAATCCATGCTGGGACAGATGGAAACAAGACCGAACGGACCAAAACAGGAACCAGGTAGAGGAGACAAGACTGACAGGGAATAAACTAGACCAACCGACTGAACACACAAGACACACAAGACGAACTGGCCCTGGACAGCACACATGAGGACACGAAAAGAGTGAGAGAAATCAACAGGTTAACAAGACAGGTCAGGTGTGTCTAAAAAACTAAAATGGGCAAACAAGGAGGCGGGGTATGACATAAGACAGATAGACATGTGGCAATACAGAAACAAAACAAAGTCACGTGTTCTCACAAGACAACAAAACAACCAAATGGCATGAGCGCACATCGGCAAGACAATAAGGCAATATAGTACGCTCATGCCAACTGACAAACAAGATGAGAGAATGCGTAGCAACGGCAAACAAATCGATGTCACACACTCTCACATTAAACGAAACCTGAGCATACACCGCGAGGCATACACCGCGAGGCAAACGCCACGCGATGAATGCAATAGGTGACAAAAACAAGACAGGACACCTGTGCAAGAGTTCGGCCACACACAAACCCGAAATCTCAGATCGAAGTGATCGAACCTCAGCACAACATGAAGAGACCTCACGACACGAGCATGCAGCGCAATGCAAGGAGCATCCATTTTCTCAGGAGACAGACATGAACTATTGGTGCATGCTGCCAAGATGAAATAAGCATGATGCACCCAAGTCAATAACAAACGGATCATGGAGCACGAGTGTCCGGATCCCGACACAGACCAAAACCGAACCAGACAGTAAGTCAGGATCCAGACACCCAGTTGGCCGAAGGCTGACCGAAGAGCACACAACAGGGAATACAACCGAAACCATTCGCTCACACAAAGACAGACACTGAAACACAAGACACACCACAGTCCTCTCCAGAACTGACAGAGTGACAGGGCCATGACATAAATAATTGATACACATTGATAATACCAGTATGTTTATTACATATATGTATGTAGTGCATGGATACACGGTGGATCACAATCTGAAATTGGAATTTAATTTATTTTTAGAATTGATACATTCTTTTATCTGTCTGTTCAGTGCTGGTGAAGGAGGGGAAGGTTTGACCATTTGTGTTTTTCATTGGACGAGGAGAATGTAACATCTATCGGGACGTGGGTTCGCTAATGAAACCCATGGACAAAAAGCTGCTTCTTGCATCTGTGTGCAGTGACATTTTGGTTATGTTACATTAACATTAACATAAGCGATTCTGTACTTTTGAAAGGGACATACAGGCATTGGTTACCCCTATTTTTTACAGATGTCTTGAGATGTTGCTTCTATATATCCACATAATTTTCTTTCCTCATGATGCCATCAATTTTATGAAGTGCACCAGTCCCTCCTGCAACAAAGCACCCTCACTACATAATGCTGCCACCCCCATGCTTCACGGTTGGGATGGTGTTCTTCGGCACCCTTTTCCCTCCAAACATAACAGTGGTCATTATGACCAAACAGTTCAATTTTTGTTTCATTAGACCACAGGACATTTCTCCAAAAAGTAAGAACTTTGTCCCCATCCTACTGCACCAGCCTTCCACCTTTACTGTTATCACTGCTACTGACGTTCAGGGTGAAACCATCCAATAGAAGCTCTTAAAGGTCAGTCACTACCCTTCACTGCTCACTACCTGCAGAGAGCCAACAGACTACCATGACATTACAGCTCAGAGGTAATAGCTTTAAAATTAGGTAACAGTAAGGTCTCACCTTAACTGAACTCAGAGCATTGATTTTAATACACAAACAGTGTCCTGCACATTTAGATTGAATGTGTGTATTTTTTATTCATGAGGGTGTTTATCTGAGTGAGACATTTTTATTTACAGTTGAAGTCAGAAGTTTACATACACCTTAGCCAAATACATTTAAACTCAGTTTATCACAATTCCTGACATTTAATCGTAGAAAACATTCCCAGTCTTAGGTCAGTTAGGATCACTACTTTATTTTATGAATGTGATATGTCAGTATAATAGTAGAGAGAATAATTTTTTTTTAACTATTATTTATTTCATCACATTCCCAGTGGGTCACAAGTTTATATACACTTTGTTAATATTTGGTAGCATTACCTTTAAATGGTTTAACTTGGGTCAAACGTTCTGGGGAGCCTCCCACAAGCTTCTCACAATAAGTTGCTGGAAGTTTGGCCCATTCATCCAGACAGAACTGGAGTCAGGTTTGTAGGCCTCCTTGCTCACACATGCTTTTTCAGTTCTGCCCGCACATTTTCTATCAGATTGAGGTCAGGACTTTGTTATGGCCACTCCAATACCATGACTTTGTTGTCCATAAGCCATTTTGCTACAAACTTTGGAGTTATGATTGGGGTCATTGTCCTTTTGGAAGACCCATATGTGACCGAGCTTTGACTTCCTGGCTGATGTCTTGAGATGTTGTTTCAATACATCCACATAATTTTCATTCCTCATGATGCCATCTATTCTGTGATGTGCACCAGTCACTCCTGCAACAAAGCACCCGCACAACATGATGCTGCCACCCCCATGCTTCACTGTTGGGATGGTGTTCTTCGGCACACTTTTCCCTCCAAACATAGCTAATTGGCCAATTGTCTAAAGGCTTGGCATAATTTTCTGGAATTGTCCAAGCTGCTTTAAGGCACGGTTAACTTAGTGTATGTAAACTTCTGACCAACTGGAATTGTGATATAGCCTATTTAAAGTGAAACAATCTGTCTGCAAACAATTGTTGGAAAACTTACTTGTTTTATGCATAAAATAGATGTCCAAAATGACTTGCCAAAACTGTAGTTTGCTAATATTAAATATGTGGAGTGGTTAAAAAATGTTTTTTAATGACAACCTAAATGTATGTCAACTTCTAACTTCAAATGTACTCCTGCCTTGATTCACAGAGCTATACCCAGTGACCACATCTATTATACTGCAGACAGCTCAGCCCCTACGTGGAAAGCTCAGTGAGGTAAGGAAAAGGGACATCTAACAGCATGTTTCCATCTAAATATGTTTACACAAACTTTGGGATATTGCTAAAAGTGGTGGAGGGAATCTCCAATAATGCAAATACATTTTAAATGTAAAAAATTGCTGTACACTTTTTATGCACATGTACTGACACTGAATAAATTCCTAGATGCACATCCAAAAAGTCATGTGACTTTGCCTCAACAAGTCATGAATTATTTAATAATTCATTTTAGTCAACCAGCTCTGGTCATTCTGAAATGCCAGATGCAAAGCAAATGATTGACTACTTTAGCCTTTTGGAACTGTCTGGTATGCTGTCATTCCCAGACATAATGCATTTGCAAACACAAAGTTTGGGTTTTGCATGTTGTCTTCGTGCTCTAAACAGCAAGTCATTTATTACATTTAAAATAAAAGTGACTACCCCACTGGCTACAACTTCCATTCTTATTTATATTACACTGATTTTCAGATTTAATTTCAGAAATTATATTTGCAACTTGGAAGGAAACATAACGACTCTGTATGCAAGACCTTTATGAGTTATAATCCCCTGTAATATAGGATACATAGAATGTGTATTATATGTTTGTTCAAACTGTATAGAGACATAGGCATTAAAAAAACGTAACTATTGAGTTCTAAGCCTTGAACCAAACCAACCATGAATTACAACATTACAAAAAATGCTTAATAAAATAAAAAGAAATAAACTATGTCCATTTCATACTTTCAAGATCCCTTGAAAATTAGTCACTTGCAAAGTGTCTTTAAAATCACTGCAGTAATTCTGCATGTATTTCTGCAACTTTTTTAAAGGTCTGTTTTGAAAGGTTTATGTTATTGCTAAAATTCAATGTCTAGAATCCTACAGCTGTGCTGTATTCTGTACCAGTGGGAAGCATCAGACATAAAATAGACATCGTTTCACCTTCAGGGCTGTTTGATGCTTTAGTTTAACATGTATGTTTTTCTTTGTGCAGGAGGAAGTCAAGAAGGAGTGCCTGACTCAGGAGAGGATGAAGAAATGGGAACATGAGAAGGTTGTTCTCTTATTTTCTTTCGCCTTGACCCTTTAACCCATATTACTGTGTGTCCTCCTTGAGAGAGAGCTCAGGGTGTGTGTTGTCAGTGTAGAATGCCCAGCGGAGTGAATTATAAAGCCAAACCCTTTTGGAACACACGCAAAATAAAACAACATAAATCAGTCAGTGATTTCAAGAGATGCACAAGCCTTACTTATTCCCAGACACCCGTTCAGCTGTTACTTTGTTCTCATAGACTCCAGACTCAGCCTTCACTGTGTTCATGTGCCAATTTGCCAAACACGATAGCACCCACATGCTCTGATATTTAACAGCACGGTCTGGTCCTCTCTAGTATGTGCAAAATTCATTCGAAATGCTTTCCAGGCTGGCCCAATCCTCTCAAATGTTCCTCTTTGGTAAGCAGGGCGTACTTTAGTGGTTCTCAACTTGTTTTTAACAATTCAGGGCCCAGATTTTACAATGGACATCAAGTGGCAACCCAACGCAGCACCTATCATTCAAAAGTAAATAAAAATCAACAATGAAATAAGGATGAGTGAATGACACACAACCTATCCAAGTTGGCATTTGCCTAATTTGGCAAGCTTTTACGAAGCGACAGATGATTTTTCAGCAAAATATTGTAGATTTTGATTGGGCACACAGCCTTTGACATCAACAACAAAGGAAATTGGAAGGGTTTCCCCACCCTTTTAAAAGTTTATAAGCCTTTAATTTGATTATTTATTTGACTATTTTAACTCTAAACCATTACATCGTTAGCGTAATTTAAAAAAATTATTATTTAGTTCAGAACAAATCTGTAACCCACTAGTTGAGAAACACTGTTCTAGATTTCATGTTCTGGTGTCTGGTCCTTGGAGTAACATTGTATTCCTAAGCTGTATGAAGATCCCAGCACTCATAAACAGAAGAGACTGACACTTGTGTGTGTGTGTGTGTGTGTGTGTGTGTGTGTGTGTGTAAATGTTTCTTTGTGAAGTGCTCTGATCATCAGAAATGCTCTATTGTACATTTTCAGACATTTTCATGATCGATTGTCACAGAAATTAATAAAAAAAAGATGAATCATTAACGTTAAAGGGTTAGTTCAACCAAATTAAAAATTCCGATTTCCGATACAAGATGTGTATGACTTTCTTTCTTCAGCAGAACCCAAACAAAGAGTTTTAGAAGAATATCTCAGCTCTGTTGTTCCATATCATGCAAGTGAATGGGTGCCAACATTTTGAAGCTTCAAAATCCACGTAAGGGCAACATAAAAGTAATCCAGACTATGGTGGATAATCCATATCTTCTGAAGTGATATGTTAGTTGTGGGTGAGAAACAGATCAATATTTAAGTCCTTTTTCCTTTTCACTTTCACTTTCTCCTTATGTTTTTGGTGATTCACATTCCACATGCATATCATCCCCTACTGCGCAGGGAGGATAATCTATTACAAAACAATTACTTAATATTGATCTGTTTCTCACCTACACCTGTCATATCGTGTCTGAACACATGGATTTAGCCTCTGGAGTCATATGGATTACTTTCATGCTCCTTTTATGTGGATTATGGCGCTTCAAAATTTCGGCACCCATTCACTTGCATTGTGAGGACCTACAGACTTAAGATATTCTTCTAAAAATCTTAATTTGTGTTCAGCAGAAGAAAGCAAGTCATACACATCTGGGATGCCAGGAGGGTCAGTAAATAATGAGGGAATTTTCATTTTTGGCTGAACTATCCCTTTAATGCCAGCAAAACACATGTGGAGGACTCCAAATAATATATGCATTTAGCCTACTGAAATTATTACACTTAAGAAATGCAAGTAATGGCATTTTCCTCTTAAAATATTCTTTGTTCAGTGAATTGTAATACCTTTTGGCAACGTTTAGTACAAATTTGTGAATTGTTTAATCACTGATTGACAAACCACTCAGGATTTAACTGAGCATTTGGAATTCATTTTGAAATAATCACGCAAGTGGGCAGAGAACCATTCCTGAGGAAAGGACTAGGTATTCTCCACACAGCCAATTGGTGAGAAGCTATGGTACCTACAGTACCTTTTCAGTTTTGACTGATTTGCTGTTGTGTTTTCTAACTTGTTTACTTTGTTTCTGGATTCGCTGTTTTGTTTTCTGATTTGCTCTTTTTTTTTTCAGATTTGCTGTTGTGCTTTATAAATTGCTGTTGTGTTTCTGAATTGTTATTTTGTCTTTGGATTTGCTGTTGTGTTTTTAGATTGGTTGTTTTGTTTTGCACTTCACGGCCATCGTAGTTTTAGTAACATTTATTGTAAGTTTGTTTAAAAGAAAAGTTCAGTTATTATGTTAAGTAATTATTGTTAAAAAGTGATACAAATGTAAATCTGGTCATTTGCAGTTTATTTTATATTAATTGATGGCTGTAAAATACAATGTCAGCTGGTTAGATGGTAATTACTCCTCTATTCTCAGAAATCAAAATAATATTCCATTAAATAGAAGTATGTGTATTATTATCAGTATCAAGAGTATTGTCCTTCGTAGTACTTGATATGGGATTGAAAATAAAAAAGTAAAAGTTTTAGTGCACATTGTTGTATGCAATTGTAGCCTAGAAAGTCTGCAAGGATGCGTACTTCCATCCATCCATCCATCATCAACCGCTTATCCTGTGTACAGGGTCGCGGGGGGCTGGAGCCTATCCCAGCCAACATTGGGCGAAAGGCGGGGGGACACCCCGGACAGGTCGCCAGTCCATCGCAGGGCCACACATAGACAGACGTACACTCACACTCACATCCACACCTAGGGCAATTTTTTTTGGAGACACCAATTAACCTAGCCTGCATGTCTTTTGGATGGTGGGAGGAAGCCAGAGTACCCGGAGAGAACCCACGCAGACACGGGGAGAACATGCAAACTCCACACAGAAAGGCCAGGGCAACCAGGGTTTGAACCCACGACCTTCTTGTTGTGAGGCGACAGTGCTAACCGCTGCACCACCATGCCGCCCATAGGATGCGTACTTAAAAAAAAAAAAAAAAAAAAAAGAAATATTATGCCATCCAGGCTCCTCTGGATTACTATTTTTAACGTGCTATGATTTGTATTTCTCTAAATTCGACTTGGGATGCAGCCATGCTCCTTGACTGACTTTGCATGAGACCCATAAACTCTCTGGGGTCATGTGACCTCGGCTCACTCCTCGTCCTGTGCACACTCACACCTGTTTCTCATTCTCTCATCATTATACTCCACCAACAGCATGCACAAGGCCAACAGAAACACACCGTTTATTAAAGCACACATGCACACTTTTAAACTGTTTGTTTTTGCAATGAGATTTGAAGCTTGTCTGTTGCTGGTGCAGTTTGCTTCCATCAAGAGTGCCAGGCAGGAAAAATAGGTTTATGTAAATTGTCGCTGGGAAAAGTGCAGTCTCTGGCAGCCGGTGATTATTCAGTGTAATGGTTAATCTGACAGATTAGCTATTAAGAGTGAAGTTGCCCATTACTTTTCTTGATTTTTAAAACTATTCTGATTAAGCTGTGTACAGGGATTGGTTATAGAACCATTTAATTCATATTTACAGTTTACATGCTATGGTGTAAAGTCTGATTAACTATTGAAGGCAAGAAAGGAAAACCATGCATCATTAAGCAGTTTAATTAGCTGGCATGTGCCAAAATGGCACCAAAACCTCTGATTAAGGTCTGATTAAGGTTTACATATCGTCTGTAATGCGAATAAAAGTGGAATGCCGTCTTTGCATTAATTTGATTATGCTTCTTTCAAATGTTTCTGCCTGCAGGCTAAATGATTCCGAAATGCTTTGGGTGTTGTGAGTGCTATAATAGATATAACTTTTTCAGTAAAATAAACATGACAATGTCATTCACGTTAATAACAGAAAAATATTGACATTATTCAAGGTAAACAAATAATGAACATGAATTATGCACACTCAGGCCGAGGTGGATATGTGTTTACTGTTTGTGTAATATGTGATTGTTCATGCTGGCATGTTTTTATTGAACTTTTTTTGGCCATGTGGCATGAAGCAAACAATACTATTACAATCAGATAATGTAAAATATATGTAAGCCAAACACAGCAGCTTGTAAACAGTCTCTCTGGACGGACTCATTTGTCATCAGGCAGACACAGTAACTCTATGTAATCTGCATCATGTATTTAAGGGTGTCAGAAGAGAGGTTTTTAAAATAACTTATGGGCTTGATACTAAACACATGGCACTTTGCAAATTATACTGACATTTCAACATATATTGCAGGGAAATAATAGGAATAGGAAAAATAGCACGACACTGAAAAGAACAAAAAGGCAAAAAACTCTATAGAAAGAGCTGTGTAACATACTAATTCCATATTATGTGTAGTACCGTGGATTCCCATATAAATATCATTGTTTATGTATACACCTGTCACAAACTGCCCTTTGTTTCCCCTTATTCATGGACTTCATTTCCCAGGATGCACTTTTGATGGTTACCCTCACCTGCCCACCATCTTCCACAGCTGTTCCCAGTTGCATCGTCATCCTTCTATGTATAAATACCCTCTGGATTCCTTTCCACATTATAGGTTCTTGTTAGTTTGTTAACATGTTAATTTTAATATTACAGACCAGCAAACTGCTGTTATGTTTGATTTTCCCTTTTCTCAAGTGTTTCATTTTCATCTTTCTGAGTTACATAAATAAAATATTCTGCATTGGATCCACACTCTCCTGTCTCGTCAATCCCATCAATGATACAATACCATTCGGTACCATCTTATGGTATCTAGGGCCTGGAAAAATATAGACTTTCTGATGCATTGCAGTCTTCTAAATAGAATTTATTTTATATGCATAAAAATGGATATTTTAACTCAAAAGTCTAAATTGGAATCAAATTGAGAGCTTGTAATTCAGAACAGAATCTGAAAATCTGTATCAATACCCGGCCCTAACACTATCACTGCACTATGAAACTGTATTATGGAGAAAGAAGATCTGAAAAGCTCTCTCATTTGGACAGTCTGAAGCAGGGGGGCACTGGGACTTAAAAGTGGCCCTGAGCATCATTCAGCAAGCCACACTTCAGCTCCCAGTAATGCTTTTCAGTATGAATAAATTATGCAAATGACTATGTACTGCTCATAGCTTTATTCTTTGCAGATTTTATATAGGCTGTTGTTATTGTATTTGCTGTAATTTGCAGTTATTTGTCATTTTGTGATTATTCAGAGCTCATCTTATGCTTAATATGTTGTCTTTGGTTGTGACCATTATTGTGATTTCCACAAGTTAACCCGCATTTATGGAAATACCCCAAGATGTTTAAGTAATTTCAAAATAAAAGCCATTTCAGTTTTTCAAAATTATAGCCATTGCATTGGACTTCCCTTAGAAGGCTTTGTAATATTCACTTTGTAAGGGGGTCTGCAAGGGCATGGGCAGCCGCCCATATTACCTGTGGGACAGGTCGGTACTTGCGCAGCAATGGGCCAGCCCAAATTACCCAGCAGCCCTCCAGGAAAATGCCTGGTGCTCCCGACGGCCTGTCCGCCCATTGTCTGAAGTGGGACTTTTTACTTAAAGTGGCCAAACATTTAAGTCAAGTCCTTTCAGAGAGATTAAGCTATTCTTTCACCTCGACCTCATTTATTTGAAGTGCTTCTAACAAGTGATTAAATTATATAAACCTCAACTGCACAAATTGTATTACTAATCAAAGGACTTTAAAAATGAACATTTTGTGAAAGTACTTAAAGCTATTGTTGTGGTATAACAGCTATGGTACTAATTCAAATCAAATCTATTAATTTCTTTATCTGAGCAGATATTCTCTTTCTCACAGAGTAAAATACTTTCTGATTCTCTGTTTCATAATGGCGTTCACCCAGGAAGTGTCAAATGGACTAATAAAAGAAGTCCAAGAAGAGTAATTGGGAAGATCAAAAATCCATGAATATTGGCAAATAAACAAAAACACATCCACATACACCAGTGTTGGAGTCTTGATCTTGTGTACTTTGTGTTGAGACTTCTCAAGACCATATACTGTACATAGCCTTGGTCAACATAGCCTTGATCTGGGTCTCAAATCTTGATTGATCTAGGTCTCAGACTAGACTGCAGCCTATTTCCATTCTACTAAAAGGTGATAATTACCTTAACCACAGGCCAGCTTGGTATCTTTACCATTTCTGAAAATTCACTATAGTTCCACGGCTGTCAATGGCTACTTGGCCATTGTACAAAATGGCTGTCTATTTAAGTTCATTAAATTTGACAGCCCGGTTTCTGGACCAACAAATTTTAGTCTGGGTCTTGGAGGGTCTGTTCTTGACTCCAACTCTGACTCACACACTCATACATACACATTGACCCATCCAAACATTTCTACTGCCTTAATGTAGAAGACAACCAGACTATGAACCCAATGGAATTCAGTGTCTAAATCTTTATCTTCTGTTTTTGCTGGAAGTTGTATTTTGGATCCCATACTCTCTGCTCCAGAGACACAGCAACAGAGACACTAGAATTCAAGCATCTATTTTCCCCTGCTGAAAAAATCTGCATAAAAAGAATATCTTCATTCTGAATTTTAACATTGTAAAATTTTTTCTCAATGCTTATGTGAGCCACAGGGACTTCGTACCACTTACCGACAATTAAATCCACTTCGATTGACAAAATGGGAGCCCAGGTGCTTCTGCAAAGCACTGCCAAGGGTGAATCAATGGGTGGCCACAAAGATCCATAAAAATCCGATCACTTCACCTACAAATCCAGAAAGATCCAGCCATCACCTTCTATCACTGACAATAATACTTCACTATTTTTTTCTTTGCCATCTCTTTAACCTTTCAAATGAAGCTTTGTGCTCTTTTGTCACAAGTTCTCATTTCACAGTCTCCCAGTGACAATAGGGCAAATAAGCCCCTGTCAGTTGCCATTCAACAATTGCATGTTACTCGAGCAAGTGTGTGTGTGTGTGTGCATGTGTTTCATAATGTATACAACAATACGCTGCTGACTATCAAAATTGTCTTTTTAAAAAAAATCTGACAAAGGAAGAAAATCATGTTTACATGTCTTTTGAAATCATCGAGTTATTCTATGGTTTTGAAATTGAAACATTAAATAAGCTGGTAAGAACATCTGTAAATGTGTTTACATGCAGAATTAATATCGGGTTAAAATCCTGTCAAAAATCTACTTGTGCTGATCTGTTTATTCTTAAATATTTTATGATCTTGCCCCAAGAATGTGCATGTAAATGCGCTCATTGTGAGTGTCTCAATTTTCCCTCGGTTCCATGCTTGTCAGGTCGGTCATGAAGTCTTCTGGCTGATTATTTGTAGCTGTCTGCTCAAATCATGATGTAAACAGTTGAAAAGTTCTTTAAACATCAACAAATCAAAAAACAACGAAAGGGTCTTAAATTATTGCATGGTATCTTCCAGACTGCCTTGTCCCGCATGCATCCTAGAAACTTTGATGATTTAGTTCTTTAACTAAAAACTGTTGCAACTGCCTTGTGTCAGCTCCCGTCTGACTGGCCTTGAATTAATAAATTTATATGGAAACTGCGAGCCTACTTAAAGTTTGTTTAGGTTCAGGGAAATTTAAGTGCCCCCATAGGGGATGGCTAATCTCAGATTCCTTTAGAAAAACAGCTCTGATTCTTTTTATAACCTAAAACACTTATTTAGTCTATGTCTGTGTATAGATGATTGTGTCTGACCTTAGATGACTGACCTTCCAAAGTTTGCCAAAGTGCCAAATTCTTCTTTTCTGCTCAAATACGATTTTTTTGCGTGAGGCTGTTTACATGATTTTTAAATGTGTCCCATTTCAGACACTCGTATAAACAGGCGATTTTCCCTTAATAACCCATATTTATAAAACACAATATTTTGGCATGTTCATCGTGACATCATTTCATTTCTTAAATCTGTGCATTGACTTGATTTGGGCCTATGATATCTATATGTGTGAATACTGTTATCCTGTACCTCAACTGGTAGATCTTGGTGATAGCAACAACAAGATTATAGGTTCAGTTTCCAAGAAACACACAAACTAATTAAATGTATATTTGAATGCACTGTAGATCGCTTTGGATAAAAGTGTCTGCCAAATGCATAAATAGTAATCTTAATTTCAGTTAATATAATTTAAGATCAATCAGCAGCAGTTGTGGCATGATGTTGATTGTCACAAAAAAATATTTTGAGTCACCTCTCCTTAAAAAAAAAAAAAAAGAAGCAAAAATTGAGGTTATAGTGAGGCACTTACAATGAAAGTGAATATGGCCAATTTTTGGCAGAAATGTGAAGCTTATAATTTTATTAAAGCCCTTACATTAATTATTCGTGTTTTATTTAAGCTGTAAATTAGTTTAAATCAAAGTTTATACTTAACTTAAATACTTTACTTTAGTCGTTTTAAGATTTGTTGACATTACATTGTCATGGCGAAGTTGTCAAATTGGCTATAACTTTACACAATAAAGGTTAGTAAGTGATTTTATAACAATAAAATTATGTTAAAACACGTATTGTTCGTGCCTTGTGGCTAAAGCTTTGAAAAAGTGAGTATTTTAACGTTCAAAAACTGTCCCCCATTCACTTCCATTGTAAGTGCCTCACTAGAACACAGATTTTTGCTTTTTGTAAAGAAAAGGAGGAACAAGTCAAAATAAATGTTTATGGTATTCAATATTATAACATAGATATTGTCGATTGAGCTTAACTTTAATTGAACTCGAAATATTCATTTAATTTTCATTAAGAACCTCGGTAGCACTTTATTTTGAAGGTCCCCCTACAGATGCTCAACTGACTATAAGTGACTTGCTATACCTAATAAACAGTGTTTCAACAAACATTCACTAGACTTTCATTAGCCTGTATATAGATCATTATTAATGACCTATACTTACATTAACGTTGAGAACATCAGTTCATTAAAATTGTTGGACAAAACAATGACTTCTGTACATTTATATTTCTTTTACATACAGTCTACGTGCTGGTTGAAAAGAGGTGCTGCTATTCCTGTGTGTTTTTGTCAGTATTGGTATTTACCATCTGCTGATATTCTGTTTAAAAAACAGACATGTAGCAGTCGGTTAACCATATTCCTTAGATGTTCACTTTATTTTGATGGACCCTAGGTAACTATAGATGATCAATTAATACTACATTAATATAAAGTGACTCTGTACTGATAAAGCATTTGAAAAAAAAATAGCTTTGTGTAACTAAAGGTGAAATAAGAAAATGAGCAGGTAATACATGTTAGAAGGTCATTCATAAAGATATATATACAGGCTACTGAAAGTCTGCTGAATGTTTGTTGAAACATTGTTTACTAGCTATAACAAGTCAGTTGATAAGTCACTTATAGTCAATTGAATAACTGTAGGGAGACCATCAATATCAAATGTTACCAGAATGTCCAGATAAATAAACTAAACAGGTCCCATTTCAATATTAAAATGTCTGTGCAGGATATTTAATCTTTTAGTCTTTTGTTTTAGTTCAATTTCAAAGTCCTTATGGTCAATGTTTTTCCATGCTAATGTAATAGCAGGTGAGCATTCATGGCAATATTTTGTCAGGTGGAGTATTCGTATGTTTCAGATTGGTACGATTGTTTGGAATAGGTCATGTGACCACCAAAGAGAACAAAGGTGTCAGTACGTGACGTATAGAGAGTATACAATAACAAAATGATTTAAAAAATAACACACTTCAAATGACCTCTGATCTTTCTGTTGCACCTGCTGGACTTTGTTTTTTCTACCATTACTGAAATGACCCTTATAAAAAAGTACTGAGGCTCATTCATGTTAGTAATGGTATTAGTTGTTAATACCATATTACCTTGATATATAGCATGGTGCTGAATAATGACCATGCTCATGTTTCAAAATACTTTCATAGCACTATCATGATACTACCATGAAAAACTGACAAAAAAGAAACATTGCATTGTCATAGTACATATCCAAACAACATGGTATGAACATGGTGCCCAAAGAAATTATGTTTGTATAGTACTTGAAGGTACTTTAAAAAATACCAAGGTAAATGTACAAAAAACAAGGTATACAAAAAACTTTTGGTTATGTATGTAACCTCGGTTCCCCGAGGGAGGGAACGACACGTTGTGTCGGAGAAGCGACACTAGGGGTCTCTCTTGAGCGCCGATATTCACCTCTGATCTATTGAAAAGGGCCAATGGGAGTTGGCAGTCAGTATTTGCATACCCCGCCCCCGGACATACGGGTATTTAAGCGGGGCAAATACGGGAGTTCATTCAGGATTTTTCTGAGGAGCCGGAAATGGTCCGGCCACAACAGTGGCTCGGTTCAGCGACATGGCGGAGGAAAGACACAACGTGTCGTTCCCTCCTCGGGAACGGAGGTTACATACGTAACCAAGCGTTCCCCTTCTGTCACTCTCTCCACGTTGTGTCGGAGAAGCGACACTAGGGGACCCATTCCAATCTTGCCATGCGCTGAACCGTGTACGTGAACCGCCGATACAGAGGCGGGCAGGGATTTCATCCAGTGCCACGCATCGTCTGTACCTGGCTGCACGTACCCTTCCCCAATGCCCCAAAAGAACATCGGAATCCTTCTAGTTACCCTGGGAGGGGAACAAGGCGATGTTTGCCAACATGGGAATGGGCCAGCCTGGCTGGGCCTCTTTTCTCTCTATGTTTCTCGCATAGAGCAATCACGGCCGGGGCCCTTACACACATATAGGGAAGGGGGTCTTACCCAGACCCTGCGGAGACCACAACTGCCCTTTTTCTTGGGGAGGAAAAGTGGTAGACACGTCACACGGCCGTCTTAGGGCTCGTGTGGAAAGTATGGTGCGGTGGTAGATCCAGCCTCGAAAGGGGGGAGTTGCTACAGCACGGCGACCGGGGCATCTGTAACTGCCTAAGGGAGACACGAGGGTCCGCTCGTAAGGGGACAGAACCGTGGAATTACACACAGGGGGAGTCCGAACCGGAGGCCTTCTTATTTTACCTGTGGAGCCCCTATACCAGTACGGGGTGGCCATCAGGGTACCCGCAGTGGCTTGGGTCGGCGAGTTCCTCCGCTGAACTGCGGACCCGGAGGGCTGGGGAGGAATCGACCAGGGTCCCAACTCGGAGTGGGACGCCCTGGGAAGAAGGCGCACTACTTTACCTTGACGTCAGGAAAAGGGCGCTGGGCGCAAGCGATCCACCCGGCCGGTCGGTCTACGTGTTATCGAGTTCTGAGAAAACACGAGACGCAACCGACTCAACGCGGAGGTTGTAAAACCTCAAAGAGCTGCTCAGAGCGTCTGGTGCTCTGTGTGCGGTCCAGGTAAATGCGCAGGGCGCACACTGGACACAGCAACGAAAGGGCTGGGTCTGCCTCCTCCCGGGGCAGCGCTTGCAGGTTCACTACCTGATCTCGGAATGGTGTGGTAGGAACCTTGGGCACATAGCCCGGTCGCGGTCTTAGGATCAGAGACGTATCTGCCGGACTGAACTCCAGGCAAGTGTCGCTGACAGAGAACGCTTGCAGGTCCCCGACCCTCTTGATGGAGGTGAGCGTGATCAGCAGGGCTGTCTTAAGAGAGAGGGCCCTGAGTCCAATTGATTCAAGCGGCTCGAAGGGAGGTCTCTGGAGTCCTGCCAAGACTACCGAGAGATCCCAGGAGGGAACTAGGCCTGGCCGGGAGGGATTCAACCTCCGGGAGCCTCTCAGGAACCTAAGGATCAGGTCGTGCTTGCCCAAAGACTTGCCGTCTACAGGATCGTGGTGGGCGGCAATGGCGGCAACATACACCTTGAGGGTGGACGGGGACAGCCTCCTGTCCAGCCTCTCCTGTAGGAACAGGAGCACTGACTTGATAGCGCATCTCTGCGGGTCTTCAGTTCGGGAAGAACACCAATCTGCGAACAAGCGCCACTTTAGGGCATAAAGGTGCCTGGTAGAAGGGGCTCTGGCTTGGTTGATTGTATTCACAACGGTCGCCGGTAAGCCGGCTAGCTCTTCCGCGTCCCGTCCAGGGACCAGACGTGGAGGTTCCAGAGGTCTGGGCACGGGTGCCAGAGCGTGCCCCGTCCCTGAGAGAGGAGGTCCTTTCTCAGGGGAATTCGCCAGGGAGGAGCTGTCGCGAGAAGCCTGAGTTCCGAGAACCAAGTCCGAGTGGGCCAGTAGGGGGCCACTAACGTGACTTGCTCCTCGTCCTCCCTGACCTTGCACAGCACCGGTGCAAGAAGGCTCACTGGGGAAATGCGTGCTTGCGCAGCCCCGAGGGCCAGCTGTGTGCCAGCGCGTCTGTCCCGAGGGGAGCCTCTGTTAGGGCGTACCAGAGCGGGCAGTGGGAGGTTTCCTGGGAGGCAAACAGGTCTACCTGGGCCTTGCCGAACCGTTCCCAAATCAGCTGGACCGACTGGGGGTGAAGCCTCCACTCCCCGCCGGGCAGGCGTTGTCGTGATAGCGCGTCCGCTACAATGTTGAGCTTGCCGGGGATGTGAGTGGCGCGCAGCGACTTGAGTCACTGCTGGCTCCAAAGGAGGAGACGGCGGGTGATTTGTGACATGTGGTGGGAGCGTACGCCACCTTGGCGATTTATGTACGCCCCCACTGTGGTGCTGTCCGATCTCACGAGGACATGTTTGTCCCGAACTAACGGGAAGAACTTCCTGAGAGAAAGAAGGACGGTCAACAACTCCAGGCAATTGATGTGCCAACGCAGCGGGGCCCCTTTCCAATGGCCCGCTGCTGCGTGCCCGCTGCACATGGCACCCCACCCGGACCGGGAGGCGTCGGTTGTGACCAGGACGCGTCGGGACACCTGCTGCAGGGGCACTCCTGCCCGTAGAAAGCAGAGGTCTGTCCAGGGTTGGAGTGTTTTGAGGCAGGCGGGGGTGATCCTTACCCGATGCGTGCCGTGGTGCCATGCTTGTCTCGGGACTTGAGTCTGGAGCCAGTGCTGGAGTGGTCTCACATGCATCAACCCCAACGGCGCGACAGCCGCGGAGGACGCCATATGACCCAGGAGCCTCTGGAAAAGTTTTAGAGGGACCACTGTGCCTGGCTTGAAGGAAGCGAGGCAGTCCAGCACCAACTGAGCACGCTCGCTCGTGAGACATGCTGTCATTGAGACTGAGTCTAACTCCAACCCGAGAAAAGAGATGCTCTGAACCGGAGTGAGCTTGCTCTTTTCCCAGTTGACCTGAAGCCCCAAGCGGCTGAGGTGCCGGAGCACCTGGTCTCTGTGTGTGCATAGTAACTCTCGAGAGTGTGCTAGGATGAGCCAGTCGTCGAGGTAGTTGAGAAATGCGGATGCCGGCTACTCGTAGCGGGGCAAGGGCCGCCTCTGCGACTTTCGTAAAGACGCGAGGGGACAGAGACAGGCCGAAGGGGAGGACTTTGTACTGGAACGCCTGGCCGTCGAACGCGAACCGTAAGAAGGGTCGGTGTCATGGCAGAATTGAGACGTGGAAGTACGCGTCCTTCAGGTCTACCGCTGCGAACCAATCTAGATGCTGAACGCCAGCCAGAATATTTCTCTGCGTTAGCATTTTGAACGGGAGATTTAACAAGGCCTGATTGAAAACTCGCAAGTCCAGGATTGGTCGTAAGCTGCCGCCTTTCTTGGGTACAATGAAGTAAGGGCTGTAGAAACCCTTCCTCATTTCGGTTGGAGGGACAGACTCTACCGCGCCCTTGGCTAAGAGGGTTGTGATTTCCGCGGAGGCCCCTGAAGGGGGGCGGAAGCCGGGCAAACTGAATTGCGTAACCGAGTCGAATGGTCCGGTTCAGCCAGCATGATGCGTTGGGAAGCGAAAGCCACTGAGGACTGCTGGGTGGAGTCGTCAGGTGGTGTCGCCGAATGGAGCTGGGAGACTGGAGAGTTTTGAGAAAGCGTGCTTTGTCTACCTCCTGTACTACGACCAGATCCAGTCCATTTGTTATGTTTCTGGACCACGAGGGTGGACATCGCCTGTCCGAGTGCAGTTCCTGCAGCACATCAAGAACAGGACTACCCAAGTGCAAATCTTGAAGTGCCTTGGCCCGGTGGACTTGCAGGGAGGGGCCATGGCATGCAGGGGGGGAGCGGTCTGGGACCGTTCTACCGCCGAGGGTAGTGAGAGCGGAGGAGCGAGGAAGCTTGGCTTGCTCAGCTCATCGTGCACGTCCGGGAAGGAACGGGGGGGCGCGGCTGTGGGCGGCGCACCAGCCCGTGAAACATCAAGCCCGGGGAAGCATAGCGGATCTCCGTGCGTCAGGCTCAGACTGGGCAAGCAGACCCGTAGGTGGCGGCCCAGGCGAGTTATCCGCATCCGATGCTGCTGTGACACTCTCCGATGCAGCGGTGATGTCGTCATCCAATGTCCGGGAGCTCCAGGGACCGGGCGGCCGGCCGTTAGGCGGACCGCGCTTATCCCGAGCTCGTGAGGGGAGCAAGCAAGCGTGCAGGGGGGGGGGGTTTTGAGCGGTTTTTACCCGGCGAAACACAGCCCGCCATTATCCCGGGATCATCTTCATCGCTCGCGGCGCCTGCATCAATCCCGTAGGAAGGAGGCGAGGAGCGGAGGGCGGCTGAAGTGGCTTTCTTCCTCACAAGAAAGCAGAGATCGCAACGCTGCTGCAGCTATGTTCTCAGGCTGAAAACATAACCCATTGGAGAGCATGCTCATCCCGAGCCCGGACGGAAAACAGCAAGCGTGCCTGGGAGGCGGGGGTTTCAAGGGGGTTCACCCGGCGAAACGCAGCCCGTCATTGACCCCAGATCGTTTTCATCGCCCGCGGCGCCTGCCTCAATCCCGTGGGAAGGAGGTGAGTCGCGGGGGGCGGCTGAAGTGGCTCTCTCTCACTACAAGGAAAGCCTACGACCGCAATGCTGTCATGGCTATGTTTTCATACTGAAAACATAGACCATTCATAAAAAACGCTGCCTGCGTGTTTACGCAACCCAGGTACGCCAGGCAGTTTTATGACCGTCAGAGGTGGGGAGAAATCACCGCCTCCAAAAACTACACTGGGCGGAAAGGCATCTTCAGAAATCGCGTCCTGAAAAGGACGTTCAACGCCGCTGTGTTTGCTCTTTTAGAGAAATTTACTCTTTTAAGGAAAATAACTCTTTCAATATACACAGTGTATATGTGTGTCTGCGCTGTCGAAGCGCTCAGGGGCAACAATGCACGCCGTGCAAAGTGAAGGAGAAAGCCGCTGTTGTGCGCCGTCAAGATCCAACAGCATGCAGATCGTCAGAGGAAACAGGAACGTTTTATAGTGGTGTGTAAACTCGCAGCAACTGCAGACAGACGATCGGCTCCAATGAAATTTTCTGAATGAACTCCCGTATTTGCCCCGCTTAAATACCCGTATGTCCGGGGGCGGGGTATGCAAATACTGACTGCCAACTCCCATTGGCCCTTTTCAATAGATCAGAGGTGAATATCGGCGCTCAAGGGAGACCCCTAGTGTCGCTTCTCCGACACAATGTGGAGAGAGCGACAGAAGGGGAACTATGATTGTACCATGAAGCAACTAACTAATATATATATATAAATATGTAGCATTAGAAAGCAAAAGTTTTCCTGTGGAATCCTTACCGCACTAATATGTAAATACACTGTGGGTGTTTCGTGTCATTGTGCTTCATTTACCACAGGTCCAATGACCTCATAATTAATGTTTGCACAACAACAGGAAGCCGATATTTCACTGACAGACAAACACACATGAACGCACCCAGTGACATCCACCATTGTTTCCCTTAGCCTGACATAAACGGAAATAGTAATGGATAAACAATGCAATCATTCTGGCATCGTACCGTCTCCCTCCAGACCAAAACCTCTGTAGCCAGCAGAACATCCATCATACTGCCTCCACCATCACCACAATACATCACATTCAAACACAGCAAATACACAGCGAATCAATCTGCCCAAGACTGGCCCCTCCCTAGCCTCCTCAGCCCATTAGATGCTTATCATCTATGTCTAGAAGCCTCACGCCATTTATTACATATGGATACTCATACACATTTGTCATCCATTGTTTAACATAGAGTTTGCCTTAGTGTTTCATTGAATCACAAATCAGTAATATTTTAGCCTTATATTCGGTGAATATTGTATTTCGGTATGGGTGTTTACCGAGGTGTTGCTATCTGATTGCTAAGGTGTTCTGTGTGTTTTTGTTGCTATATGAAGCTTCTAAGGGTCCATGTCACAAAAGCCCACACCATAGACTCTTTGTTACATTAAAGTGCCTCCTTCAATGTAAGTCTATTTGATGCCTGTTTTATCGTCCTCTCCCAGGTCATTGAAAAATATTGTAAAGAATCCTTTAGCTTTTTTGTTAATTTCTCATGGTATAAATTAGAGATTCACCAATATGTAATCCAATCTTATTAATTGGGTGATATTTAGCCTCTTTGAAATTGTTGCAATGGCTGCTAACCTTTGACAGTGGGTCGAGAGTTGTGATTCTGAAATCAGTCAGTGCTTAAAGAAATTCGTAACATTGACCACAGTGGCCGATGCTAGCCGAAGTGTTTTTGAACGCATGAGCTCAACTTTCTGGATGACATGCCCTAGTGTAGCACTAAAAGCGAGTAGTAATTTTATTTGTAAATGATTTAATATAGTCAACAGAAATGCATATTTTACTAACCCTACTTCCTAATCAAAACCCCAACCCTAATCCTAACTGTTAGTGGAGTAAAGGTTATAGAGTGAAAATACAAACTCTGAATCACATTATTCATTGTTTATGAAACCCCTGTCTCGGAGGTTGCTCATGAATTGCACAATCAATTGTGCTAGAGGGAATGTTAAACATTTTGAATTGATGCAAAAATGTCTGATTGGGAATGCCGCTTGTCATTAATTCTGCAGCATGGAGTTGATTTCAAGGTACATAAACATTCGCAAGTAATGTTGATATTCCATGTAATCTTTTTTGATAACCATGAATTATTTGGAAGGGTTAGTTCCCCTTGCGTTGGTTCCAAAATGTATTGACAGCCATGTCAGTGGATATTGTGCATTTGTTTTCAGTTTTTTTGAGTGAATTTCGTTTCAGCATTGCGCAAACATTCTTTCATTAAACTGTATTGTAAAACAGTTATTTCAGCCATTAGCCTCTCTGCTTTCTATATATCATTATCACAATTGACTACTGAAAAACCCATAGCAGTCAACCCACTAAACCACAGACCCCCACACATAAATACAGAAAGCATAAAAGCATGAAATATATTTCAGGCCGTACTAATAGTGATGCCAATAACAGATGCAGTGCATTGTAAGTTTCAAATGAAGTTTCATGTAAGTCTATTAAGGTCTAAATAGAAAGTAGGGGGATTGAGGGAGAACATTTGCCTGGCTCCTGGGTCACTAACTGAGGAGGAAATTGGAAACATATGTTTAGTCCCAAACAAATAATGCATCTTCTCTTTCAAGAGTCCAAACCAATCATTTGGTATAGAGCCTCTTTCCAGAGAGAGTTTGAATGCATTGCTGCGTCTCCTCTTGAGAACTCAATGAGAAAAGAATGTTTTTTGGAGGGATCATTGCATTTGGTCGGGGTGTTTACTCTGAATTTCTATTTTTGCACTTTGAGGAGGAAATCCACCACATTCTGTGAGAGGGCAGACAGCGTTATGTGTTTGTTGAGAAATTGCATTGTTGCAGACGAAAGTTCCCATTCTGTTCCCAATTCAATATTTACTTTGCTGTTTAAGTTTGGAAATGCAACGACAGGCAGTCATTTAGGCAATTAAATGAGGGGAAATTCACCAATGCCTGAAAATGAGAAAAGGCAGACAGAGAGAGAAATTGCTTTAGCAGCAGACCTTACAGATCAAGTCCCCTGAAGGTTTAAAAAGTTTTAGAAACAAAGAAAATCAAATCCTAATAACCATCCTCTCAGTTCATTTCCTTCATAAACATTAAATGTTGTTCCTCTAATGCCAATAATTAGAAAGGGGAGGGAGTAAACAATATTGAATTAGCTGCAGATAAAAAAAAAGGGATCTTGTTCTCACACATTTGGCTGGTTTCCTACATTGATATTGTCAGTGGCGATTCTTTATTTGGAAATATACTTTAACCTCATCCTAAACAACATTTTGTTCCTGGGAAACATCCCTCAGGTTATGTTATCTGGCACAGTTGGATTGTAATGCTTAGGCAGAAGGGACACAATTTCTTGTAGAAATGTACTGTATTTATTTCCATTAGTGGTGCTTGCTTAGGCTTATAATTAGGGTTAGGGTTAGGTTGAGTTAGGGTTAGGGTTAGTTTAGGGTTAGGCAGAGTTAGGGTTAGGGACATACATCTAACCCTATGTATCAAAATTATTTGTGAACATTTTGTACTGAAGTGAGAAGAGGTGAGCTAACAGTACCCTTAGATAAAAAACATACATTGTAGAAGTATGCACTCAAAGATTTAAGCACAACCGAACATACTAAATGTGCATTTTTACGTTACTGTGGTGGTAAAAACCTCAGTACTTAAGCGCCAATTACCAAAAGTTTGTGCCATAAACAATCAATGTTTCACACTACTGTTTGAAGCATTTATTGTTGCGTAACGCATACTGTTTTACTCACTATTTTGTTTACATTATTTTATAGTCGGCCTTATACAGTGTATACTGTGCAGTGCTCAACTGGACTGAGCTAGGATTCCATTTTGAATATAGCATCCAAACAATAGCCCTATTGCCCAACAGCCCAAGACACACGTTTATAAAGTAATTGTGTACTTTTCTCATTATCCTATCCCAAAGCAAACACCATACATAAATGCTTGTCAGCATGAATTGCTTGATAAAAGTATGCATCAGTCCATATGCAACAGCCAGATTTATCTGAAGATGTAAAGCTTGTCTTTTCATTTTCTGGTGACTTCTCATTAACCAACATTCTCTTCAGACTCTTGGGAGACATGAGGAACAGTGATAGTTAAAGGGTTCGCAGGCATGACAGTGCTAAGTGTCCTGACAATGGCTTTTTACTAGCACGTCACTTTGCACTTCGTAAGTTTTACCACCGTGGGAATGCGCAGTCCATTACAAGTCTGGAAAGATTACTGATATTACCGATTTGGACAGGATTAAAATGATGGAGAAGCTCTGGTCATTATTGCATTACCCCAACTCCACATCTAATTATAATCCTATCTGAATAGGACTTATGACTATGATGATGCATTCTGGACCACTTAAGCCCCATTCACACCACAAGTGACACAGAGTGACAAAGCCACAGGATGCCGTTAATTTTCAATGAGAGCACAGCGACTTCCGTTGACACGAGCGACAGTGAATGTTCGCGACAAGTTGTGGGCATGGTGAACTACACAAGAAGGTTGAGAAAAGTTTCACTTTATGCAAATTACGAGAGATATGGGAGTGACTATCAATGAGATTGAAGGCAGTGGAGCTTACATAATCCATCTCCTGTGAGATACTAGTGTCAGGTGCAGGCAAGACTCAAGTTATAATGTTGTGAGGGATTTCACTACTCTATATTATTTGTCTGTATTCACATGCAGGGATATAATTAAACTAATATATGTACTCATTGAATTAGTTTCACTGAAGGAGAGTCACAATAGTGGATTTATGGCAGCAGTGACAAGGCTCAATAGGCACCAGGTGTGCCTTATCACAACCTGACAACAATGTTCCATTTACGTGCATCTACTCTTAGCCACTGTTGCGAGCCTGGACACTGGCCAGCTTCAGGAGAGTGGTGGGGATGATTATTGGAGACATGGAGATTCCTCCGTCACAGGTGTTAGTAGCAGTGGCTGCTAATCGCAGGGTTGGTGGTTTGAATCCCGGCCCACACGACTTCACATGCCGAAGTGTCCTTGAGGAAGACACTGAACCCCAAGTTGCTCCCAATGGTAGGCTAGCGCCTTGCATGGCAGCTCTGCCGCCATTCGTGTGTGAATGGGTGATTGGGACACAGTGTAAAGCGCTTTGGTAACCTTAAGGTTAGAAAAAAACGCTATATAAGTGCAGACCATTTACCATTTATTAGAGGTGTGAAGTAAACCCATTATCTGTATCTGTATTTGTATTTGTTACTATGACAAAATTATTTGTATCTGTTTCTACATCTGGATAGAACCGGATGTGGACATGGCTTAAACCGGAAGTGCCTTAAAACGTATTAAACTCTCTTACATTTATAGTTTCTGTATATAAAATATGCATAGGATAGGCCTATATATGTGTTGTTATTATTATTATTGTTATTTATAATTATATATTTTTTATAGCCTAATAATAATGATTTCTATTTGATTATATTATTTGATTTATTCTTTATTTTTTCTCACCTGATGAAGCTGGATATATAGGCTACATTAACTGTGGATTGTGTTTTTAACTTTGGTTTATCCTGGTATTTCTGACTTTAATATCTGCTGAAACAGAATTTTCCTTTAGCATAGTCTGTGCAGTGTGCAATGTTATTCTGGAGGCACGAGGTGTCAAGCAATTGCGAAAGGTCAATCACACATTTTGCAATTAATATTAAATAGCCTACAAATACAAACATTAAAATAAATTTTAATGCCTATAAACAGGTGAAAGCACAATAAATCTATACCAGAAAGTTTTATTCAAGGCTACACAAAAGGGTTATATTGTGCACACATATATAAATAGCAAGAGCGAGCCTCTATATTTCTAGAAGAGAAAAGCAGAAAGAAGTGCAATTACCTTCGTTGGCGATATGGATATAAATGTGGTCAGCTTTAAGAGACGGGCAGATGAGCCCTGCTATTAAATCTTCACATCTCTAGTCATGAATTCAACATCACGCTCAGTTTGGTTTATGCATACTTACGTGTGAATTGTGTGAAAAAGTTGGAGTTTATGTATTAACAGGCATTTTAAAAAGTGGAAAATGTGTATAATACAGTAAAATCCTCTCACTTTCAAATGCTTTTATTTTCAGCAAACTTAACATGTGTAAATATTTATATGACCATGAGGGAACAGGAAATCACATGACAAGACACCACATGACCAGAACAGGAACTAAACTTTCAAAATAAAAGACAAAAAAAAAAAAGAACAAAACAGAATAAACATGACATATCCCTCCTCTAGGGGTGGCTCCCGACGCCCCAAAACATAATAGCAAATGTAATAGGGAGCATGGGGGGCCTGGACCATTGAGCAGAGGCTTGCTTGTGACATGGCATGGAGCAGTCTGGGGCTTGGCTGAGACATGGCATGGAGCAGTCTGGGGCTTGGCTGAGACATGGCATGGAGCAGTCTGGGGCTTGGCTGAGACATGGCATGGAGCAGACTGGGGCTTGGCTGAGACATGGCATGGAGCAGACTGGGGCTTGGCTGAGACATGGCATGGAGCAGACTGGGGCTTGGCTGAGACATTGCATGGAGCAGACTCAGGTTTGGCTGTGACATGGAGCAGTCCAAGGCATGGCTGTGAGCACGTGTCAGCAAGTCATGTACATGAGGAGAGACTCAGAGACAACTTCTGTGGTCATGTACAAGGGCAGATACTTGGAAATGACCTCCGTCAACGTGTACATGAGCAGTGATTCAGAGACGACCTCTCTGGTCGTGAACATGGGCAGAGACTTGGGAACAGCAGCCTTTCTCCTCCTCTGGGAGTCCATTTTACTGGACAACGAGACAAAAATATTTATTAATAAAATAAATTTTTGCAGCAGGTCACAACAATGGACTTTTTTCTTTTTGGCATTCATTCATACACAGATCTTTAGAAATGACAACTAGAACAGTGTTCTGTCCAGTAATTATTTATGATTAGCCTGAAGGATGTTGTACTGAAGCCCTTATTGGACTCCCAAGGCAAATTTAAGATCTCTGTCAGGAGACCAGAATATGTGCTAATAATTCTGACCTAATTCTGCTGTTCGCTGCATCGCATGAGGTTGACCACAAGATGCAGGGATCTGCTGTCCCTATGGCAACCAAGGACAAATTGCTCCGTAATGCAAACATACAGTATTTGTTTGTGTTTGACTCCAGAGCTAGAACCTTGGAGTGTTTTGAATGTTTCTAATTGACTGCAGTCTGGCAGCCAATCAGACTCTTGAACTCTATAGTTTTCTATGACAGCAGGTACACTAACTGCAATCAGGGTCAAAATTGTGAGACTGAAACCCAATGATCATATCAAAAGCAAAATAAAGCAATAAGCCACAAGAGTCTGTTTTTTCTTTTTCTTTTTCAGTGTGTTTTAATCACTGTAATGCACAGCCTCGAGTTGCTAAACAAGCAAAATGATGCTCATATTTGAACCTACAACAGTTTTCAACTAAATGTTTTACAGTCAGGGTTGAATGGGGTGAAGCATTTGGGAAGCGTATAAAGTGATGTTTCTTTGTTCTCTCCAAGCGCAGTTGAAGATTAGCCACCTGTTACAGATCCAACTCTCTCTCTCTCTCTTTCCCTATGGGCTGAAGTGGGCCAGAATGCTGCCCTGCCTCTCTCTCTTATCCAGATCTGTCAATGAGCTCATCTTTGGCTTTCATCTGTGTGCTCAGCACCACTCGCTTCTAAAACAACCACGCACATCTGGCAAGATATAAAATCCCATCCATAAATCTCCCAGGAAAAGAATGAGCTTTATAAGATACTGTACTAGTTAAATGAGACACTGTAAACCTCTTTGCTGATCAATCTTATGCCAAAACCTTTAAACCTCCTGTAATGTAGTCATCTGCGCTCAACAAACTGTATTAACCCACTGACAGAAGGGGGGGAATACCTGGATGACATACTACGTTTGCCAAAATGTGCAGTATACAGCAATGAAATTCCTTCATTCTGACTTTCTATTTACAATGTGACAAATGAACCTAAAGAAATAGTTTTTGGCAAAATATTCTCATAAATGGAATGGATAATATTTTATTATTTAATTATATTTTTCTTAAGCTTTTTGTAGAATAAATTGTTAAATTACACTGTAATTTGTTTAAAAACTATGGAGACTATGAATTAGCATTCACTTGAAAAGAGAAAAGCTTAATTTAATAGCAATTACACATTTAATAACATTAGCGTAAGTGTTTATATCATCTCATAACACACTCATTTTGATGCTTTGAACTGTTTATTTACTATTGCTTTTACTATGACTTGAATCAATACATAAATAAATTAACATTCAGTTATTATCAGCTTTAATTTACATTGGAGCAAATGTAGGTGTCGTTGCAGATGTTATAATGAGGGCTGATGCAGTTTAATCCAGAACATGCTTTTCTTCAGATTCATTTAAAGATTTAAAAAAATAAATAAAGAAAAACATTGCGTGTATCCTATCTGGGTCACTCGTGTCACTATTACAAATGACCCGGCAACAACGTGTTTGCAATATTTTGGATTATTTTTCATAAAATCACGCTTAAAAGTACTCAAACACACATTACTTCCATAGGCTGTCATTGGAAAAATAGCAAACGAATGTCAGAGTGATAGCAGCAGGGCAACAGTTGCTAAAACAGGATTGGTCAGAAGCGCTTTTAAGGTTGGGTTTAGTGAAGGATCAATTGGATTTAATAAGGTCATTTGATAAAAAGGTAACATAATACTGCTTCAAATGATGATCCCTGCATATAGTAAACTATTCAACATACTTTTACTTAAAGCAATTATATATAGCCTACAGTACAATTCACTGCTGTCACATACTATGCTCAAATATGACATATTGCCCATCTATACTACACACTACTCTCACATACTGTATATCTCACTACCCACATACAGTATACCACTCACTAACCCATGCGTACAATACACTACTCACTATTAATGCAAACTAATCTTAAATACTATATACCAAAGTCCCTTTTAATGCTAGTTTGTCCACTCAGTGGCTATCTTTGGAATGCTCTCGGGAAGGCTGGGCAGCTATTTTCTATGTAAACAAGTGCAAAAAATGACTGCTCCTATCCACTGAATGGGGAAAGACCGAAATCCCCAAAAAGGAAAATTCATAAATAAAGTCATAAATTGTGCTTTAGCTCAGATCACGTTAAAAAACGCTTTTATACAGGCTGGTTCAGCTGATGCGCATGTGTGTTCTTGAGTTGACTGACAGGTGATGTCTGTATCAAAAAGGTGATTGCCTCGTTTGCCTGTGAGGCGGGACTTCCTTTTCTACATCCATTGGCCATTGGGTGTTTCAATTTCTCCCGTTCATTATATTACCAGTGGTCCGTCTCTGCTAAACTGACTCTGTATACTGTATACTGCCCTCACATATGACATGCTACCCACACATACTACTCAATACCATTAACTTTCCTCACATATACCTAATACTAAACAATACCCTCAAACACTACAAGCACACTACTCTCACAAACTGCAAACAATCATCAAAAACGACTCACTATTGTAACATACTGTGCTTGCATACTAAACACTGCCCGCACATGGTACACTTACACACTGCCCACACACAGTACCATCCCTTACTACTCACTAACCTCAAATACTACACATCACTATCCACTTAAACAACTCACTACTCCGACATACTGCACACACCATCATATACTACTCGCTTCATTCACATACTACAAAATAGTATCATATACAACCCTAATATACTACTCTTACATACTACAAACTGCCCATACATTACCCTCACATACTATACTACCTACTACCCACATACCACTCACTAACCCTCACATATAACACACTATCATCGTGTTACTCACTACGCGGTGTCCAAATTTGACGCTTATCCAATGCCACGAATTGGCGGGCCTTACCGCTCTCCCTCTCTCGCAGACAGAAACATTAGACAGGTAATTTTACAGTCATGTTAGGGTTTTAGGGTTTATTGACATTACATAATCCTCGCAACACAAAGTTGTAAAATTGGCAATAACTTTAAACAGAAAAGATTTGGAAGCAATTTGATCACACTAAAATCACGTTTACATGCATATTGATTATATCTTGTGGTGAAACATTTAAAATCATTGTAAGAGCCTCACTGTAACCAAAAGGTCAAAATATAATTCAGTGTTCCCGTGTCGCTGCATCTCCAGCACAGTGCGCATGACGCAAACATAGTTCACACGACTGTCATGCAGTCTTGTATATCTAGACAAATGGACAGTCCTCATCTTTGTATGTCGTAAATGCACTTTGCATTAACTTTCCTAAAAGAGTATCCAAAGCAATCATAGAACCCATCCAAATGGATTTATAGACACAGTATGAGCACAACAGTACCGTTCTCACTCACTGGAGTACTCCCAAGCAGACATGACGTGAAATCATTCAAAGGTGGCAGTGAGGCTATTCACAAATTTATGTAGTTGATTTTTAGCTTCTAACTTGAGGGCCAAAATTTGACACAGCCTCAGCTTGATGTAAGCTTGGTGGCTGCAAACAGCTGGCCAGTCGCATTCAGATGATCGTTCCATCTGCCACCCGGCACCAGTAGATTGAATGGATAGTGTACTGGGCCCTGTGTGCCGCCCGTGAAGGTTTGTTCCACAACATTACACTCCTCTTTAAGATATGAATGCGCGAGAGAGACATTTGTCATGAAGTTTGAACGTGAAATGAAAAGCACAATGTTGTGTTCTCTGCACCATAGTGAGCCTCATCCATTATCTGTGATTCCCCAGCCACTTCTTTTCCTTTCTTTCACACTTTCTGTTAGCATTTACTCATCCCCTAGTTTTTCCAAACCTGTTGATGTTTTTTCTTCCATGGAACACAAAAGGAGATTGTTCATGCTGCTCTCTTCTATACAATGAATTTAAGTCAGTCAGTTTAAGTGGTTTTCAAATAAAATGATGGTGAATACATGATGATGGATACATTTTTGGGTGTATTATCCCTTTAATGAACAAAGTCTATATAGACTTAGTCATATATTACCAACCTGTTTTGATACAAAATGATAATGATGCTCACAGCACCTGTTGTTAACAGTGGTTACTCATGCAGACTCATAACTTTTGACTCACATCAGGTTTAAGAAAATGTGACGGACAAACACATCTCCGCAACTGATGACTTATGTAAAAGTGCAGATTCAAAGCATGACACCTTCCAAACTTTTACAGTATTTCCATGAACTTTATATTTATCAGTACACTGCCATTCACACGGATCAATAAAGCCTAAATCTGTGGGAAATAACTATCCAAAAACTACCCATGTGTTTCCCCCACACCATGTGAGGTTCTCTGTCCAGAGTTCCTGTGTTTCATTCGAAGGAACATTTGACCTGTTTCCCAGCTTGACTCATTGTTTCCAGACAGTTAGAACAACCAATGCTCTCCATCTTATTTATTTTTTTGGTTCCTCTGTTTCTTCATCTTTCTATTCCTAAACGTTTCCACATCACACCGTCCAATCTGAAGCTAACTTTTGAAGCCAACGGCCACTGTGTCCATCCTCCCATTCTGCTAGCTCAGCGGTTCAGAGGCCACAAAAAGAAAACAGCATCATCTCCTTTGGAAAATATTATTGGGCACTGGTTGATTTGTTCTCTCTGTCTGACTCTGTAGTGCACACAAACACAGATGACCCTTTTCCGTCTTTCTGGCCCGCCAGCAGTGCGGGATTAGGATCATCCTCCTTCCATCTATGAGTTCATGTTGTTATAGTTTTACATTTTTTTATTTAGTTTTTCTTATTTCAATTTGTCCTTTAAATTTAGTTTAGTTTTCATTAGTTTTCACTATAATGGTATGTCAAGGTTCCAGCTACAAGAATTTGTTTGTTCACAGTGAACGCGAAAAATGCTGTGCAACACAAATCAATCACACCCAATCAGTTAACAGTTACAGGAGCTGGATTTTGGACCAATAAGATTTCACTGTGGGCCAAGCTACTCAGCGCAATAATGGCAAAAATAGAAACCAAGCTATCAACAAAATGTGCCATCACTTGCGGTGATTAGGACCAACGTTTTATTGCTTGTCGCTTTATCACTTCGTGTCTGGTTCGGAGATGGTGTAAGACTGTTAGTTTTAGGCCACATTCACACTAATCCCTTTTCGTTTGAGAACCCCATTTTAAAAAAATCATACAATCATCATTTTCCAAAGTATGTAGTATTGCAGTGATAAAGTGAGCCTTCAAAACACTCGGTGGAGGAACACACCATTTTAGTAGCGCATTCAATGCATTTTCAGATGCAAGTTTTCTAATTTCTGTTTAGTGTTTTAGTAGACTTAATTTTTAGAGAGCAAATTCATTTTAGACATTAATTCATGCATTAACTAATATCTTTAAAATATTTAAAATGCTTTTAAGGCTCAGGTGGTAGAGCAGGTCGGCTGCTAATCGCAGGGTTGGCGGTTCGATTCCCGACCCACACTACTCCACATGCCGAAGTGTCTTTGGGCAAGACACTGAACCCCAAGTTACTCCCAATGGCAGGCTAGTGCCTTGCATGGAAGCTCTGCTGCCATTGGTGGATGGAGTGTGTGAGTGTGAATGGGTGATTGGGACACAGTGTAAAGTGCTTTGATAACCTCTAAAGTTAAAAAAGCACTATATAAGTGCAGACCATTTCTGAACTCGAAGCATGGGAGCCGGGTGCGCTAACAAGGAGGCTAAAGGCTACAGTCTCTAGTCTCGACCACTAATGCACCTTTTAGGCTAGGGGAGTGAGGTTTACACATACCATACAGCTATCACATACCAGCTGGCCCCCATTACAAGAGCCTCACAGATATTGCTTACATATAATACAATTACTATTGATTTATTATTATGAGTAGTAGTAGTAGTATTACAGTGAATATTACATAACTATACAGTAATGATTTGTTTCTGTTGCACTTTTTGAATTTAAATGTAACTTTTATTTTGACGGGCACTTTATTTTTAAAGTGTTTCTGTGTTGTTTTGAGGATAGCTTCTCACTTCCGGAAAAGCAAGACGCTATATGACTCAAAGTGATTATTAAACTGCAAAAGGCTGCTATTTAATTGAATAACTGTGTAGTCTGTATGTGCTTCATGCTACAAAGTGAATTAGCTCTCTGATCACTGTCATCTGCTACAAACAGAGAACTGATGTTCATGATGGTGTTTTCTGTGAATGAGCCAAGGAGCTCTAAAAGGTATGAGCATACCTTATTGGCACAACAGCTGCTCCACACATTGAAAAACGTTTGAAGCGTACAGCACAAGCAAACTGTATTTTTATCTCATAAAATTTGTGATTTGTGATTTAATAATCACGCTAGGACATGACATGATTTTAATTTGTGTGCTAAAGGTTTATGTAATGACATTTGTGCATCAGATTGTATTTGTTATCGAGGCATTTTTATGAGTGCACGTACTTGTGCGCAATATCTGACTCGATCGCAATACCAGTATCGGTATCAGGACACACCTACATTTTATAGTATAGTCTTCTGTGTATATTAAACAAAAATTAATATGTTGTTATTTATTTTGTTTTAGAGTCACAAAAATTGCATTTTTGTTTATTTTCAGTTTTCCAATTATTTAAGTTTTAATTTCAGTCAAAGCAAATGTTTTATTTAGTTTTCGTTAATGACAATAACACAAACTGGGTTATCTTCCTTTCTCTAGCCGGAAAGGAAGTGAAGGGAGAGGTAGAGGGATTGGCTCAGGAAATTTGGGAAAACAAAAGACCTGTAAGTGGGATAGATGTGGAAGATAATGAATCCAGAGGTGTGGAGAGCAGGAGAACAGGAAAATGGGTCATGTGGGAGTTTCTTGTAAAGCTGATGAAGATTAAATTATTAAATAATTATTCTTATGGTTCTCCAGGGAACGTCTGCAGTGGCGTTTTGGCTTACTTGGTGCCTTAGGCAAGATCAGACGTGGCACCCTCTTTAATATCAACAACAGCAACATTAGAAACAGATCAATATTTATGTCCTTTTATATACGCTAAATCTCCTGAAAGTTACATTTGATACTTGTTTAGAGTTCACTTTCACGTCTGAAAATGTAAGTGGAGATTAAGAGTAAAAAGGGACTTAAATATTGATCTGTTTCTCACCCACATCTATCATGTCACTTCTGAAGATAAAGATTAAACCACTAGAGTCTTACGTTTATGCTACATTTATGTGCTTTTTTAGGAGCTTCAATATTCTGGCCAACATTCACTTGCATTTTATGGACCTAGAGAGCTGAAATATTCTTCTAAAAATATTAATCTGTATTCTGCAAAAGAGAAGTAAGACTCCAGTGGTTAAATCTAAATCTTCAGAAGTAACATGATAGATGTGGTTGAGAAACAGATCATTATTTAAATCCCTTTTTATCCTAAATCTCCATTATCATTTTCAGACGTGAAAGTTAAACTAAACTAGGAATCAAATGTGACTTTCAGATGTGAAAGTGGAGATTTAGAATATATAAAGGACTTAAATATTGATCTATGTCTCATGTTGTTGTTGTTCATATTACGTAAGGGGGGTGCCACGTCTGATCTTGCCTAAGGCACCAAGTAAGCCAAAACCGCCACTGCATTGGTTCCCTGGAGAACCATAAGAATAATTATTTAATAACTCAATCTTCATCAGCTTTACAAGAAACTCCCACATTAATCATTTTCCTGTACTCCTGCTCTCCACACCTCTGGACTCATTATCTTCCACATCTCTTACAGGCCTTTTGTTTTCCCAAATGTCCTGAGCCGATCCCTCTACCTCTCCCTTAACCTCCTTTCCGGCTACAGAGGGAAAGATACCCCAGTTTCTGTTATTATCATTAACAAAAACTAAATAAAAAAAATTATTTGACTGAAATAAAAACTAAAATAATTGGAAAACTGAAAATATGTGTGTTTGTGTGTGTGTGGCCGATCAGTTACCCTGTCCTGCTGAGAGTGCTCATGATGGTGAGTGTTGCTGCCCTAGGTGGCTGCCTGTTTTGCCTATGCCAGGATCTGCTACTGAAGCATTGATGTTGATGTGGACGCTCGTACGTTTCTCTGGGCTATTTAGTGGTATCGACATTTAGCTGCATATCCATGTATAGGAAAGGCGGGCTGGAAAGATTTCTCATTATATTAGGAATGTCAAGATACAATTTTATTGATACTTCTTTTTCTGAATTCCACAGTATATTTCAATTTTGTCATCAAAATCCTGTCTAGAGAACAAACCTGCAGAGACCTGTTGTCTCTCTATTTGTCAGGAGGTGAGGTCCAGTGCCATCGCCCGGCGTCACGGAGGACTGCCACACAGCTGGCTGAGGACCAGTCGGCAGCGTGTTTGGGGACCAGAGAGCCAGTTTTTCTCTCTCTTTCTCTCCTCTCTCTCTTTCCCTCTCCCTCCTCTCTTCCTTCTCAGATTCCCAGGAGGCAGGGAAGACCGACGGAAGGACGACCAAGAGGGTAACACATCCCCTCCAGGAAGGGAGGGGTGGAGTAAGTCAGGCTGGAGGTTCCCCCTCCTTAGGCCTGAATCAGGCATAAGAGGAGGAGGGTATGGCCGGGACGTAACGATAGATGCCCGGTGCTGAATAAGCCCAATCATTCAGGAGAAGGATAACGAGGAGGCTGGGACGCCAGTTCAGGAGAGAGAAAGAAGCCCGCAGCAGTATTCATATGTATGTGCTTTTGTCTTATGCTGGAAAGCAGTTTTATGTTGCATTCTATAAATTTGTGTCATTAAAAGGTGACGTTGACTGCTCAGCCAGTTCCTGCCTCCTCCTTGTCCATCCTGTGAACTCGTTTCAAATGTGCTTTAGCATTAGATATTTTCTGCTGAAAAGACCAGTATTGCTGACAACCATTTGTGAGTTATGGTATGCTAGTATGATGGTGTCCACGCCAGGCTTATTAACTTGCTTAACCATAAGATCTGCTTGCATATATTCACATATATATTAAATCAATATATGCATATTTAATAGATTAGCCGGCGCTTTAATCCAAAGCGACTTACAACAGAACAATTTTGTCATACAAATGTCCACAATATCTGCAATATCGCACTGCCAAGCTCTCGAAGTGGCTAAAGTAGTATAGATGGAAGCACAGAAGAAAGAGATAATATTTTATGGATAATAATAGTAATGCTACAAATATAAAAAAAATTATAATGTTAATAAGTGAGTAATAATATAAAAATAGTTTCAAATATGTAAATCTTTAAATAAAAATATATTAAAATGTCAATAATATTATACAATTAAAGTAGATTAAAAGTAATATTTTTAAATAAATAAATGAATAGTATCCAAGTTACAGTAAATTATTGTTGATCATAAGATTATTAAACCTAATGCCTAATTAATGGTAAATAATTAACCTTATTGTAAAGTGTGACTAATAATATAATTCATATTTTACAAATGGATGTGGTATAAAGTATATACTGTATAGTATTCAGTATGTAGTGAGTTAGTAAGTGATTTGAAACAGTATGTGGCCTGTTTGCAGCCTCAATCTCTTTGTTATCAGTATGGGTCACTCTCTTCTGACCCGCTGTCTCACAGTGGCTGATCTCTATTGCTTTCATTGATGTGGCAAATTTACTGTGAAATGAGAAACTTTCTCCTGTGTGGGTTTGACTCTATGTCAGTGTGTGAGCGATCGGTCCATGCAGAATCTCATGAGCTGTCCTCTCCTTTGCCTGCATTGAAAAAAAGACATCTGTCCCGTTTGCAACTGATTTTTCAACTGATTTGCAATTTATCTCAAAGGAATTTAAAGCTAATTACCTACGCTCTCCAATGGGAAAAGTAGCGGATGAAATTAATAACGGTACGAGTGGCAGCACCCATCTGTGGCAGCATCTCAGGGGAAGCAATTAAGACCTTTTTATACAAGCAACAAGTGTCAATTAAAATGAATGGCTGTGAAATCTGTAGCTACAGATGCTGAGAAAGAGTTGGAACATGGAGTGAATCCTTGAGGCCTGAGGCCAAAAGCAATGACTGCAGAGATGGGAGTTTGGGAACACCAACACCACAAGAAGTTATTTTGAGGCTAGTTGGTTCATGAATGTGGTAACTTAATGAAACATTTTAGAACACAACATCTTACCAATGTGAGTTGAATGCTTTGCAATCAGCCTATCTGTATGAGTATGTATATGATTTCAATTGTGTCATTCATTTAAGCTACACAATGAGGACTTTATGGACTTGTTCCATTGTCTGTTACAGCATAATGCTTTTGTAAAGTTGCTTTGAAACAATGTGTGTTGTGAAAAGCGCTATAGAAATAAAAATAACTTTCCGACGTGGCTTATTCTTTGAAAGTCTGCCTAAAATGGCAACATCCCTGAGACTTCTCTCCACTATTGCAGATTAAACTGGTGTTTGGCATATACTGGTCATTGAAATTTTGGACCTGTGAGGAGTCTGTTTCTCAAACTACTGACACTTATGTGCTTGCCCGCTTGTTGTTGTGCATTTTAGCCATCCACTTCCCTCTCCAGATTCGATCCAGTTTGTTATTTCAAGACAGTAGTGCATGGGACAGCCTTCATCTCTCAAAAGAACAATAGACTGTTGAAATTCAAGAGAGATATGTTTCTTTTTTGGCACTTTTGAAACCAACATTTGACTTGACAAGAAATGCAACGGGACCTAATTCTTCAGCAACTAAAAAAACAAAAATAAAACACTGCGATGTCCATACTTCATTATGGCGCAACCATTTTCAATGGTTATAACAAAAAGAAATGTTTCTTATGCACTCAAATTAGCACATTAGAATGATTTATATTATAATTTATATTATTTTAAAATAATAATAATGATTATTATTTTAACACATTATGTTCTTTATTGACTGAAGTAAAAGAACTGCTGAAAATGGGGTTATAACGTAACTTTTTAACTATATACAATTTTTTCAATTAATAACAATAAACAAAATGTATATATATAACAGTAATAATAATTTGCTATTTGATACGATACTGCCCTTCAAAATTCATATGGCTTAGTGTTAAGTGTAAGTTTATAGTGTATAGGGTATAATTTCAGACACACCAAAAGTTCACTTTTTCATTTAAAATACTTAAAATACTACAAATATAGGGTACAATGTGGCTAAAGGCACCCCTTAAGGAAATCTATCCTATTTATTTTAATTGAATATTAAAAAATATTATAGAGTGAGCAACACTTTTTAGGGGTTAAGGCCCTAAATTTGACCTTTTTAAGGGTAAAAGGCCCCTTATGGGTTTAAAGTGATATTATGTAGATACCGGGTCAATAGTCATAGGGCACAATTTATCAACTGATGTAAACAATTTTGAGAACCCAAGATGCTTTTTTGAGTGACAAATTAAGATGATGCTTACCCAAAATATCTACTACATAAAAGTCATCAATTTCCTGTTAATTTCAAACACATTTGACATTTTATTACCTATCAAGTATTCTATAAACTAACTAATCTCTATTATGATTGGATGTGAGCCAATGTGAGCCCACTTTGAACATTTTTCATAACAAATCTATTCATCCCACCAAACAAACAATGTGTTTAATAGGGGCCTTAATCCCCTGCAACAGGGGGATTTCTACCCCAAATGCTATCCTTTCACTTATTGGATAGTTATTGAATTTGTTTATTTTATTTAAAGACATTAATAAAACCCTGAAAATAATAAATTAGTATTTTGTCTCAAAAGACATGTGTTAATTTCAGGGATTTTTATTAGCAACATAAATTTGCAACATTTAAAAATATATAAAAATAAATAAATAAAATGCCTCAAAATCACCCTTTAGGCACCACATGCAAAGATCTCATGGGACAGGAACATTTTCCAGTGTATAGTGGCAAACAGGTGTTTAGGACAGTGCTGTGGTAGTTTTTGCTGCTATTTAGTGATTTGGGAGAAAATAAAATCAATGGAGCCTTTTACCCCATGGGGCCTTTAGCCCCGTTGCACCCTACTTTATACATATATCAATCACCATTCCAATATGTGTAGAATTTCATTACAATACTCATTTCCTTTTTTCCTCCACGGCACACAAAAATAAATCAGACCACTCAGTATGATAACTAATTAAAACACACTATCCTAATCGAACAGTTACATATCACCCAAAACAATATACACCACAACAGCATTCATAACACAGCTTCCTATAAGTCCTGGCATTCATTGCCTTGTTAATTTGAGTTTTGAATATTTCATGAGCCTGTAAATCAACAATAATTAAACCTCAGAAAAGTAGAAAGCAGGAAACCGTCTATGTGCTAAACATCTATTGTTATCTATTTTAATATATTTACTCAATGACTATTGATGAGTCATTTTTTATATATCAGACATGCATTTCTCCCCATGCCAGGTGTCTGATGTGTGTAAACACTTCTCTGATTTACCGCCCCTCCTTTTAGAACTTGTAATTAATGTGTTTCCGATGAGCAAGACAACCTTGAGTCATCTCAGCTGATGAAGTCTCCAGAGACTGAAGCCAATCAGAGCGCAGCTCCTCAGTGCCCCATAACCGTGGCTTTATTATCTTAGATCTGATTTCCATGAGGGAACAGGCTGTGTTTGTCATATATAATGAACATTTGCTAATGACTTTCTACAAAATGTAAAAGGAGAAAAAAATACACCAAATATTTAATGACGAGTGTTAAATCGTAAGAATAGTCACACTTAAAAATATTGTCTGCTCACACTGAACGTGAAAGTGCTGCGCGATGTGATTTAATCGAAGCTAATCCGAAAATATTTTGTTAAATGTACAGTTCAATGTACTCTCCAAAACCCAGCCCTTCAAAGAGATGACATTGTATAAATCCGGTCATGTATAAACTTGTAACATACAATGCATTACAGGTCAAGCTTATATAGTGGAAGTTACCAAAAATACCCAGAATACAATGGAACACACATTTACATTATGTAAATGTATGTGACATTAAGAAATTTCCCTAGTCATTTAGCCTAAAAGGTTATTTCAAATTGAACATAGGCCATGGGCCTAATGAAAATGCACAATAAAGTTTGCAAATATGGAAATAAAAAAAAGCATTTTACAAGCTTGACTTGTAATGTCCTATAAACACTTACAAATATATTATGGATCTGTATAAGAAGACATTGCTTTTGTCACTGTACTTAAAGCATGTGTGCATATATACACAATAGTTTGTAAGTGTTACAAACTATTTTATTTGTGGTTACAATTAATTGTGGTTTATTTTTAAGAAGTTATAACATATTTTAAGGTGTAAGAGACATTGCAAGTGCATTATAATGCATTAGAAATATGGGCATCATTGAAAATAATACCATAATGTCCTTGCAGAATGAACAGTTTATCTTTCTGTTCTACAGTTTAGTCCAACAGCTCTGCCTTGCTGAGTTTTGGATGCCAGTTTACCAAAATGAACATAATGAACAGGTATAAATATTAAATATTTTCATGCAACACTAAGAAATGTTTTCATTAGCCATCAATTATGGTAATGCAAAGACCACAAGTGTGTGTGTGTGTGTGAGAGAGAGCTTGTATTTATCACTTTGTGGGGACCAAATGTCCCCATAATGATAGTTAAACCTCACATTTTTGACCTTGTGGGGACATTTTGTCAGTCCCCATGAGGAAAAAAGCTTATAAATCATACTAAATGAGGTTTTTTGAGAATGTAAAAATGCAGAAAGTTTCCTGTGAGGGTTAGGTTTAGGGGTAGGGTTAGGGGATAGAATATATAGTTTATACAGTATAAAAACCATTATGTCTATGGAAAGTCCCCATAAATCTTGGAAACACAACATGTGTGTGTGTGTGTATGTGTGTGTGTGTGTGTGTGTGTGTGTGGTGAAAAGTACAATTTTGCAATCTTCATAGCATGGAAATGTAAATGCTGACATACATTTTCCTCATCTTAGCTTCTGACCAGCTCTCAGTTATTCCCCATCAACATCCTCAGTGCCCCAATCAAATCATCCTTTTGTCTTCTTCAGCCAAAGAAAAGGTATTGATTGAGATTTTGTCTGTTTTTCTCTTGTTGTGAAGCAAATTAGAAATAAATTAACCAACTCGTCTGAACGTCAGGCAGCCCGGGTAGACGTATTAAAATAATTTAAAGAAGCACCATAGGAGATTCCTGTCGACCGCTGGCCAGGTCTCATTAAATTAACGTAATAATATCCCATTCTAATTTACAATTCCCCTACCTGTCAAATCAAGCTATTGAGCCCAAGATCCACCCTGCTGTCACTGAAAGCAAATGATGTAATGTTTGTTTGAACTCACAAGAGGTGTAATAAATTGATCATATTATCCTCAAGAAAACTAATTTCAGCTATTACAGTATGTAGCTTAAGTCCTCCGAAAGATTCACACTAAACGTGAGGAATAAATGGTCAACATGATCACATGGGAAGTCTGTATGTTGTTTCCGAGTTCCAGTACCCTAGGATCGGCCACATTATGCCAACTCACTGAAAAGAGCCATTTCCTATCAGACATTTTTGCATCTGCTCCAATGTGTTTATCTTCCCTTGTGGCACGACTGGAAGCATGTTGCATCTGCAGGGCGAGGTACTCTGGTTCAGATCCCGTGGTGAAACCAAGAAGTCATTGTGTTTGCATAATCAGAGGTTTAATTTTTCCCTCTAACATTACATTTTTACTGATGGTTAGGTATAGGTTTGGGTTGGGGTTGGGGAGGGTCACTTTATAAAATATGCATACCTCTTCACTGTATTACAGCCTGTATTGCTGAAAACTACTCAGGTGTTCCAATATGTCCCATATGTCCAAGAACACTTACCACTTTGGCAGTGTTTTGCGAATTTCGATAAGCGCAGACCGATTTTAGCTAAAGACAAGTCAGCTAAAAGACTGTTTCTGATTTTACTGTGAGATTAGTCTGAAATGGTACACAATCCTAACACAATCTGGTGGGATGCTCAAACAAACAGCGCCACAGAGCCACAGTATGTACACGTTTAAGGATTTTAACCAACAAATGGCTTACTTTTAGTTTTCTTCAGCTTTAAAATGAGATTTGATGCATATTTGCATGTTACAGCCGTCTAGTCTGCCCCACAGGTCTAAAACTGCTCATTTAGCTTAATCTTTATAATTTCTCCCTCTCTCACCTTTAATTGCTATCTCTTCCTTTCTCTGTTTCTGCTCCCCTGACTCTAATTGTCAGAATATTTGTTACTACGGATTAGGTTTGTGTCTGTGTTAACACTGACTGCCGAATTTCAGACGTTTAAATTATTACCAGTATTGCAAATCACTCCTTTTCTTCTTGCTTCACACAAGAGGTGAAACACTGTCAGGATTCAGCTAGTATTTGCACAAGTCTCTGTGCATTTTAATTTGGTGTGAGATGATTGCTGAGGTGTGTGTCAGTCTGTCAGTGCTGATCTGGAATGCAGCTCTCAGAGCTGTTTTATATTAAAGATTTATTCTGTGGTTAATTGGACATTAATGTAACTAGGGACCATTTGCTGAATATGCCAAAGTCACTTTCAAATATTAACGGCATGTTTTTTATACATTCATGTATTATGTATTAATTAATTGATGTAAAACCTCTATTTCTGCTAACTTTAACCCACTAACTAACCAAACTCACAAATATTTATTTTCTGATTCAATGAGATTAAACTATTTTTTCCCCCCCAGATCTATTAAATTATTAAAAAATACTTCAAAATACAATTCACACTTGAATAATTGAATACCTACCTTCTATGATGAGCATTTGTTCAAAGTTCAAATTCTTTACATTTTTTTTCTGGGTATTAAAGTGGGAAAAAAATTTAAAAAATGATATGATGTAACTGCCCAGAGTCAAGTCAATGTCTCATTAAATCTGAAATTCTTGAAAAAAATGTTGGCATGAGTTGTGCAGAATAATCCTTTATTCATATTTCTTAAAGGAAAATGAGCCACTTTCACATATGAAACCTGGTAAATTGCAGTAAAATTGTTAGATTGCCTTTACTGGTAATTGTACCTCATCTGCTATTCACATATGTGCCAGCTTTCCATCTTTTTTCCATTTGTTAACACTTATACATCTGCACCAAAATGCCATTAAACTATGTTATGCAGTTATTTATTTTATCAATCGACAAATTTCATCATCCTACACCACAACTATCCCATCCTATGAGATGCATGATAGATGTAAACAAACATGCTGCCGTTGATGTTGCTGTCACTCTGTTCTGAGCTCAAAGAAACAGGACGAGGGACGCATTTGGGTGCGGTCTTGGGTGGAAAGACGGAGACTGTGATGTGAGTTGTAGGTGACGAGTGTTAAATGTTTTCTCCACTTTGAGCACTTGTTCGTCATCTCTATTTCTCCATGGTCCAGTGTTGTGGCCATGAGCGGTCAATTTCCATTGGCTGCTCTCCATATGACTGTAGATTTGAGTCCTGGAGCGTCGTACAACACGAGATTTCCTCAAATGTCGGCTCTAAAATATCAAATCTTACTAAATGGAATAACTTCACTATCTGTACAATTTGATGACTTTTTGTGACTTCGGTGGAACTGAATAATCCCCGTCTTACATTAGCACGTCCTGACCTCGTACGCCCTCAAACCGTTAATCTTACGACACTGTTCACACATAGCATCAAAACTTATAATGTCACAACAAGTAATGCTACAACTTCACATTCAGGGAAATAGCCAGAGATAAATGTAGTATTTTCAAAGGGGTCGTGTTTACACATGAGCTCTGAAATGAAAATTGCAGTTAATTTATTGGTAAAGGATGTATGTTTGAAACCAACTTGTGAATATTATGTACAAATCTTTTCTTTGTTTTGTTTATGCTGACAAAAAACATAAGAACCCTTAAGACCCTCAAGACTAATAATCCACTATTTTGACAATTTTATTAAGTTTAACTTAAAAAAAATTTTTTCAATTCAAACAACACGAAAGACGAACTTGAGCCAGCTGTTGCACTGATTTGCACAGAATGGAGGAAATCACTGCAGAAAATAATGATTAGTCAGCGGCTTGTGAGACGTGGGCAATGTTTTCATTTAATTATTTTTCTTTCTTTATTCAGATGTCTTTCTCTGCTCTTTTGTGCTCTTTTTTCAATGGCATTTGCTTAATGCCAGTCACTAGCTTGTCAGAACAGTGAACACACCTGATGATAAGAGTTTGAAATCCATTGTAGCATTTGTGACGGGGTTGTGCAATCTTCTACACGCAGACAAAACAGATTGATCAATGCATACAAGATGCTTGATACATTTCTGAAGCAACAACCCGCTTTACTTTAACCCATCAGACTGATCTTACAGTGAGATTGGGAAGAGTAAGTCGACTTTTCTTTATTTAAAATCAGCGTATACTTATCGAAATTCAGAACGCTGCCCCCCTGTGGCCAAAGTGGTAAGTGTCGTTTGGCGTATGGTCATGTGTGAGTGCCATTTTCTGGGTGTAATGCCTGCAAAGCGAGTTGTTTTCTTCTGTACAGGTACATATAAGGAATGCCTATTTAATAAAGTCTACAACCCAACCCAAACTTATACCTAACCTTAACAATTAGTGTAGGAAAAAAGAGATTTTTGAAGAAACTGAAAGAAATAAGAAATTGGAGGACAAGATGCATTGTGATGCATTGGGAATCGTTTTATAATCAAATCGTTAATCTTTTAATCATATTCGAATCGAATTGTGAGGCCAGTAAAGATTCACACCTCTACTGGTGTTTCGATATTTTGTTTTTCAGTTTCCTGTACCTTTAAAGTTTTCAGACAATTATTTATAAACTCTGTTTTCAATACAGTACATATAGTTTGTTTTAAAGAAGTTATTTGGTTACAATAGCTCTCTAAATTGGCTGTCTGCTCTAAAAGAGAAAATATTCAGTAGTTTTATTCTATCCCGCCACAAACAAAAGAAAACGCTGACTCCATTGAGGGCTATTAATTGCTTTACCATTCGTTCTGCTGATCTCCCGAAGATTAGATTGTAGTGCTTTGTCAGGCGGCCCGCTTAAAAATTGTGATATTAATTATCATTCCACTGCAATTTCAGTGAAGGAAATTATATTTCTAAGAGAATAGTCTACAGTATGATAAGAGCTTCAGGCATATCCAGTATTAGAAAGGAAGTTTAAACATGTTAGTGGCCTCTTGTAGATGTTCTACGACAGTAGAGATTCGGATTGTGGAGTTCACATGAACTTCTGGAAGTAGAGCTCTGTGAGAAACTCAGGTTGTTAGTTTTTAAAGGGTTAGTTCACCTAAACAATTTAATTCAATCATGATTTACTCTCGTGTCATCCTAAACCTGTCTGACTTTCTTTATTTAGTGGAACATGAGTAGAAATGCTGCTTTTCCCATACAATGAAAGTAAATGGTGAGGTTGTCAGTCACTCATCTCCTTTCGTGTTTCACTAAAGAAAGTCATAAGGTTTTGGAGCAACGTGAAGGTGAGTAAATAATGGAAGAATTTACATTTTTGGGTTTATCATCTATATCTGATGGTAGTCACAAAGATGAATGTGATATCACTGTTCTCTTACGAGAGGTTCTCTCGTATTACGTAAGCTAGCTTACGCTAGGGGAAAGATTCATCTTTTCTGAGATATTGAAGCCAAAAAATTATCCTTAATTTTGTATCCATTGTCAACGCAGTGCAGCAGCTGCATACCTTGAGCGGGCTAGCTAGCGAGCTCATTGGTTGCTCTGCGGCAACTGCTGCAGCCTATAGACGTACTTGAGTGAACTCGCGTCCAATGAGAGGCACCCGCGCCGTCACTGTATCAAAGCCCACCAGAATGGGCGTGGCTAGAGTGCATATAAGCGTAAGTTCGTAGGCTGGAACCCTGATTTTCATCTATTCAGCGAAGCTCTTCGCATCTCTGAACTGCAGAAGCCGCGGCGACGTATCCTTTTTAGAGCAAGCTAGTTCCTCAGCGAACTTCACAAAAAGAGCAACGAGCGTCTTTTTAAAGATGCCTCGCACCACCTGCGCCTCATGCCGCGCCCCTCTCAGCGCCGGAGACCGCCACCTCATCTGCGCTCTCTGCCTGGGACTGGAACATGCAGAGCTCGCCCTCGCTGACGGCGGATGCGACCTCTGCGAGGAGCTTCCGATGTTGACCCTGCGGGCTCGACTCGAAGCACTCAAGACCGAAGCCGCCGCGCCGCCTTTCGTTTCGCCGTGCAGAAAGAAGCGCCGCTCCCAAAGGCTGCCGGAACCGGTGTTAGAAGCGACTACCTCGCCGGAGCCTCTCCCTCGAGCCTCGCTTTCACCCTCCCCGCCCCCCCGGGATGCGCAGTTGCCGCCGAGCGGCTGCACTGCTGCCATCTCGGATGACGAGGCGGAGGATAAGGGCTGCTGTTCCATCATGGCTTCGGACAGCGAGGAGTGGTCAGGCTCCCAAGCCTCCTCCTTGGCCCAGGAATCCAGCAGGACCCGCACCGGAGTCGAAGAACAAATAACGTGACTCCTCACACAGGCCGTCGACTGCCTCGGGCTCGAGTGGTCACCGCCCTCTGAGCAGGCTCCCAACAGACTCGACGGCTGCTTTCTTCAGAGCCGTCGCTGCGCGGCGCCCGCGGCCCGGGCCGCTCCCTTCCTGCCGGAACTCCACGTCGAGCTCTCTAAATCGTGGAACGCGCCTCTCTCGGCCAGGAACCGATCCCATGTCTCCACCTCTCTCGCTTCGGTGGACGGCGCCACCAAGAGGGGCTACACTTCCATCCCCCCGGTCAAGGATTCGGTAGCAGCACACCTTTGCCCGCCCTCCGCGAGATGGCGGTCTAAGCCAGTGCTCCCGTCTAAGGCCTGCAGAACTACTTCCGCCTGTGTTGGCCACGCCCCGCGGGCCACCGTCAAAGCTTCGCCCCCTGTCAGTCCCCTTCTCTCAGGCTACTGCAGTGGTGGATTCAGCAGCCAACAAGCCGGTGATACTGCCCGCTTGCCTGCACTCAAATGCCATTTTCACGGCGACCCAAAGAAATCTTGTAAAAAGCAAACATGCCTTACGTGTAGAAAATGTGCCCACAATCCAGTGTTCACCCCTACACACAAGCATTACACTTCCCGTGTCCCTATCAGAGCCCACTCACATAAAGCGGGCACAGCCAGCTCGAGTGTTAGAGTCAATAAACGCGCCCACGAGTCCGTGCGTGCGCCCCTTCTCTGCCCGCTCTGTCACACGGCCAGCAAACACCTCTCTGTATGTAAGTCCCATGCCCGTGACTATGCTCGCGCATCACTTAACAGATGTGACTCTTTCCCCATTCACCTCAATCGGGAAGTCACTCGCAGAACAGCCTGTCCCTGCTGTCTGCGAGCAGTCATGCATAAGCACAGTAAGCGCGCTCACACATTCTGTTCAGCTTGCTGTGTGCGGCAATCAGGGCGACTTGGCCATTCACCCTCTAGCGTTACGCTTCAAAGCGTGGAAAGCTATCCCAGGGATATCCAAATGGGTGTTAAGCACAATAAAACAGGGCTATTTGCTACAGTACGATCGAGCGCGGCTCGGAAACTACTGTGAACACGGAAGCAGCCTGCATGCTTCGTTCAGAAATAGCAAACCTTCTGTGCAAAAGGGCCATAGAGAGAGTGCCACCTTCTCTGAGCGAGTCGGGGTTTTACAGCCGTTATTTTCTTGTCCCCAAGAAAGACGGTGGCCTCAGACCAATATTAGATCTCAGGGTTTTGAACAAGGTGCTCGCAAAAAGACCGTTCAAAATGCTTACAATCAGGAAACTCCTCGCGCATGTGTGCCAGGGGGACTGGTTTATTTCTCTCGATCTGAAAGATGCCTACTTTCAGATTCAGATAAATCCCCGTCACAGGCCATTCTTGAGATTCGCCTTCGACGGCCAGGTTTATCAATACACCGTCCTTCCGTTCGGCCTGTCTTTAGCACCCCGTACTTTCAGGAAGTGCATGGATGCGGCGCTCGCACCCCTGCGGAGTCAGGGCTTGCGAATTCTGAACTATTTGGACGATTGGCTGATTTTGGCACAGTCACATACGGAGCTTCTGTCTCACAGGACAGTTCTCCTCAGTCATCTGAACAGTTTGGGTCTTGCAGTCAATTGGACCAAGAGCTCACTACAGCCCAGTCAGGCAATTTCCTTCCTTGGAATAGAACTAGACTCCATGGCGATGACGGCTCGCTTATCTACACAGCGCGCGCTGAACAGCCTCACGTCTCTGAAAAAATTTCAGAGACTGCTAGGTTACATGGCCTCAGCTGCAGCAGTACTTCAGCTGGGTTTACTGTGCATGCGCCCGCTTCAGCATTGGCTAAACACCCGCGCGTCTCGCTGGGCTTGGGCCACGGACCGCCAGCCGATCAGAGTGACTCAGACCTGTATCTCAGCTCTGCAGCCCTGGGCAGTGGCCGAATGGTATCAGCGGGGAGTGACGATGGGAGCTGTATCTCGCCGAAAAGTCATCTCGACAGACGCGTCCAACACGGGTTGGGGCGCGGTCTGCGAGGGCTCTCCGGTTTTTGGCCTATGGTCAGTTCAGGAAAAGCTCCTTCACATAAATTGTCTGGAAATGATAGCGGTCGAGTACGCGCTCGTGCGCTTCCTCCCGGTCATTCAGGGTCACCACGTCCTGGTCCGTTCGGACAACAGATCTGTGGTATCCTATCTAAACCGTCAGGGCGGTGTCAGATCCAGGAACCTCTTCCATCTGACAAAACGCATACTGAGTTGGTCCCAGTGCCACCTGCGCTCGCTGAGGGCGACGCACGTGCCAGGCCACCTGAACGACGGCCCAGACAGACTGTCCAGAGACAATATTTCCCCAGGGGAATGGTCCCTGCACGCTCAAACAGTCCAGAAGTTATGGAGCATATTCGGCAGAGCAGAGATAGACCTCTTTGCGTCAGAAGAGAACTCTCACTGCCCAGTATTTTTCTCGAAAGCGAGGACGCGCTGGCCCAGGACTGGCCCAACCGCCCGCTTTACGCCTTCCCTCCCGTCTCGCTATTGCCACAGGTAATGCAGAGGATCAGGGAAACGCGTCACTCGGTGCTCCTCATAGCCCCGCGCTGGGAGAATCAGACATGGTTCCCGGAGCTTACGCAGCTGTCACTGACAGCCCCGTGGCCCATTCCAGTGAGAGCAGATCTCCTCTCTCAAGCTCGCGGCACGATCTGGCATCCCCACCCAGAGTGCTGGGCGCTGCACGCGTGGGTGATCAACGACTACCCATCGCTTTGCCAGAAGGAGTAATAAACACTATCATACACGCTAGAGCCCCTTCCACGAGAAGACTCTATGCGTCCAAATGGTCTGTGTTTTCAAAATGGTGCACCGACAGAGACCTGGACCCACGGACATGTGGGGTGTCGTCGCTGCTCGTGTTTTTACAAGAGCTGCTGGATAAGGGCAGATCCCCATCCACGCTCAAAGTGTACGTGGCGGCAGTCGCGGCGTTCGCTGAACCCCTGCATGGCCAGTCACTGGGAAAAATGAGCTGGTCATCCGCTTCCTCAGGGGAGCTAGAAGTATGAACCCCCCGCGCCCCCCATTGGTTCCTATCTGGGATCTTTCTGTAGTTCTCGAAGCTATGAAAGCCCCCCCTTTCGAACCGCTTCATTACGTGGATTTGAAATACCTTTCACTCAAAACCGTTTTTCTAACTGCCCTGTCATCAGTTAAACGTGTGGGAGACCTTCACGCGCTGTCTGTCAGCGCTGCGTGTCTTGAGTTTGGACCAAGTGACTCCAAGGTCATTTTAAAGCCTAAACACGGCTATGTCCCCAAGGTGATCGGTACTCCTTTCAGAGCACAAATCATTTCCCTATCGGCTCTGCCAGCATCCGATAGCGAAAGCGACGCCAATCTCCTTTGCCCAGTCAGAGCACTGAGATTGTATACTGCGCGCTCCGCCTCTTTCAGACGCTCTGAGCAGCTTTTCGTTTCGTTCGGAGGGCACACCAAAGGTTTCGCCGCCTCGAAACAGACACTGTCTAGATGGATAGTGGACGCTATTGCTGCCGCGTACGCGTCAAAAGACCTACCATGCCCGTTAGGCATTAGGGCTCACTCCACTAGAGGCATGGCCTCCTCGTGGGCATGGTCCAGCGGGATTTCCATTCACGACATATGTGTGGCAGCGGGCTGGGCTTCCCCCTCCACCTTTGTCAGATTTTACAATCTGGAAGTGCCCGCCCTGCAGGCAAAACTACTAGCGGTTTAATACGCTACAGCTCCCCTGGTGAGCTGCACTGACGGGACACATTCCACACAGACCGGCACCGCCGCTCTGTCTTTCCCTTCCCACTATGTGCTTATGTATTACACACACACTGGCCCGCACTCTTGCCGGTCAAATATTATTCCCCTACTCGCAAGGGCTCCCCCGGGTCCCCCCACCCCCCCGGGGCTCATGCAGTGGATGCTTGGCGCGCACGGCGTTGACAATGGGTTCCCGTAGCGTAAGCTAGCTTACGCAATACGAGAGAACCTCTCGTAAGAGAACGAATCGGTTACCTAACATAACCTCAGTTCTCTCTACATGAGGGAACGAGTATTGCGTAGCCGGCCGTGCTCGTGCCACGAGCGACTTTCGCTTCATTCAATGAAAACCAGGGTTCCAGCCTACAAACTTACGCTTATATGCACTCTAGTCACGCCCATTATGGCGGGCTTTGATACAGTGACGGCGCGGGCGCCTTTCATTGGACGCGAGTTCACTCAAGTTCGTCTATAGGCTGCAGCAGTTGCCGCAGAGCAACCAATGAGCTCGCTAGCTAGCCCGCTCAAGGTATGCAGCTGCTGCACTGCGTTGACAATGGATACAAAATTAAGGATAATTTTTTGGCTTCAATATCTCAGAAAAGATGAATCTTTCCCGTAGCGTAAGCTAGCTTACGCAATACTCGTTCCCTCATCTAGAGAGAACCGAGGTTACATTAGGTAAACGATTCGTTTTAGCTTTTCATCGTGCCTCAGAAACCGAACTGCAATCTTCTTCAGGTTAAAAATGTCAGGAGATTAATCAGGCGTGACACATTTTAAAAATGTTTAGAGATCATTAAATTTATATGTGTATTTTACCATTAGGGAGGTACAAACCTGCTGTGAACATCAGACAAACAGAAAAACATACAAATTACATTTTTCCTCCCTGAAACAAATTGCAAACTTAAAAAAAAAAAAAAGAAAGAAAATTCTTAATGAGTATAGTTGTCGTTGAAATTTTCTAAATCTCATTAGAACTAGAAACATTTACCTGAGAAAAAACGGCAACACTTCACAATAAGGTTCAATTTGTTAACATTAGTAAATGCATTAGGAATCATGAACTAACAATAAACAATATATTTTTATAGCATAAAGTAATCACGGCTAATTAACATCTGATTAACACTGTTAATTAAACATCTTTGTTCAATAATTATACATGTTAGTTCATAATGAAAGTACTCATGGAAACAAATACAACCTTTATGTTTTTAAATGAATTAGTAGATGTTGAAATTAACATTTACCAAGATTAATAAGCAGAAAAAATATTGTTCATTGTTAACTAATGTTAAAGATTTAGTCAATCATTGACACACAGTTCACAGCAATCCATTTCACAAGTGAATTTGTCAATCAGTTTGAGATTTATTATGAGGGCTTGTTTAAGGATTCGTCAATGTACAGCTGCGTCAGACATGCTTGTGTAGCGTCTCGGGTGTGTTGCATCATAAACATAAAATGTTGTCATTTTAAATATAGTTTAAAACTCAATCTTTAAACACATCTTGAGATCCCTTAGTTCGCATTTGCACTCCTTCAAGTGTTTTGAACGCAAGAACGTAACGAATGTCTGTGTTGTGCTGTCTGGTCTATGCGTTTTCTTCACTGTATAAACTGCGTGTTGCTCATACAGCTGAAATTTCAATTACTGCCCTCTGGTGTAAACAGGTGGTACTACAAGCTTGCATTTCTCAGGAATCTTCCTTATTATGGTGCGATTAATTGCATAAATGTCAAATTAATAGCATTGAATTAACGCGTAAAATAAACAGCCCTATAAAGAATACAACCTTATTGTAAAGTGCTACCATCCCAAAACACAAGATATAAAATGAAAATTTTAAGATTAATTATTTGTTTACATTTTGTCATTGTTTCGTGACGAGTTGTAATGTCGTGTCAAACACAGTTGAGGTTTCATACTGTATTATTGACACTTTAGTAATATTATATAATTTGAGAGTGAATAACGACTCACATTTTTATTGTATCGCTACACATTTTGTCTTCCTCGGAAGAAAGGAAGTCATACAGGTATAGAATAACATGAGAGTGACTAAACAAGGACAGATTTTAATTTTTTTTGGTAATTATCCTTAAAAACAAAGAAACAAAAAAAAAATTGCATGATCAGAAAGTTTTAAAGTCATTCACCTCTTTGTTCAAGCATCCCTATTTTACTTTCTTTTATTTCATTCTGTCCTTCATTCCTTCCTTTTTTAACGTATTCATCTTTATCTCTCTCCCATCCCCCCTTATTTCTCGCTGTGTTCTGAGTATATTAAATGTTTCAACTGCTTCGATCACAGTGGCATGTTAAATTCGGCAGAAATTATCACTCGTTTGAGCAGGCAGGTGCTACAGGATGTGTAAAACAGAGGAAAAAATTCCAGAAACACCAGCTCTGTTCTCAGCTGACCTCACAGGTACTAAATGCAGAATGAAAAATTCCATTATAGTTTTGATTGGATCTGTGCAGCTGATTAATGTGTCACAGTCAAGTGAACCATGCAGCGTATTGATTAATTCCCAGATAACATGTTTCCAGCCTGTAGGCCTCCAGTTAAATGCTGGTCATTAAAGCAACAACAAAGGTTGTAACCATTAACAGAGCCACATGCAATATTGCGCAAGCCTCTGAGTGGACCAATCAGTTACGGTTTAAAAAGGTTTTTTTTTTTTAAAGGATTGGATGAATCTCAAGATATATTTAGGATGTAATTAGGTGGTGTCAGTGAGTGCAGTTTGTGAGTTGAGCCAGTGTCACTAGTTGGATTTGAAATGCTTATGCTGTATAATGCAGTCTGTTGACAGTGTCTGTATGTGATTTCGGCTTCTGTCTTAGCAACTCTGGTGATATTTTAAGATAAATCAGTAAGGCATGGAGGAGAGAGAAGAGAATGAACCCCACTAGCATGTCAATATCCTGAGAAATGGAGCTAATTTCTTCCTGCAGCTCAAATCACTTCAGCACAGTCCTCTTAATGAGGATAATGAGCTCTCACTGTGGTTGTGGCTTCTAGCTGGGCTGCATCGATGCACATCTGGACCTGGAGACACTCATAAAGACATTATAATTTAATTGCTTTCAAATGATCGTATATACTGTATAATGCCATTTAAAAGAACACTAAGCACTTTAATTAAATTGAACTGGGTAATTACATATTTACAACACATTTACAACTTCAGTTTGTAATCAGCTAGATTATGAAACAGAACTTGTTTTCATGAAAATACACTGGAAATAGCAAGAGATAACACAGATCTGACAAATTATTGAGGAACATACTCACACCAAGTCCTGATTTTTGGCCAAAAATGGCCAATAAAATGTAATTAACAGCTAGTATACACCAATTGCGAAACTGAAATGTTTATTATTATTATTTATTATTTTTAGGTGTTAAGTCAACTTTGGATGTCGAACATTTTATTCAGGTATCCTAACTTTTTCTAGAGTGTGGCAGAAAACAAAACAAAATACCTGTACATGTCCTTTAAGCACGTGCCACTGGGAAGTGTAACAAAAAAATTGCGAAATGGTTTCAAATATTTTTTGAATTATAACATATTTTCGCTTCAGATTCTGATAAATACAGTCTGCAGAAACACTTGCCACATGCTTAAGGCTATAGCTGAATACAATGTTCTTAATGTCTGAAATACAACAAGAGTGAGAGATGTTTGGCAGTAGCAGTGATCCAAAGATTCAATATGATAAAAATGAAGATGGCACAGGTAGATGAACACAGATATGCTCAGGGGAAATATGTTCAAATGTGTTTATTGATCAATTAAATGGATCATCAACAGATGCATCACAAATACAGGAATACAGACAGAATGAAAAAGACTTTAAACATGTTCTGCAGACTTTCCATGTGTGTCCTTCATTTAGAATTGGACATTGCTTTAAACGTAATCATGATGGCAAGACGATAAACAGGAAAATTATAGAGTGAAAGTGAAAATGAGGGTGAATCTGATTAGCACACATGCTAAGGCTGTGAGTTCATGGAATCCAGATGGTTAGTTCAGAAAATATGTTGCAAAGCAAACAGCAAAACCACGTCCTCAGTGTCTTTAATTCTAGTAACTGTAAACATGAATCAGGTTCTAGCACCAACATTAAGCCGATGTACGGCACCAACTTTTATACTCGACCTATAACCAGAAAGCATAAAGGTGCGTGCACACTGAAAACGATTTGCAGCGATGAAGAAACTGGACATCATTCATTTCCAGTGCGAGTTGGTGATTCTGGGTGACTTTTAGCAGCAGAGGCCATTGGCAATGAGGCAAACTTTATGAAAATGTGCAACTTTATGAAAATAATGTGCCGATTACCAGTACGAGTGGAGAGTTTACTATTTTATTTTTTTAATGAAATATTATTATTATTTATGATTTATTTCTAGTTAAAAACAGAATCCATCGAGTGTAACATCATATCCGTTGTTGCAGATTCTGAAGTAATTTAGCGTGCTCGAATCCTAGTCTGACTGCACCTTTAGGCCTTCACCGAACATATGAGAAATACAATTTATGACATCACACACCTTGACGACTAGTGTTACATGAATGCAAATACATTGTTCCTGTACGAACCATCATCATAAGCATAAATCCATGTCTAAAACAATAATAGCACCAAATGAAAACAGAACGAATCTCACCAGTGTAGGTCCAGTTAGCACCACAAGTTCTGTCAGCTAGACAGATATCTCTCACAAATAGAGACGGGAGTCACTTTTAGCTACTGAGCACACACACACACAGGCTTTATTCATTTCATACTTAGTTAATTTTTCTCTCTTTTTCACACAATTGAAGGGATTGTTCGGCCAAAAATGAAAATTCTCTCATCTCACCAGCATGCCTTTTAGATGAACATTACTTTCGATTTTTAGAAGAACATCTCAGCTCTGTTGGTCCTCACTATGCAAGTGAATGGTGACCACAATCAGAAGGTCCAAAAAGACATAAAGGCAGCATAAAAGTAAACAATATGACTCCAGTGGTTAAATCCATGTCTTCTGAAGCAATATGATTGGTGTGGGTATTTAAGTCCTTTTTTACTATAAATCTCAACCTTTGACCAGCCCCAACCAGTAGGTGGCTGAATGTGATGGTGAAAGTGTAGATTTACAGCAAAAAAGGACTAAAATACTAATCTGTTCCTCACCCTCACACCTGATTTGTGTGGATTACTTTTATGAAGCCTTTATGTGCTTTTGAGTTTTGAACATATTCACTTGCATTGTATGGACCTACATAGCTGAGATATTCTTCTAAAAATCTTAATTTGTGTTCTGCAGATCAAAGAAAGTCATACACATCTGGGATGGCATGAGTGTGAGTAAAAAAGAAAAAAAATGTTTTGAGTGAACTATCCCTTTGAGACTTTTTAAATGATTATCAACATTGCTGGTCAGTTAAGAGTCACAGACATTTGAAAAAACAGCAATGTTCGCATCTCATACATTATGCTTGCAGTAAATGCGACTAAAGTGATTCTGTTGAGCTAGATTTGTTATGAATTGGACCATTGATGAATTGGATCATAGATGGATGCCCGGGCTGACCTCATCCGCCATGCCAGCATTTCAAGAGCCAATCAGAATCCACACGGCCTGGTCAGTCTCTGTTTACCTTTTAAACTTGGTACGTTCTAAGTGCCTCTGCCCAGTCTCATATTTTATGCTCTGATTCTTATCATACTAGGTAAATATAACCAGAGGATAAATACCAACTTTAAAATATTCAGCTCTATCCAGGTTTGATCCTACTCAGTATTACAGAGCAGTTTCCTTTTAAATATTCATAGTTGACTTAGTTTGATAGGCTGATACTCTGTGATATTTTAAGCACCACTCATGCATATATGCATACTCACCATCACACACACAATGACAAATATTAGAAGTAAGATTGAGAGGAAATAGAAAGGATGTTGAATAGAAAGCCTAAAGACCCTTTAAAAGAAAAAGTACTGTGGTGGTTCCATTGTACATTGATGGTATCAGGTGGTAATACCATAGTAATTTGATATGTACCATGGTATTAACAAAGTACTACAAGAAAACCATGGTATTACCATAGTACATGTCCAAAAAGCAATGGTAATACCATGGTAATATTTTGTAAGAGTAGAGAAGGAAGAATGCCTACATTTACCCAGGCTTACATTAATCTTTTATGTGAAATGTTAACAAAGCAGTAAAAGGCATTTTAATCATATACTGATTAATTTATTAAGTCTGTCAGAACAATTTGTCCCAAACCAAGTCATGACGTACATGAATTTGAAGATGTCCCATTTTTTCTTTTTTCAATGAAAAACTGAAAAAAAAAAAAATAATAATAATTGCCATCAATACAGACAAACATTCAAACACTGCTTGCCAGAATCACATTGTTTCCTTTGGACTGGAGTGTATTGGCATACATTTTCTCATTTTTCTGCTTTTGTCAGGTAGAAAGGAAACTTGTTGGATGACAGCTCAGCGCTTTTAAGTACCACTTTAATCTTAATTTGTTTAATTGTACTGTACAAAAAAGAGAAAACAAACAAAGAAATGTTAATTTAAGCAAATAGCTGTATGTTCAAAGGTCCTTCCAATGCAAAGGACTGATCTAGAGTCTGCAAGGCATGAACCCAAGAGTTCTGACTCTGTTTACCAAAAAAAAAAACACTCCCAAAAAAAACTGTCCAATCCTGTTGCAGACACTTCCAATTGCAAGCAATGGTGAGACATTATATGATATATCCTTGATTTTCTTCTCGATTGATAGTAAAGACACAGGACTGGATGAGGAAGGCTTGCATACACTTTGAATCAAGCACTGTCCTGAGTTGCTCTTGTGGTACTGGGTTCTGGTTCCTGTTGAGCATAGTTTCTAGGATCTAGACCGATAAACAAGGCAGTCCAAAGGAGAGGACGTGCTCTGACTTGAACAGCAACCTTTCAGAAAGGGAAGAAATAAACTTTCAAATCTCTGTCCGTGTAAACACGACAAAACGTGTGAGCATTCAGCATGATAACGATTCAAGCATTTCCGTTGCAGTTGCAATTCTACTGGCAGAAATAGTTGTCATTGCAGTTGCTTGGCCTTCCCTCTGTTTTGATTGATATGCATCGTGTTAGGCCAAGGTGAAGGAGTGCTGCTGTTACTGCAGTAGTTGGGTCGGCCCCTGGCAAAATGAGGTTAACCACGGCCTCTGATCTCAAAACAAAGGGAGCAAAGCAATATTGCACTGCCTTTCAGACAAACAAAATGAAGGAGTACTCAAAATTTAAAATAGAATAAAATAAGAATGGTGAAAAACAAAAGCAAACACAATTCATAATTAAGGCTGTAAAAATATTGCAGAATATTTTGGCCCCTGTTTTTGAGACAGACTGCCACAACAGTCAAGAATTCCCCACTGCATACAATGCAAAATATTTCATGCAGGGAGAAAAAAAATGTATAGAAAAGAAATAGATTTGAAAAAAAAACCAAGACAATTATGATCGTAAAAAGATAATAAGATCCTCTTTGGAGTCTTTATTTGGTTTGGGAGTGATTTAAAGGGAATTGTAAATATTTCTGTTTGGAAATAAATTATAGGAGCCAAGCAAAAATACTCAAAGGTGGTAAACCTTGAACTTGGCTCCTGCGACAATGTTATTGTGTTTTTTTCCATTTTGAGGGTGCATTTGCAAAACCTATAGTTATAGCAATCATCAATTTCCACGTCGAAAGTGAAGACCTGAAGTGGCACTGGATGTCGCAATGCACCAAGTACAATCTGCAAGCCTCCCGCGAGTCCTACAACAGGTGCAACCGGGCCAATGGGCGAAGAGTGGGGAGATTTGTGGGAATAAATCCATCACCTCCTGGAAGGGGGAATCAAAGCAAAGCCCCTAACTGTTCTCCTTAAGCGAGACGCAGGTCAAGAGCCAAAATCCGCAAGTTTAGGGTGCTTACACCACCGTATCTTGTGGCTAGGGTGGGGAATGCAGACCTGGTTGGCTCTGGCTCACACCCATTCCTGCATGGAGCGTTTGCAGTAGAGTAAGTGTCGAGGTGTACCCTTTCTCTTGAACTGAAAGACGGTGTATATCAACACCAGCAAGCAGAGCGCCAGGATGCAGGGAATGACGATTGCGATGGCTTTGACCGTGCTAGTTTCGTTGTCAAGTTTGATCACAATGTCCACGTCTTCCGTCGGTTGGCGGTCAGGATCGATGGGCATGAGGTCACATCCCATGAAGTCCTTCAGGATGGATCGAGGGTAGCCAGGCTCGACCCGTAGCCTGTGGTTGTTAAATTTCCAGTACTCTTTACCCTTGTAGAAGTACGTAAAACCTGCAAAGAAACGAAAAAAACATCTGAGACATTTGTATGACAGCAGTGGTTTTAAAGGGTTTTGCTTAAAGATACAGATTTTCCATTAGACATCAAGTGATGACCTAACGTAGTAGGAAAATTGTTTAGCGTAAAAAGTAACAAAATGTCCTGAAAGTCAAGCATGATGTTTCAAGATAAAGACAAATTGAGATTTGTTCATTTGACCATTAACTACAACCCAATCAGAACAGACCTGCAACTCATTTTTGAACTTGAGAACCATTTCATTGATTTATCATTGATAACATTTTCCATATAAGAGCAGATGTAAAATGCAGAGTACTGTATAAAACCTCGGATTGTTCTCACAGCCGATTGGGCAACATCCTCCCAGCGAGTCTGAACACAGATCAGAGCACTGCTGCTTCACTCTGGAGGATACAATGAAACTCATCCTCAATCACAATCCATATGGCCCAGTCTCTCTCAGTGACAACCAGCCTCATTCCTCTACCATCTCTGTCTACATTATTCATTCATGTCTTCCAAGGAAAGGGAGAGAATGAAATGTTGTTTGTGTAACAGAGCTTCAGTCCTGTGCTTTGAGTGTGTAAGGCAGCTTTAAATATCTTGATTTATGAATTTTCATAAGAAAATGTGAGTGGTGCTTGCCTGTGCAAAGGACGACGCCACAATGCTAGGGGTGGTTTCTAAACATTTCAATGAAGTTGCTAATATGTTTTTAGCTTTTTGTGGTGTTCTTGGTGGTTGCTAAAGAGCCCACACCAATTCTCTGTAATATTTTGGTCCCTAGATATGGCTCTTTCAATGAGATATTAATAAAAAAAGAATAAGTCAAATAATTTAGAAGAGTAATAGCACGGCTGTCCTCAACAACCTAAAGGATTTAAGTTATCATTTATGTCTGTAGCACAAACAGTGTAGGATGAATTACCTACTGAAGGTTAATACTAAGGTTAAGGGGTTTGTTAAAATTCCTAACACTTAGTATGAGCCACAGTAACTAACTAGACAGGTAAAGTCCGGCATGAAAGACTTTGATGTTGGCTTGACAAAGCATGGCCTGAAAGGTTTAAAAAGTTTTAAAAGCTTAAAGTTTGAAGGTATAACAAACCTTACAGTAAGAGTAATAGCTAGTTAGATGTATAGATAGTTAGACAGACAGTTAGATTGATAGTCAGACAGAACATCAGAGATAGAAAAAGAAAGAAAAGTAAGCAAGAAAGAGAAAGATATCTTAGTTTACATTTGAAATTAATATTATTATTATTATTATAATTTGTCTTGGTGCACTTAAACATTCCAACAATGTAAATCTATCATCTTTCTATCAAACATTAGATTTTACGCTGAGCAAACACCATGATTCTGATCAGTTAGAAATATGTAGAACACTAAGTGAGAACAGTCTGAAGGTCTGTGCCAAGTTTGGTGCATGTAGCTTGACAGCTCTAGGAGGAGTTGCAGATGATAATGTTTATCTTGGTTTAGGGAACATACTGTAGAATAATTCCTGTCCCACTCCACTATATCTGTTGAATAAAAAGCCAAAAGCCCCCCAAAATACTATGTATAGGGACAAAGGACTTTGCAGGCATTTGATCTGCAAGACAATTGGACACTAAACCAGAGAGAACAGCTTAACAATAGACCATCGTGTCATCGTAACACTCACACTTGCATTCATACAGTAATAGAGTTTAGAAAAAAAGCTGTCCTTTCTCATCTCCCCATGATCGGCTGGCCATGGTGACACATAATTAGGGTCAATTTTCAGTGCTACGTCTTGCTCAAAAAAGCTTTTGGGTAACATGCAGAGACAGGGCTGAAACAAAGCCCACAATCACTTTCAAATTGTGGTTAGCCAAACAGTTTCCCTGTAATATTAATCCACCCTTTACGCTTGGATGAACCCCTGCGTCCATAAGAAATCCTGGCACTGGGGCTGGGTACAGATGGCATGTATGTGGATGTCGACCGGCAAGCCTGCAGCTATGGACTGAATTCATGCAAGACGTATTCACCCCAAGAGCCCCTGGCAATGAGAGTATGTCTTCTTGTACAGAATGAAAATCATGCAGTGTAAGGGACCGTCTTATGTTCAACTAAATCACATCATAAATGGCTGAAAACCCTCTTACGTTCAACTAAATAATTTCTTTAATGGCTGAATACCCTCTTTTAACACTTAATAACCTGATGCTCATATCTGTGTCCAGATCTATTAAGTTATTAAAAAATACATCGAAAATGCAATTCAGATAAAACAATTGCTTGAATGCACCTATGAACGCTATGTTGAACATGTTTTCAATTTCTGAGTTCAAAGTCATTTGGATATTTTTTTTTTATAGGGCTTAACCCTCTGGGGCCGACTGACGCCGGCACGTCCTGCTGGATTTTTTCGTTGTTACAGTGGAAACAACATAAAATTATCCGTCATTTTGGGGCATAGAGATAAGTGTAAGACAGAAAGTAAAAAATATCTAAGTAGTGTAACCTACCAAAAACAGTAAAAAACCACAACAACAAAAAAACATTAAAAGCTGATTTTTTTTAATTATTATTAAATATTGGCAGTAGTAGTTTGGTATAAACATTGCATTCATAAATCAAAGTCACATGGTCAACATTATCTTTCAAAGTTAGACTGTGTAAAGGTTTTAAAAAATATATTAGATTTTTTGACGTTTTTATGAAAACACGCATTTTGTTCAGGTCATTGTTAGGAATTGTTTTTAAAAAATTTATTTATTTATTTATTTTTTTTTGTAGCTCCAGAGGCCTTCAACTACCCTTTTGCACTGTCTGTTTGGTACAGATTGAGACAGAGGGGCATGAGAATGACCCAGGTTACATGACACCACAGCACATTGTTTTGGAACATATGCACAAAAGGCGTCTCCGACAAGATGCCAAATTCTACCAATCAAATAGAATTATGGTCCTATTAAAGAGTTAGATCACCCAAAAATGAAAATTCTGTCATTATAAGAATAGTCCATACGACTTAAGTGCTACATTTCAAGTCTATGATGACAGTTTTGTGTGAGCCCACAATTTAAGTTGGTGATCATGGGAAATCTTGCACTTTCATTCACATTTTCTCATATTCAAACTTGTCTGGTCGTAATCAGTGACAAAACATGCAAAAACCAATTGTGTTTGGCATTATTGACCTCAAACCAGGTGAGACGTGTCTTCACATGCCATATGAATATACTGTAAACAAATGTACATAAAAAATGTGTTTGTCCATAGAGCCTTTGTAAAGAATCTGGGCTAGAGAAAGAAAAGATAAGATCGAACAGCATTGAATATTAAATATGATGGAGGAAACATACCATTGGCTTTATCCACAAATGCTCCCTGCGGAGAATCTGGAACTCCCTTCCACACTGTGATAGACTTGGGATAGCCAGGATCCATCGTTCTCATGTCTTCATTATATCTCCAATACCTACGTATAGTTAAACAGAGAAACTTAAAGCTGAAGTTTGTCATTTCTGCACCGCTAGTGTCACTAAACAAAATTGCTAAAGTAATGACTGCTAACAAACAGGTTTCCCGAACACTCCCCCATCTGCCATTGGACTGTCAAATAGAGAGTCCCGCCCCAAAACTCATGCCATTTAGTTGAGCCAATGTTAGTGTATAGAGCTGGCCGGGATGATCAAACAAATAGAGCTTCATTTTGAAAGCGCCACAGAGCCACAGTATTTACACTTTTCCTGGGAATCAACCTACGAATGGTTTACTTATAGCTGTCTCTCCATATTAACTTCTAACAACAGATTAATTACACACATATGCACAAATGCACATAGCCAAACACACATATACAAGCATGCATGCATAGACCAACAGTCACATGCTGTGCACATACCTATCTCCTTTGAAGAAGTAGGTCTTGGCCACGTCCTCCCACCAGACGGCCGTCTCTATGCTCTGCGCTGGCATGCCGTTTCCAAACATTGAGATATCCTGGGGGTAGCCAGGCTGTAGCATTGTGTCCTTGAAAACCCAGAACTGCTTCCCTAGAAAAAGAACAAGAACAAAAGCGGCAATCAGAAGATTACAGTATTCAACCCAGGGTGCATTTTCTATTTGGCGAATAGAGTGTTCAGATTTAGCTTGGTGAAAGGAAGATAATGCAAATTAGGGATTCTCAAAAGTCTCTTTGACTTGCTGATTTGTTCATTATTTTTCCACTTACTGTATGGCTGGGTGATATATTGAATATTCACAATATATTTGCATTGATTTTGCAGGCAATATATATAATTAAGCAAATTTGTAAAAACAAAACTCAATTGGCTGTTGTTGGTCATAGCATGCATATTTATTATTCATTTCATCCTTAATGACCAATTATGTAAAAAAAAATATATATATATATATATATATATATATATATATATATATATATATATATATATATATATATATATATATATATTATTATTATTTTATTATATTTTTTTATACATAATTGGTCAAGTCAAGATCAAGTTAAGTATGGTTTATTATTATACGTTTCAACCATATACAGTTAGTACAGGTCATTAAGGATGAAAAGAATTGGTCAAAATTATATATATATATATATTTTATTTATTTATTATTAAATTTTTTGGCACCAAACAATGTTTTTGTTTATTATGAAATTTTCCAGCCTTTCTCTGCCTTTAGAAATAAGCGGTACACTTTTTGGTGCCCTGACCCTTCATCTGTGACCCCATGATGTTTTGGAAGTGCAGAACAAGTTGGTTTTGCAGCTTGGTTTAAGTTCCAAAATTAAACTTCAAATTTAAACTTTCTGATTTAAACTTCAGAAGTATAGAAAGCATTAGTCCAGTTTATTTCCCTGAATCACTTCAAACTATTTACTTAACTGAATTGGTCCAAAAAACTATTCTTTTGCATCAAAACTCCAAATTGTTCATTAACATGTTATATTAATGCATGTATTTGTTTATGTTGTATATATACATATACTGTATACTGTACATATAAATAAATATAGCTTATTAGTACTATGTACTGTTATATTGGTACGCATATATTTTTATTTGTGAAAAATGTAAAGTGTGGAAAATTTGACTTTACTGTATTTTATTGTATTCTATTAACTATAGAGGTTATTTGGTTTTTATGTTGGTTCCTCTCATTGAAAAAAAATTATAAAATGTGTTTAAGCCGTTCACTTAAACACATGACACTCAAGTTACTGACACAGAACCCTCAATATTTACATCATTTCTAGGTAAAAAGTCTGTTTCAGCCAAAGCAAACATTCAGTTTCACACTTCGGGCACCTCCTGTTTGCTTTTAATTACCGTGACTAGTCTTTTGGCTGTGCGTCTGCCACAGTTACTCAAACTTGACATGTTAATACCGTCAGTTTAAAATGTCAGTGTGTTTTAGTGTCTGTTCTCTATGAGTGTTTAGAAGGGGGTGCAGCGGTGACCCTATGCGCTCAGGAAACAGTCTGTGATGTATGTCGACAGCGGATAGGGTTAAAGGGGTGTTGCGTTTTGTTTGGAGTCGGAGGGGTCAGAGGAGGACAAGTCCGTCGTTTTTCCTCTGAAAGAGGAAATTCCTGTCATGTCACCTGGGTCATTCTCATGCCCCTCTGAGCAGGGTCAGCCTCACTCTTTGCCAAGTGGCTCTGGCCAACAGGGGGCTAGTTGAAGGCCCTGGAGCTACATGCAGTATGTGTGTTTGTTCATTTGTATCTGGGTTTCTTCAGTAAATGTGCATTTTTAGTGGAAATTAGAGGATGGCTGCATTGTAAATGTTGGCTGGAGGTCAAATATGATCCAGATTTGGCAATGGTTTCTGTCCTACTTAAATTTTTAGAGGTTAGTGTAACATATTCTCACTGTTTGTTCATCATTTGCTGGTCTTTACCAAAGATCATTGTGAAAAAATAAATAAATTTGCACTTCCACATGAACCACACACACAAATCACAAATTAGATCTCTTTAATATCTCAATTAATTCTCCTAGACAACATTGGGCCTCATTCATTAAACAAGAGCATAATACTTCTGTGTAGATCATTCATAAAACCATATTTGTGCTTTTTGTTTGCAGGCAATTTTAGCACCCTGAACTTTTAGAAAGTAGTTTCATTAAAACAAAATGTCACACTCTAAAAATGTCCAACAGTGTATCTACATGCATAACAGGGAAAATTCAAATGTTTTGTAATTTATCTGTCATGAAGTTATGAATATACCAACCACAGTATCATTTCCACCACATCCCACATTTTGTAATGTGTTTACTAGAGTTCTAGAAATGACTGTGATGGAAATAATGTTTCTTATTTCCCTTTTTTTAATTTTTATAAAATGGCCTTTGTCTTATTAAGGTTAATTTCACAGCTAAAACCACATAATAATAATACAAATATATATTTTCACACATTTTGCATTATTTGGCAAATTTACAGCTTGATTTAAACTTACACCCAATAAAAACATTCTGCCCACAAATTATATTTACCATTAATTTTCTTTGTTTTCTACAAGCACAACTCATATTTCATCTCAACATGCACTTACAATATTGTTGACTTGGTTAACTTACATTAACTTAAACGTTAAAAAAATAAAACGTTATTATGGGCAAAATTGTTTGGTGTGCTGAAAATGACACCACAACTGTGGGGACAGTCATAATTCTAGAAATTCTGATTAGAAATGTTGCCCAAAGTTAAAGAAGCACTCACTTTTTAAGAATAGCTAAAAAGAAATTATAAAAAAAATGGTTGTAAATTGTCACATTCAATTCTACAATTTACACAAGAATAGTTTTTGCAAATGATATACGTAGAAGTTTATTCTGCTCATGTTTTATAAATGAGGCTGAGTGAGAATAAATAGAGAAAAGTAACAATTAAATATCCCAATAATCTCATATGTGTCATCTCTACAGTTTCAGATGAGGTCATGAACTATGCTCAGATCCACCAGGATGCCAAAGTTTGCAATCAAAAGTCAGAGATTTCAACTGATCTCATCAGATTCTTCCAAGACCAAATTATCTGAGCTATGCTAACCACAATAATTGTATAGCTCTATACTCTTACTGAATGTCAACAGTTGTCGCAGTTGCATCTCATGGTTATTTCTCAGAATTGTTGGAGAAACATCTGGGACCGAAGACCGAACCAGTCTGAACCAGCATAGAAATTCATGCTAGTCTAAGATAAGTCTTTTCAGCATGGTTAAAGAATGCATGATCACACACAACTACATGAAAGAAAAAACAAACATACAAAAAAAACTGGTAAAGGTTACATGTTAAATCCATACATTATTTAATCCATCCCTCTCATTTCCACTTCAGTCCCTGCTCTCTGATCTCACACTGGAGATGTGAGGTGTGCATGCATATAAAAAACATGACAGGAATGATGGGCTACAAAGGTTCATTAAGCTCTCCGAACACAGGAGAACATTTGTCTAGTTGTTGAGGAACAAAAGCGGGTGGAAAACTGATGTGAGTGCGCAGGTGTGTGTGTGTGTGTGTCTGTCATCATTATCTCAATTGAACCTGCCTCTTCTATCGCTCTTTTAGCTATTTTCATCTCTCGCTCTCTCTCCCTGAGAATACTATGAATAAAAGAACAGCTCTATAAATTCAGGTTGATAATCTCTACATTAATATACTGGGTTGTAGTTTTTTTTTTTTTTCACTGAATTTCTTTCAGAAAAGATGCAATAAAAATGGATGGTGACAGAGAATAACATTCTGCCTTAACATTTTCTTTTGTGTCGCACTGAAGAAAGAAAGTCAGTCAGGTTTGAAATAACACAAGAATGAGTGAATGATAACACAATTTTAATTCATGCTTAGAATTCTGACCTTTGAAGAAAACAAATCTGCCCTCGCTGTTCTCATAGACGGCATCAATTTTGGGCGGTAAACCCCTCCAGAAGACATTGATGAGCATGGGGTAACCCGGCATCACAGCGTTATCTCTGACCCTCCAAAACCAATGGTCCTTCACAAAGAGAGAGGAAGAATATTACAATTAAAAATGTATCATTAGATTTGTAACACAATACAATTCAGCAAAGAAACTCACGAAAACAGTAGAGAAACAGATCCCTAGAAAATGTCAACGTTTATGGTGCATCTATGCTGGAGACATACTTGAAGTAATTTCACTTTTAGGGAAATAATAAAAACATCGAAATGTTTGGAAAATTTCAGCATTTACAACTCTAAACCTATCCCACAAGGCCTGTACCTCTTTGTTTTTTGGATGTGTCAATGCAGAATTGTCATTACAAGGCTTAAGAGGGTTTCTAAGCAACATCTTTCATTAAAGGGATAGTTCACCCAAAAATGAAAATTCTCTCATCAGTTACTTACCCTCATGCCATCCCGGATGGGTATGACTTTCTTTCTTCAGCAGAACACGAACAAAGATTTTTAGAAAAATATCTCAACTCTATAGGTCCATACAAAAAAACTAAAAATCCATAAGACTCCAGTAGTTAAATCCATACTGTCCGAAGCAATATAATAAGTGTGGGTGAGAAAAATATAAAAATTGAAGGCCCATTTTTAACTCTAAATCTTCACTTTTAAAGTGGAGATTTAGAGTAAAAAAGGACTTAAATTGTGCTGAATGCTGAGATATTTTTCTAAAAATCTTTGTTTGGGTTTTACTGAAGAAAGAAAGTCATACCCATCCGAGATGGCAAGAGGGTGATTAAACGATGAGAGAATTTTCATTTTTGGGTGAACTATCCCTTTGATTTCAGATTATTATAATTTTTTTTTTTTTTAGCATTTGGTATGTACCCCCTTTGCTCTGATATTAAAGCTGAATGCACTCAAGCTGACATGGACACTATACGTTTGGCCAAACCCTGATTCAGGTTGTCCATCATGATTTAAAAATGCATTTTGTGTGCTTCAATAGAAGCAAGGAAATCATCGTTTTGTACAAAGGAGTTAACATTGTCACCTCACACATTTTGATTTCATTTGATGAAGAGCAGAATCTTAAATATTTCATATTCCTCTCACATAATAAACTTTCATTATTATTTTTTATTTCAGAATCTTATAAATGTTTATTCCAGGTTTAAATTTTATTTTGAATCCCTGATTTTCAATGTGATCTCAGAGACCATACTTGAAGTCAAATAATAAAATCATGCTCAGGTAAGTATATATATATATAAATAAATACAAAAAGCTCATTCTGAACAGAATGGAAATCTTCCTAGACTAAACTGTTTAACGGCATCCTGGAACTAAACGCCCTGCCCTTCACCTACTGCCGTGCGGCCACAGCTGCTCTCACTTCCACATTTGGAAAATCCCCCGTCACACATCTAGAGCTTTGATGTCAGCCCTTTGATGTTTCCAGTTCTTGTTTAAACGTTGGTGGTAAAACAGACAATATCTCCGTCATCAGCCTCTGTGATACCCGTAACAATCAGTGCCGTCAAGTCCTTCTGGGAAGACCCAACTTACGAGTTTGGAAATCAAAATGATGACTTCAAGTGATTTATAAAAACTGCTAGTGCATCAAAATAAAGTGCAGAGAATGTACATTAGGTATGCAATTGATACTGTGTATTTTTTCAATCTTCTAGAGCCATGGGAACTATATTGTGGCAAGCTTAAATGATCAATTATGATCAATCCATGATTCTTTCACAACTTCCTGGAACAAAAGTTTAGTAGCTATCTAAATTCGAAATCGCATACTACCATACTACATTTACTTTTTCTGTCATATACAGTAACGGCAGAAATAATAACAATAGAATGTTAGTATGTGATTCTGAATTTAGCCTATATCTTTCTTTTGCCCATGCATCTTTTTTTTGGATGTTCTGTATCATTTAACTCCACACTGTGTGAGTCTCTTTCATCAGCAGCATATACTGTTTGGAATACAATTTAACAGCAAACTGGAGAATAGCATATGGTACAGTGATGACAACACCGTCATTATTCATCTGCCACAGAACTGCTTCTCAAGACTAATCTTCTGCAGCAAATTGATGAAAAATGTAATTTGACCATCACTATCTCTAAAACTGAGAGCCTCTTTAATTTATCTTGCAATAAAGAAACTCAGCAAAAGCAGTGTGTAAATCGTCACTGTTTCTCCTTGACAGAATTTTGTACTCGATTACAGAAACGTAATTTTCAAGACCACTTTTTTCCTTCTTGCTGGATAACATACATAAATCTGTACAATCTAAAATCTTCATTGAACTGTAATCAACCATTACATTTTCTGTATACAGTATTTGTCTTGTGAATCTACACATCCTTGAAACAAGATACATTTACTTACTCAAATTCTATAAGATAATAACACTTGTTTTCAGAGAATATATCTTGAAGTTAAGTTTTCATACCCCATTGGAAATATGTGTTTATTTATTTATAATTTTTTAATGTAAGGGCGTTTTCACACCTGGCTCATTCTAAGCATTTGTTTTGGAACCTGAAACGTTTTCAGTTTGAGCTTGGTTCAGTTTGTTTAGTGGTATATGAACACGGCAATCGCCCTTGGAGCCGCACAAAAACAATCGGTCCGAGACAGCCTGAATGAGGTGGTCTCAGATCGATTGCAAACGGTCTCTTGAGTGTTTTGCTTCTGGTGAATGCAAACTGACCCAATATACCAATGAACCAAACAATATCCCAATAAAAACCATGAACATAACTGATGGATCTTTGGAGAAGACATCTGCAGATCAGTACTTCTCTGTAATTCATCATCAAAACGGGGTTATAGCCTATTGGCAGCTATATTACAACAACAACAACAATTTACATTTATATAGCACTTTTCTAGGCACTCAAAGCGCTTTACATAGTATAGGGGGAATCTCCTCAACCACCACCAGTGTGCAGCATCCACCTGGATGATGCGACGGCAGCCATAGTGCGCCAGAACGCCCACCACACACCAGCTATTGGTGGAGAGGAGATGGTAGAGTGATGTAGCCAATTCAGGGATGGAGATTATTAGGAGGCCATGATAGATAGGGGCCAATGGGGGGAATTTGGCTAGGACACCAGGGTTAAACCCTACTCTTTACAAGAAGTGCCCTATTGATTTTTAATGACCACAGAGAGTCAGGACCTTGGTTTAATGTCCCATCCGAAAGACGGTGCTTTTTTTTTTTTACAGTATAGTGTCCCCATCACCATACTGGGGCATTAGGACCCACACAGACCGTAGGGTGAGCACCCCCTGCTGGCCTCCCTAATACCACTTCCAGCAGCAACCTTGGTTTTCCCCAAGAGGTCTCCCATCCAGGTACTGGCCAGGCTCAACCCTGCTTAGCTTTATTGGGCAACCAGGCAATAGCTGCAGGGTGATATGGCTACCAAATTATATCTATATTAGATATAATTGCAAGTTTAAAATAGGAGCTATTTTATCATTCCTGTGGTAATTGTAGCACGATCGTTTCTCTCTTTTGGATAGTGGCAGAACACGGGTAGGCGTTAGCAACTTTTTGACAAATTCGTTTTTTTTTTTTTACACGGCTACTGTGCGTGTTTGTGTGTGTGTGTTCGTGTGAGAGAGGGAGAGAGAGAGATCTGTGAGAACAGTCACGTTTCAATGGAGAAATAATTCAAAAGCAACTTATGATGGATAAAAATAACCATGACGGAAACTTTACAACTCATATCCATCCGAGTGACGGATAATTTGTTTTTGGAGCACAACCTCTAACTGGCGACACTCTTTTGCAATGGTTGACACATTTTTTACAGTCATATAATTTTAAGGGGTTATCAAGGGATTAGATTAATCCTGGAACCGCGAACAAACATAGTGACCAATAAGGGACAGAGTTCTCACATGTGACTTTTATTGATATAGTTTTGGTCATTTTGAAATGTTGTCTTGTGAAAGCGAACCGCAAAGAAAATGCAACATTGCAACAATTTAGTCCTCGTTTCGAAACAAAGCAAATGGTCTACAGGTCTGAAAACACCGTAAAATAACTTAATCTTATGTTACACAATGTTGCTTCTGAAGTAAATGTGTTGTTTAATAATGTTAAGATACTTTACTGAAATACAAGACAAAACCAATATTGATCTAAGACAATGATTAACTTTGCAATGAGGTTGTATTTGTTAGTTAACATTACTTAAACTAACAATGAACAACACTTTTACAGCACTTAAAGTCTAGATTAATGTTAATTAGTAATACATTTTTAAAATTAAAAGTTGTATATAGGCATCTTTACACAGCCAAGTTAATCCTGCTTTGTGCCTGCTTAAAATTCTGTGTAAAGATGCAATGCAGCATAAAAGCCAGTCTAAATTAAGCCTGCTCTAAGCCACCTCAGAGCAGCCTTAAACATTGTTTTTGTCATGATAGAGCTTATATTTCATTATTTATTTTCATATTTAAGGTATAATTTCATATTGTCATTAATTTCATGTTTCCATATTAAAATTGTATATTTAAAATATACATTTTGTATTATGTATGCAATTGTAATTTCTTTGAAAATGCATTTATGCCTGCTCTGAGCAGCATTAAACAGTCAGAGTTAATGCATCTAAATGCCAGTTTAAAAACACCTTGGCATTGGCTTATGTTAACATTAGGTATGCACTGCAAACTAACAATAAACAATTGTATATTTTTAAATTAACATTAACAAAGATTAACAAATGCTGTAAAAAAAATATTGTTCATTGTTAGGTGACGATATCTATTCATTTACTAATGGTAACAAATACAACCTTATTGCTAAGTGTTACCATGATTTTTTTATTGTAATTTTATGCAGTACAATACTGTATTAACTATGATCAATAGTTTGATTGATCCACTAAAAAAAAAAAAAAAAAACTCTTACAAAATGACCAAAAATGCTAATACTCTTTTGGAGTTTTGCTCTGAAACACTTCATTTGTACAAAAACATACGACTTATATATCAAGAAATCACATACGCTACACGGACACGTGTTCGGAAGTGTCGCTTTCTATGTACAACACATTAGGCCTTTTATCATTACTATCATAGTTATGTTTATGCTCTGGGTACGGTAAGGTATGATTCGGTTTAGGTATGGGGTTTAGGTTAGGGGTTAAAGTTAGGAATTCACAGTTTTGGATTATTACAGAAAAAGCACCACATCGGGAACACCAAGGACACGAGGGAAGCGTCCATAATTGGTGTGTGTCTTACTCTTACGATTTCATACGAATGAACTTGTACGAATTGCAACTATTTCGCCACCTCGTACTATTGTGACGAACACTAAACCGTCTGTTCCCTAAACGAAGTACACTCATCTGCATTTCATTATGGTTTGGTTCTGAGAGGAGACATACTGTTGTCTACGTTTTGCCCTATACTGCCTGAGAGAGAAACTACAGAGACGGAACATGTCACTTTTCAGTGCTACATCATTAAAATAGGCTCTGTCAAACCAAAAATTCAGGTTATCCCTTATTCTGAAAGAAAAAGTGACTTTTCCAACCCTCAGTGACACAGCTCTCATTTAGCTCATAGACAGAGACGGTAATATAGAGAGAATGTTATCTCGTACAAGTCGGACTGTCTTGAACTGAAAAAAAAAATCTTTAATTTAGTCGAGCAACATGGGGGAGTGAAATATTTAATATAATGTTATATTATAGGGAGCATTGGTAGAGTCTTGAGAAATGGAGGTGAAAACTGTCTTATAATTGAGGCTAGAGATTCGGAATGTTTAAACCATCAGAATGGCTTGTTGTAGTGTTTAATGGGTTAATAACGTGACACTCATTTTTGGTCTTTTCGTTAATATCTTCGTATTTGTTGTCTTTGCTTCAAAAATGTGATCATGCATTGTGTCATATATACTTAGACAGACCCAGCAAAACCCTGCCGTAGCTTGATTATAACTGCATATGTGAACATTCTGACAGTTACAACCAGCTGATATTGAAAATAGGGATGTGTGCAGAGAGATGATGGAGAGATGCAGAGGAGAGATGAAAGCACTATGAGCAGTGTGATGCTGGGCTTAAGAGCATACTGCGAGGAGATCGGCCTCTAAATCTCTCTTTCTACTCCCTGTTTCACAGTCTACAGATCCATCGCTAGACTGTGAATCTCTCCTCCTCACAGGATGGACAGAACAGATCTGTCAAGTTAGTGAGACACACACTTCTGTACTTCAAACACACATACCCAAAGAAAGAGAAAGCGGGGGAACTGACTATTTATATAACTGGAGCAATTATCGAGAACAAAGCATGCTCCTTTTAAGGTTTGCGGAAATTATACCAACAGGGTTTATGCACTTTGATCACAGAGAGAGATCATTGTTCAAGATAGAGATCGTTGTTCAAGACATAATGGCTGATTCTATCTACAGTATGGCCACTTACAGAACATAAAGCTACTAATTACAAAGCTTAAAGGGACACCCAAATTAAAAACTCTGTCATCATTTTCTCACCATGAAGTTGTTCCCAACCATGGCTTTCTTGACTTTTGTGGCTTTCTTTCTAGTGTAGAACACAAAAGTTTCCACATAAATATTAATGTTGACTGACATCCTACCTAACATATCTTTTTGCTTTCCATGGCAGAGAGAAAGTCATACAGGTTTGAAAAACATGATGATGAGTAAATGATGACTTTTTGGGTGAAATTTCTCTTTCAGGATGCTTCTTTTTCGAAGAAGCTGGAAAACACATAAAGGTAGAAGAGAAGATCAATAGAGCTAAGGAGAGAAGTTTGCATAATCCACCGGAGCACTGGGACTTAACAATGGCCTAAAACATGGTTTAAAACCAAAATGTTAATTAACTTCTGCAATTCTTCAATTATTTTCTGCTATAAATTTTTATTAATTTAGAGTAAAATGTCTGGATTGTCTTTTTACCTTTGACATTATAGTGTCCTTTAAGGGGGATGAATTTAGAGATGCAAGTTCTCAGAAAATGTTTTAGTGTGCTGACAGACTAATACTTACTGTAAGACTCCTTTGACTAAGTTGCACCTTTAAAATAATTCCATTTAAAAGCTAAAATAGGAAAAAGAAATACAATTTACAATTATTTTAAATGTAATATTAATATTATTATATGTATTAAATTGTATATTACAATTAATTATGTATTTAAATATAATATATATAATAACTTATTAGAATTATATAGAATTTTTTATTATATTAAAATACATTAAATATTTTGTGTATTATTTTAAATAAAAAATAGAAAGACAAATCTTTATTTTAATATAATAAAACAATATGTATTTATTTTATCTAATGTCATTAATTAATACAATATTTTTTTTCTGTTATTGTATAATTTCTATTATTAATTAGATTGAAACATTTATTATTGCTATTGCTTATAAATGCATCTCACTAATTGACTAGTCTGCTGGATGAGTAGTTGTCTCCCTTCATAATGCTGCATTCTGCCTCACAATACAATGATCCATAAAAGTCCATTGAAATCCCCTCCTTACAGTCAGAAATTGACAATAACTAGTGTCATAAATCTGCCAGTCCCTTTCTTGCTGTAGGGCTTCCTTTAAGCCCAGACTTAGATGAACATTCAGTACACAGCATGCTGCTCTGATCTCTACAGAAGAACCACTCAAAGCCTGACACTGACATAATTCTGCTACTACAGCTTTGTAATAATAGAGACACCCACTGAAGACTCACCAGAGCAGTTAAGAAACAACAGATATAAGAACTATGAAACAATTACAGTGGAGAACTGTTCTTTTGTACATTATTTTAAATGAAAACACTTCTTTTGAACTGGAAGTCGGTCTGCTAACTGACTGGCAGCGAAAATGTCTAAATGTTTAATGAAACTGAAACTTCATAATTCTTGAATATGAGGTCTACAGAGAGGTCCAGTCAAACTCAGAGTATAAAAGAATGTATTAAAATTAAATTAACGTTAATATATGAGTTCCTACCGCAAGATCTGAAATTCACAAAAACATTAATGCTCTGATTCATCATTCTGTGGATAAGAGGAAAAGAAGGGTGAGTAGGAACAGGAAAAGAAGCATGTGAAGGAAACGGTGAGGCAGACAAGAGGATATAAGCAATATTAATTAAATAAAAAAACACCCTAATTTAATATTTTGTATCTAACTTTCTTGAAAACAACACAAAATACAAAATAAAATGCTGTACAAGGGACAACTATTGACTGACTCAAATATATCTGTAAGGGGTCGTTCACATCAGCAATATTTTTCAATCTTTTTTTATTTAAACAAGCAATAAATGGGTGTCTTTGACCGATGCTCTGCATCTCACAGTTTTTTGAGCATATCATGCTTTTAGACACTGTATTGAGTTTAGAAAAATTAATAAAAAAAACTTAAACTTGGGAATTACATCTCGAGACACCAGTGTTCAGATCTATTTGTGGCACTGCATCTAGCTTTTTCAACACAAGGATGCGTTCGGTGTGAATGCCCCTTAAGCCTTGTTCATTAAATAAACTGTCCAAACAAATTCACTGAAATGAATCAAACTTCTAAACACTACTTGGGATTTAACAGCCCACTGATGTTGTACCACATATTAGTTTAGAATTGAGATGTGTCTAGAATAGATGATCCACCACATTAACAGAATCAATACCAATAGTTCTGAGGTCCTGCTTAGGCTAATTGATTATTTCAAACAATTACCTTCACTCTAAACATCCTGAAACAGACTAGATTAGGAGTTAGATTAAATGGTACCCACTTTAACAAGATCGCTTGCAAAGACAAAAACTCTGTGAAAATGTTCTTTCAGCTACAGAGTTTGATTTAATAGTAGACTAAGTAGGGTTGCACGGTATCCCGGTGCTACGGTAGCATCGTGAACACAAAGCTTCAAAATACCTGTCTCTACAATAACATTAAAAATGTTGTATTTTTGAGTGGCGTCCCCTTCAAGCAGTGCCCTTTAAGCGTGAATGTGGAATTGTTTTTTTTTTAATGTGTGGTTTTCCCATGCTTCAAACACCCAAGTCTGAATCTCAGTGTGTTAATTTGGCGGTTGTGTCTCCTAATGGATAATATGGATTTAAATAAAAATTGGGAGAGTTAGAAGCTTTTTAAAAAACTAGCTTTTTGAAAATTATTTGGGGTTTTGCATGATGAGACAGGGAATATCTACAAAGATTTCAAGCCAAAGGGGGAAACACCAGCAACCTTATTAAACACCTTCAGACACATCCTTCTGCCTCTTCAGAATACACATGTGTTAGTGCCACTTCATTTAATCAAAATGCTTTATTTTAACATTACATTTTTCAGGGAATCAGTAAATATGTACATGTTGCACTTGTTTATTTTTTTCCAATAACTTCACACTTATGATCAGGGCTGCATTTCCCAAAAGCATTGCAAGCCTAAGTAGATTGTAGAAACCATTGGCACCAACTCAATCAACTCAAGCTTGCAATGCTTCTGGGAAAAGCAGCCCAGATATCAGTTTGATCACATCCATGAGCCGTGCGATCAAACCAGTGTGTGTGTGTAATATGCATTTGCGCTGCTGTTTACCAGGAGAGAGTGGCTGAAGTGGTTGTAAAAATGAAACAGTTGCTCAAAACAGTCTTTTCAATGTTACAATATCTTTATTTTTATGTTACCGTCATTCAAATAATCACAGAAATAATGGAATAAAGTGTAAAGCTGTTGCCATTATAACTGGCTGCTCTGATGTGATTTTTTAACTAAGAATGCATTAGGTATCAAGTTAGTCCATTTGAGCCTTATTATAAGTTATTTCACCACTTCTGGAGAAACAAGTGGAATGGCTACTTTCTAAGAACCACTATGACACACTGTTTTAAGAATGAACAGACCATCATGAGGTATCATGATACTTTAGCTGGTACAGTATCGTAAGATATAATAAAGGTGTCGCTACAACCCTAAGATTCAGGTACATTTTGCAAGAACATTGGCCCATCGGTTGTGCTACTTGGCATTAACCCAAATGAAGCAGCCGACTAAACAAGGACTACAACTGCAAATAACCAAACCAATACCTACTGTCTATTTATCTCCTATTCAAATTTTGCCTTTAGATGATGATGATTCAATCTCTGTTGTAACTCTGCTGTCAACATAACTTACCCATCATCTCCCAGCCAATCTATCTGAAGGACTGAGCCGCCAATGTGAGAGAGCTGACACAGGCATTTGCATGGATACACCTCTGAGCTCAGCTAGCAGACTTTGAGAGTTTAACAGCACAGAAATATGTTTGTGTTATTGTCTAGCTACAGTGATAGACTACTCAAGTTTACAGCCAGCGAGAGAGAGAGAGAGAGAGAGAGAGAGAGAGGAAAATGTAACAGCGTTCATGATAGATTTTGTTTTCCCCAGAGGCGTCTGCTGAGAAACTGCGACTTAAGACCAAGTTATAAGATTAGAGCCAAACAAAAACCCTCTTCAACTGGAATAAATCTACACGTCAGCACGAGTTTAGCTACTCCAGAAAAAAGATACTTTCTTTCCTTCAAATGCTTGATAAATGAATCCCATCTATTTTTAAACAGAGAAAATATACACAAAAACACAGGCTGTCTGTTTAGCGAGAGTACTGTAAATCTTTTTTTTTTGTAGCCTTAAGGGATGTGAGCTAAGGACATGTTCTGCTCAGATTCACAGATGCTCAGATTCACACTGATTATAGAGCTACAATACAGCAACTGGACCTAATTTTATATATATATATATATATATATATATATATATATATATATATATATATATATATATATATATATACATACTGTATATATATCTCCTGAATCTGTGTAATCAATTACCCTTGTAATAAAACTTTTGTAGTTATTGAAACGTTGTTTGGCCCAGGCTAATGTGACTTTTGTTGGTTAGCGTCTGTTTGGTGGTGTGTAAAAATATCTTAGAGTTTATTGAAATGTTGTTAGAAAATGCTGTTAATATGTGGAAATCAGATTATTTCTATGTACATTGTCAGACCACATTGCGATCCATCCACTGACTGCTAATACTAGGTTCTAATACAAAGTCAGACCCTGAACTGAGTATCACGCTACAGGCTGAAGTACTCATTGATGGCAGCTATCAGGTTCAGCTAGCAAAGAAATGCTCATTGGTTCTGAATTACAGGTCATTTTCCTTCAGCACAACCACTAAGAGAACACAGAGAAAACACCAACACAGAGGGGGGTGGAACAATAGCTGAAATATGCTGTTTCCTGTAGCCGCCACATGTGTGCTTTTGTCAGCTGAGGCCACCAGCGCTCTAAACCCAGTGATGAAGAAGAATTTATGAAACCAAAAGCTTGACATGAGCTCATTTCATACAAAGTATTTCAGAAACAATGTGATCAGAGAGATGTTCTTGGTCTATACCTTCTACAACTTTCAACTCATTGTTTCAGATATATACACAGTCGCTCTGTTCCAAAACTAGTGAGCTGCCTACGCAGGCAACATTTTTAAGGGATCAAAGGCATGCACCTTTATTTGCCAATTCATAATGAAGTAATTATTTACTTACCTTAAACACAAACATCTCCCTCCTGAGGATGGCTAGAGTATTGAAGCCACCATCACAGATGTCTGGCTTAACGTTTGGGTGCAGTGGTTTGTCGCCAGTCGGTATTCGCGGAGGACGCGTCTGCCTGTCATTTTTGCGTGGATCTACTGGTGGGTGCGAGCGGGCAGCCAGGACTGTCGGAAGAGGTCTCGTAGGCTGATGAGGTTTATCTGGAGGTCCTGCAAATAAAAATGTTTAAAAAGAAAGAGAGAGAGAGAGAGAGAGAGAGAGAGAGAGAGAGAGAGAGAGAGAGACCTTAACTATCAAGTGGCTGAAAATTGTCTGATTACTAAAGTAATAGCACCTTAGCATCTTCTCAACAAGCCTCATGATGAAATACAGTTAGGGTTTAACTGAAGTTTAACCCTTAAGGTTATGGGTTTTGCCTTAGTCAGCATCACTAATAAAGCTATACGCCACCCAAGATGGTGCATTACAGCGATTTTACCATGGCACAAAAATATATTTTTCAGCATTACATTTCTGAAAATTCCCTGAAAACTTAATTTGGCAACTAAAAAGAATGTACAAATATTTTTTTTTTAACCTAAGATTGTGAGAACTTTTTTCAAATACTTAAAACATCATAAGGATAAAATGTTTATTTCTAACCTTAGCTACATAACATTGTTGTTGGAGACTTTTAGGTAAGGTAGCAATCCAATAACATTTCTGAATATTTGTTTGAACTTAGTCGAGCGTCCTTGCAAAGCCTCAACTGCAGTGCATTGGAAACCTCTTATCTCTGGACTTATTATCATGGTTAGCTGTTTTGCTAACCTGCATCGAAGAGTTAGCACGGACAGATTTTGAGTAGCGTAACGTGTGCTAGAATCTGACAGATGAGAAGTCAAACTCTGTGAAAATAATAGGATAGGTGATCCTATTGTGAAATGAATTCATGATTTTTGAATGAATCAGCCAGAAGAGACAGCTGACAGGATTAGCAGGAGTGTTATTGATGTGTGCAGCCCCCCTCCATTGATGTGTGCAGCCCAGAGGAAGAAGAGAGGAGAGAGAGCTAGATAGAGAACTATGATAGGTAGGTAGACCTAGACAGGGAGATCTTACCGTAAATCTTCTGGATGCCCTGCAAGTCGTCATGTGGCAGTCTGAAGTTCTCTGTGTCCATGTACTGATAGAAAGGGGCCATGATGGCCGTGGGGTCGTTGGAGTGCTCCAGGCCTAACGCGTGACCCAGCTCGTGCACCGCCACCAGGAAGAGGTCGTTCCCTACAGACACAAAAATCACAGACAAATAAGAACTGACAGTTATTAGTCACTTTCAAAATCTCACACCCATTAAATTCCTTCAAAATTGACTGAATTATTGCAGTAAATCTACAATAATTGCATGTTTTTTGCACAATGGCTTTTTGTGTTTACATTAAGGCAGACTATTTAAAATGTCATTTCTGTGAAATTAATTTAAAAATATATAATATATATATATATATATATATATATATATATATATATATATATATATATATATATATATATATATATATATATATATATATATATATATATATACAGTATTTTTGATTTGGCACAGTTTTTTTTTTTTACACCGGATGCCCTTCCTGACGTAAACCCCAGTGGCTGGGGGACTCTCACTCACACATACGGGGCAATTTAGAATCTCAAATTCTCTTAACCTAAGGTTTTTGGACTTGTGGGGAAAACCGGATCACCTGGAGGAAACCCACGACTCTGTCCCCTATAAAACTATTTGGCCATTGGTTAAACTTGTAGCCCACAGAGAATAGATGGCATAAGTCAAAAAAGAAAGTCATTTCAGAGGCAGAGCAAGTTATTAGATTTTGATGAAATATAATAAATATATTTGATTACTGTTCTTTGGATTAGCATCAATGAATAAGACCAGGGACCTGTATTATGAAAGTAAATAGGGTACATTTTGATTTCATTTTAACCTGCAAGTCCTTTTCACACTTGATCTTCAAATGGAAAAATGCTGATACATTTACAGCAAATGTATCTGTCAAAGCGCCTAATGCAAAAGAATGTCAAATCAAATCAAGACACATGTGTGTGTGTAGTTGTTTATGTACATAATTGTTATCCATCGCTGTTTCCACTCTAGAATAACTCATCCAGAGCAACCACGGCTACTGCTGGGAATCATTACTGTATGAACACTGTCACTACACAGCCTCACATCAAACATCCACGCTGAGCATCTTACCTCTGTGCTCAAATGGAAAACCCATCCCTGCTCACTCTGTGATGATTTTGAAATGAGACTACGCCACAGGCCAAAAAACGGTGCCACTGGCAGCAGCCCAGTTACCAAAGCACAGCAGATGCTATGTGATGGTAATCAAGGACCACAGAGGATAGCACACCCATGATGGCCACATCAGCAACTGCAAACAGGGTTGGGAACCGAGAATGATAGTTTTTCAGAACCAGTTTCACAAAAAAAAAAAAGAAAAAAAAAAAAAGAAAATGGAACAGACCTAAGTTTTAATTACTTATGTTTTCGTTAAAGGAACAGTCCACACAGAAATGAAAATTCTCTCATCATTTACCATCCCAGATGTGTATGACTTTCTCTCTTCTGCAGAACACAAACAAAGATTTTTAGAAAAATATTTCACAATGCAAGCGAATAGGTGCCAAAATGTTGAAGCTCCAAAAATCACATAAATCTGCTTAAAAGTAATCTGTAAGACTCCAGTGGTTAAATCAATATATTCAGATGTGATATGATAGGTGTGGATGAGAAACAGATCACTTACACCTTCTTCTTCTTGTATTTTTGGTGATTCACACATGGTGATTGTGCATATCAGCCCCTACTGAACAGGGAGAAGAATTTCAAGCAAAAAAGGACATCAATATTGATCTTTTTCTCACCCAAACCTATCATATCACTTCTGAAAATATGGATTAAAAAACTGGAGTTGTATGGATTAGTTTTATGATGCCTTTATATAATATTTCACATTTTGGCACCCATTCGCTTGCATTGTATGGACCTACAGAGCTGCAATATTCAAAAAATCTAATTTTGTGTTCTGTAGAAGAAAGAAAGTCATACACATCTGGGATGGGATGAGGGTGAGTAAATCATGAGAGAATTTTAATTATTATCATACAAATATACTTTTTGTTCCCTGCACTACTTCGCTACTTAGCGACGTTGTTGTGCTATGACAGAATCTACAGTGTTAAACTTACAGTGCAAAAAGTGTTGTATGCTTTCCGAAATTCTGAGGGCAGTAGATTAAATAAATATTGCATTATTATCTTATTTCTTATTTTTTGTTGAAAAACACGTTGTTTCAAAAGAATAGCCAGAAGACGAAACATTATGTGTTAACATGATTTTAGTGTTATAAAATCAGGTTACAGTAACACAATACAGGGTTTAGCGTTCTTATTTCATCATGAGAACAAAGTTGTAATATTGGATATAAATGTACACAGAGTTAAGTAAGTTAATAAGCTAGCTGCAAAGCTTTAGTTGTTTTCTTCAACTGTGACTCACACTTTCTCCTGCATCTGTCTTGCTATCTCACTCTCCCTCTCTTGAAATCTTTTATCCTCTAACAGCATGCACAAGTCATGGATAAAGATGACACTTTTTTATTCATTCAGCTTGTGTTTTATTTAAAACTGCTCAGTACAAGAGATGCAGTTCAGATGATGTGTTCTATATTCCTGGATATTTCAGTCTATTTCAGCACATTGAACATCACCCTGGAGAATTCGACCATCTACGGCAACATCAAAGTCAACGACTGCAACACGCTCCAAAATACACAGTTGACCAACTGTGTACAAAACACACGAGACCAGTTGTTACATTCTGTTACCAGATGAAAATATTAGTTTGGTAGAGCATTAGATGGAAAACAATCTGTATACAACACTGAAGCAATAATACGAATTTACGAGTAATGGAGGGTGGGAGTGAGAGAGAGAATGCAGTGACAGCACTTTGTAGTATTATAGAAAGCAGGCTACATTTGGAAAAATCCCTAACCTTAAGTATTAAATCTTTCTGTGTAACTCGTATTGCACAAATTGTGCTACATAAACAAAATGATAACTCAGATAAAGTTCCTTTAAGGCAAGTCAGGCCACTTGGTGGCCATATTTGTAAAGCCTCTGGGCATCTATTTCCAGTCACAAAAGTACAACACCTATCTACGGGAATGGGGAAAGAACAAAATCTCCAAAACTGTAGGTCAAGATTTAAAGAACATTTTCCCAATCAGCAATAAAATCTGACACAATGAATCTCGCTTCTTTAGCTCAAAAGACATGAAAAATTAAAATTTTCAGGATGGTCCAACTAATGTGCATACACATTCTGGAGTAAACAAACAAGTGATTGGATCTTTTGAGTGTAAGACAAGACTTCCATACCAATAGCCATCATATTAAGCATTTTAATGGCTGTATCAAAAGAAAAAAAAAGATATGTATTTATGATTTCTCCCATTCATATGTATACAAGTGAGCAGTCTCATTACTTTATTATGTCTCTACTCTAAATCATGCTGCTTGTACGTGTGTGTGTGTGTGTGTGTGTGTGTGTGTGTGTGTGTGTGTGTGTGTGTGTGTGTGTGTGTGTGTGTGTGGACAAGTGGACAAACAAAAGCCATATTTACATTTATGCATTTGGCAGACGCTTTGACCCAAAGCGACTTACAGTGCACTTATTACAGGGACAATCCCCCAGCGCAACCTGGAGTTAAGTGCCTTGCTCAAGAACACAATGGTGGTGGCTGTGGGGATCAAACCAGTGACCTTCTGATTAACAGTTACAGTTATTTATCTCACTACACCACCACCACTCCCATATCAAGGGACCAGTCCAGAATATACAGACTTTTGGTAGTAGACCATCTAAAACACCCTAGCAACCACATTGCAACATTTAAACAACTATTGAGAACACCCTGGCAACGATCCACAACACTCTAGCATCATGTCCGCAAAATGTGTATTGGCAAGTACCAAAAAACTTATTTCAGATGTTCTCTCTCCACAGAAAACTGACACAAACTCTTTCCTCTAGTGATGTTTGGAGTAAATTGTATACTGATGACCTGAGCTGAGGTTCTCCCAAGATTCTCTTTAAAAGTTAATTTGAAAACAGCTGTGTAAGACCAAAGACCCTGATTAATTAGCAGGCAGCTGAGAGGCAAGTTCTCACATCAAACACAAGTGAAAAAAGCAAAGTGATGGGAAACAAAGAGGAGAAACACACATGAATTGAAAATTTTTTATAAATATATATATATTGGCATGGTAACATGCCCAAAATAACATGGTAAAATACCATGACACTTTTGATATACCATGGTACTGAATGATTACCATATTTGCATGACACTCTGAGGTACTGTACATCAAATAATACCATGTTTTCACTACTGCACATGTCAAAAAACGTGGTAATACCATGGTACGTTTTAGTGGAATAGAGAAAAAAATTAAGTATGCCAAATCTGCAATAACCTACTCTCAAAAATATAGGCATTCATAACAGTCAATAGAAAAATCATGTTTTTAAATATGAGAACTGAACAGCACAACAATGGGATCATGTGGCACAAGCCAGCAAGGTATCAGTAAACAGTTGCCATATTCAATTCTCCCTCTTTCTAATGTCACTTTCACTTGTGGAGAAATTATTGATTGTGATAGTATGGTTTTTAAACGATTTTAATTATGGTTACACTATAAATGTCCTCATAAACCACATTTATAGCGTAATACCCTTGTAATAACCAGTCTGTAACCTAAAAAAAGTCCTCATAAACCACCCAAACCCACACACACATACACAGGACTCCAGATAACTCGGCTATGTTTACATATGATGGAGTTGATGGAGAATCATCTTAATTTCAAAGACCAGATAGAAGATGCCTAGGTGGATCGACTCACACCACTTGAAATGTTTGACAAGCATTTCTGCTCTGCATACATTGGACAATTATTTTCATAACAGAGAACTTCTTGATGAACTTTCAAAGATTCATTAGCCTTTAAAGGATATGACATCATATTGTATTTCCCAGGGGAAAGACGTAACTTAATGACAGGAAATTCAGTAAGGCAAGATCTGTGTGTGAGTGTGAACCAGACACACTTTCACACACAAAGACACGCTCAGTCAGAATAACCTTGGGGCAAGTTACACCCATTTTATGCCCCATACAAATTTCCTCTTTGCAGGGGACAAATATCCTGTTCAACTCAAGACAGGAAAGCCAGGTATTAGAGAGCAATTAATTAATTTAGCCTTAAGTATTCTTCATTATTCTGCCTTTCTCCTCAGCATCTAACCAGCAGAATATTATTCAGTCTATTTCAGCCACTGAGAGAAGAGCCGTTGGTACAGCAAAGGACAGAATATGTCCTTTGCTGTACCAACAATTCCCCAAATTTACAATGCATTCAGGAAATTACTACCAGCTATTTCAAAAGGATTTCATGAAAAACACTAAATGCCTATGGCCTAACTAAGCCCCTTCTCTCTCGTCTCTCTGTCTCTTTTCTGCTTTGAGCCAAATGCATTTATCATCTTTTGTAGTGAGCAATGTTTAATTTTCTCTGAATGTGCAATGCGCTTCTGTGTTAAAACCTCAGAGCTGCATCTAACATTATAAAAGACTTCAAGTTCATTTACAAAATTGAAACATCCTATGCAAGACATTAACAAGACACCAGGATGTAAGAATGATCCTATGAACAGGCCCTGTTAACTCAAAATATTTTTAGCAATTCTGAAATCATATCCCTGATAGCTACATTCAAATCTCTGGACGACATTTGTACGCACAAATGTGTAATCTATTTTAGTTTACCTGATATGAATTATAATCAATCTCTATAAAATTATTTAATATAGTGTTGTTATCCAAATTCTTATCCACTGATCACAAATGACTGTGATTTGTCAAGAAATGTAACAGGTACCTTGTGAGTACAGCCTATATGCTGCTTATGCAGCAGCTGTTTTTTTTTGCTAATTGCCTTTCTATTTCTTTAATTGTTTATTCTATTTCTATCCTTTTTGTCCTGCTAACACAAGTAGTTACACTCTACTTACATACCCTTCAAATAAACCAGCCTAATGTTACAATATTGACAGGTTCTGCTAACTCTACACCCTGCTAACACAACACGCTACACCCTGCTAGCTGTGCTAACACACCACATGAGCTTACTCTTATGTTAACACACTGCAAATACACCCTAACATCATCAGCAAAGATGATAAAACACATATTTTGGTTGAGTTTCACAAAGCTATTTGCCACTTTAACATGTGGTCAGTCCATGCTAATGCTACACCCTGCTAACACAACCCATTCCACCATGCTAGCATACCCTATAAATGGACCTGCCTCGATTAATGCTGTGCTACACACCAAATAAACAGACCTTCACATACTCTTCAGTGAACACAAAGCAAACAGACTGTGCTAACAAATGCTACTGAGAACATCATGCTTCACGTAACAGTTCTGGCAATTTAGCATTTAGCAAACCCTACAATTTCACAAAGCATCTACAATGAACTTTAAGTAGGCACAAAAGGCTCTGAAATAGTGCTACCCTGAGTATAAATTAATTCACTGTTATACTTAATGGCACAAACATGCTCCTTTCTATGTTAATAAGGATGATAATAAATTGCTCCATTCACAAAACTCAGCACTATTTGCCAGGCACAATTAACGAAGCACTGATACTGTTCTTGCAAAGCAAGCGGTGAACATAATTTTATTTAAATGCAATATTTCTGTGCATTTTCTATTGATCATAGCAGCAGTTATTCATCAATCATCAAATGATGGAAAAAGTGTTATAATTGGCCATGTATCCAGACATGTTGCGTAATCTTTAAAAGCACATTTTCAGCCTTTTTAAAGCTGATTCAGATGCCTGGACCAAGGTGGTAGAGTGATGCAGTACAGTCCCAGAAAAGTATGCCAGATTGTAGATGTCTACATTGTTCACAACCTTGCACTCAAAACCGACCCACTAGATTTGGAATTGAGCTGAGAAAATTGGGTAAAGCACTAGATTTTTTGTATGCTTGTGAAATTACCTGATTTGCATAATTAAAGAATCAGGTACTAAACAATACAGAAAGCACATGCACATAAACAAATGCCATTAAAGGGTGCATTTTATACTTTGCAAATTCCCCCAACACTGCTGTGCAGCAAATAAGAGCAATCTAAAATGCTAATTATGGATGAAAAATATTATTATTAGTCTTCATTTCAGTATAAGTGGTGATTAAAAACATTAACACAGGGAAATATGAGAACAAGAGTGCTTTTGTTAGCCCAGTGAGTAGGCTATCTCTTAGGCTATCTGGACCAGGAATGGAGAAAGAGGGAGAAACAGAGAGAGAGAGAGAGCTGAGTCCTCGGATTCCTGGCGTTCTTGTGTTACCCATGGCTGATTCCAGGAAAGATCAGGTTCAAATTCATTCTTGAGTGTGAAAAAATTAGCTGGTGCCCATGAACAGATGAGGCATTGTGGACAGACCAGCTGCTCTGCCATCTCTCTCTCTTCAGCTCTCTTTTTGCTTCATCTGTCCCAAACGTCCTCTCTGCTCTTGTTCAGCTCTTACATCTAGACTTAAACCCTTTACTTTGGCTCTACTCTTGCCTTTCTGATTTCACAATCAGATCTCCAGCTTGAGCTTCTACAATGGGCCCAAAAAGAATTTGGACATTTATGCCACACTTTAAAGTATGTGTAGTATGAATATCTTTTCATTATATACCAAAAAATTAAACCATGTGGCATTTATTATTTATCAGAAAGATAACACAAGCACGCTTTTTCAAGCTAAATATTTCACAAAAATAAGTTTGTTAGTTTCCAGTTTTAAAACAATAGACACATTGTTCAAACTTAAGTATTTGGACACTTTCTGGTTGTCAGATTTTGTGGAACGTGTGTGAAACAGATAGGAACTGGTTTCATAAATCCACTAAAAATCACCCTGAGAGAACAGTTGTTTAAAAGTTTATTTTAAGAAAATGTCTAACATCATTTTGTGCAGATGAAAATTGGCGTTATATTGGATGCTGTGAGAGATATACACAAAGTGCAACCTCTTAAATATGTGATGTTTAAAATACAAATTTCAAGTGGACTAAAACACAATGTTTCATTGACTCAAGGGTCAACACCTAGGTACATGACTATGACACATTAATTGAACATAAAATAAGCAAAAATAGCATCATTTGCATCTGACCCTCAACACTGGAGCCCCGCAGGGCTGTGTTCTCAGCCCACTCCTGTATTCCCTGTATACACATGACTGTGTGGCAACACATAGCTCCAATGCCATCAAGTTTGCTGACGATAGCTCCAATGCCATTAAGTTTGCTGACGATACGACGGTGGTAGGTCTGATCACTGAAAATGATGAAACAGCCTACATAGAGGAGGTGCACACTCTGACATGCTGGTGTCAGGAGCACAACCTCTCCCTCAACATCAGTAAAACCAAGGAGCTTGTAGTGGACTTCAGGAAGAAAGACAGAGAACACAGCCCCATCACCATTAATGGAGCACCGGTGGAGAGAGTCAGCAGCTTCAAGTTCCTCGGTGTCCACATCATTGTGGAACTCACATGGCATGTTTAGACATGGTCACATGGCCGTTGTGAAGAAGGCTCACCTGCGCCTCTTCTTCCTGAGACGGCTGAGGAAGTTTGGAATGAACCACCACATCCTCACACGGTTCTACACCAGCACTGTAGAGAGCATCCTGACTGGCTGCATCACCGCCTGCTACGGCAATAGCACCGCCCACAACCGTAAAGCCCTGCAAAGGGTGGTGCGAACTGCCAGACACATCATCGGAGGTGAGCTTCCCTCCCTCCAGGACATATATAACAAGCGGTGTGTGAAAAAAGCTCAGAGGATCATCAGAGACTCCAGCCACCCGAGTCATGGGCTGCTCTCACTGCTACCATCAGGCAGGCGGTATCGCAGCATCAGGACCCGCACCAGCTGACTACATGATAACTTCTTCCCCCAAGCAATCAGACTTTTGAACATTTGATCTCTCACGAGCAATATACATCAGCCCTGCACTTTATTAATCTATTATCTCACACTAGACTGTCAAATATCTTCTCCACAATACATCTAATGTATATATATATATTTTTATACTCTTTATTTTTTTTATTGTATGTGTATTCTATATTGTGTGTAATGTTTACTGTACAGTGTTTATTATATTGTGTTGTGTAAGAATGTGTACATTTGATATGTAAATTGTGTTGTGTAAGTATGTTGTTTATTGTAAATTGGTATATGTCTCTTCACTGTCATGACTGATATGTTGCTCGGAACTGCACACAAGAATTTCACCTACTGTTGCACATGTGTACATGGTAGTGTGACAATAAAGTGATTTGATTTGATTTTCATATGAATGAAATTAAATATGCCATCTACTCTGTCTATGGGCTGTTGACCTGTAATCTGTATTCTTAATTCTCAAAGATACCTGAAACTTCCTTTAAATTTTAAGGCAGCATTTGATGAGAATTCACAGGATCAAGCCAATTTCTAGAACAAAATCTGCTCCTAAGAGTAATAAAACATGCACTGTGAACAAATATAGGCTGAGATTGAAGCCAGGTGGATGTGACCGTGAGATAAAAGTGAGAGAGAGAGGAGAGATTAAGGGCAGTATTTAAACACAAACAAAGGTCAACCTATCCGAGGCTTACTCGCAGTGCTGTGTGGAGCAAATTTTGAATGGAAAGAGAGGTACAATAAGAGAGAGAGACAGAGAGAGGCAGGCTGTGCAGGCAGAAGGGGCTGCTGCTACCTGCACTGAATGCAAATGCTCCAGTCGGTGGGTGAGCGCCTATTTTAAGAGCAGACCTGGTGTGTACCAGCATGAGTCACTCTCCTTACACTTACAGGATATGGATCACATACAGTACATAACACAAGGTCTGCAGGCAATGAAAACCACTACGAACCACATAACATACAGTATATTTGCTATTCATAAATTGGTTATTACTAATTCTGCCTTATCCTTTATGGTAATGAGTGTATACACTGGATAAAGTATTTTCAGCTGCAATTTATGAATGTTGGAGTATTTGTGATCAGTATAATGATGTCACAGTCAACGGGCCTGGGTAGCACAGCAAGTATTGACGCTGACTAGCACCCCTGGAGCCACAAGTTCGAATACAGGGCGTGCTGAGTGATTCAGCCAGGTCCCGTAAGCAACCAAATTGGTCCAGTTGCTGGGGAGGGTAGAGTCACATGGGGTAACCTCCTTGTGGTCGTGATTAGGGGTTCTCGTTCTCAATGGGGCTTGTAGTAAGTTGTGCATGGATCGCGGAGAGTAGCATGAGTTTCCACATGCTGTGAGTCTCCGCAGTGTCATGCAAAGCGAGCCATGTGATAAGAAGCACGGATTGACTATCTCAGAAGCGGAGGCAACTGAGACTTGTCCACCCGAATTGAGGCAAGTAACCGTGTCACCATGATGACCTACAGTCAGTGAGTAGTGGGAATTGGGTATTCCAAATTGGGGAGAAAAGAAAGAAATTATGTCACAGTCTGGTCACGTGACACAGTGGACATCAAGACTACATTAAACAACATCTGCAACACATTTAACTTCAAAAATAGGACATATTTTCAGAGAGCGACAGAATATTTTGTGGGAATTGGGAAATTTTGTAGGGTTTGATTTTATCTATCAGAATTTGATTGGATCGTGGATGATATTATTGGTATCATATTATTGGTTAAAATAATTTTTCCCAATATGCACAGCCTTGGTTACATCAGTAGATTAGAGGTGGAGAAAGCTATTACATTTTGATTGTGAAAAGATTATGATTTTTTTTACACAAATAAAAATTTTAACTGACAAATTGTGCATTTGTTTTTTTTATAATTTTTATTTTAATATCTGATATAATTAATTACATTTTTAATACTCCCTTTGTCCACCATGGTACTGGCAAACAGGATGACCCACTCAAAATACCACAAATTGCTGGTCTAAACACACCATTGGTTGGGCTAATGTTGCATCCAGTCAGGCCACTCTAATAAAAAAATGTTTGCTAAGCAATTCCGTATAAAAAAAACTAATAGGATCTGTCTTGAACTAATCACTACAAAGCTATATAGTACATTTTTAAATAAAAAATGTTGTACATTATCAGAACAAAGCCACCTGCCATCAATATACACACACATACACAAACCTCTCTCTATGCTGATAGCCAGCTGGTCCGTGTAGACATGTAATAAAAATAGTTCCTCTTCCTCCAGTTCAAGAAACATTTATTTTATCCGCTACACTCATCCTGCCTGTACTCAGATTTTCAGTTCTTCCCAAGATCTTCATCCTTACGCCTCTTCCTCAAATACCCAGCATGCTTCTCTAACATAAACTACAATTCCAACCTGCTCTTGTGCACAACTCTACACATGTAACTAAACTTGTTATTCGGATTTGAAATTGTTACATTATTTTAGTACTTAATACACCTGATTCAAGAAACATTCTGGGCATTCCACTCCTCTTCCCTGCTATTGTTTTTCTTAACTTAAATCCCTGTCTCACCCTCATTTGTGTGAGGGACAGAAAATATCACTCTGGAATTTTAATTTCCTGCACGAGTGCAGCTACATGAACGCTTCATATTTTCCACTGCAGCCGATGTTATCGCATCAACTTTAAGAGTGTGAAAACTGTTGGAATTCATGTTCCGCTGTGTCCCCTGGGGAAAATTTGGTGAAAACATAACAGTTTCTGATCTTTTGTAAGGAGTGTAATCTATATAGCCTACTACCTGGCTGATCTAGCTGAATAAGCAGCTGAAAATATGACATGTTTTTAATCTTATTTGAAATAGGCAAACATGAATTAGATGGGGGACGTTGTACATATAAAACTATTCTTACCTTTTTTAAAGAAAATGTGAGTTTGACCATGCAACAAAAAGTTTCCACCATGGTCCATGGTAGTAGGTGATTGGAAAGTGATACTATGTTATTGCTAAGGTGTTAGCCTGTTGCTATAGGATTGCTAAGGCATTCTGGGTGGTTTTAGCATGATGCTATGCAATTGCTAGGGTGATTTTAGGTGATAATTTAGCGTGTTGCCATGTGATTGCTAAAGTGTTCTGAGGGGTTTAATTGTGTTGCTATGTGTAAGCTAAGGCATTCTGAGTGGGTTTAGTGTGAGGCATTACAAATGCTAAGGCATTATGGGTGGTTTTAGCATGTTGCTATGCGATTACTAAGTCATTCTGAGTGGTTTTAGCCTGATGCAATGTAGGGCTTATCGAATATTAACTATATAATCTAGATAATTTTGCTGACGATGTAAAATTGACCAATATTGTGAATATCGTGATGATTTTAATGTGCTTTCATTTGGCCATTTAGTTTCATATAGAGTGCATCAGTAGACTAATTTCAAGATACTTCAGGCCTGCAAAATTGATCAAAATAACTTAAAAATGGTGCGTTGGTCATATGTGATTATTAATCCACAAAAGGCTGTGATTTAAAGACAGATAAACATGGTCTGTATGTAATTAAGAACAAACCGTTGACGTGCTGATCTGTGTGAACGTGCATGGCGGCGCTCTCAGATCAGTTAATCTGCATTGTGAAATCAAATTAAAGCCGGTTCAAGCATTTGCGAAAATCCATACATTTGTGACAGCTACAAGATGTTATACAAATCTTCAATCGAGTGGTTTTAGTGTATTGCTTTGTGATTGCTAAGGCGTTCTAAGTGGTTTTAGTTTGTTGCTATGCGAATGCTAAGCTGTTCTGAGTGGTTCAATTGTGTTGCTAACAGTTAAGGAGTTCTGAGTTATTTTAGTGTGTTGCTAAGGTATTATGAGTGGTTATAGCATGTTGCTCTACAATTGCTAATGCATTCTAAGTGGTTTTAGCTTGTTCCTGTGTGATTGCTGGCATTCTGAGTGGTTTTAGCAAGTTGCTATATGATTGTTTAAGCTTTCTGATTGGTCTTTGTGTGTTGCTTAGCGACTGCCAAAGTGTTCTGAGTGGTTTTAGTGTGTTACTATGTGGACGCTAAGATGTTCTGAGTGGTTTTAGCATGTTGCTATGCGATTGCTAAAGCTTTCTTAGTGGTTTTAGCATGTTGCTTTGCAATTGTCTGGGTGTTTGCTCTTGGCCCATATCCCACCCACCCGAAAGTCTCTAAAAAGTCTGTGAAGGCCAACACTATTGTGAAACTATTTGCTAATGGAGTAAGAAAATTAAACTAGTTTTACCTTTAAATTCAATTTATTTTTCTTTCCCCACTGGCAACAAATGATTTTTTTTGGATTCCTCTGGAAACAAGAAATAATATCTTATGTCATATTGCTTCAAGTAAATGTATCTTGTTTAAAGAATGTTTAGAAGGAAACAAGTAAAAAAAAAATGTATTTGCTGTGGAATAACCACTTAAATGTTAAGTGCATTGATCTAGTGCCAAGTTCGACCCTACAACCTTATGGTTACCAAAACAGATCTTTCACCAAAGCACCATCGTAGAAAGACAGAGGCCAGACAACTTCATTTGGTCAAAGTTGAAGCTAAAAATGTAGCTGCAGTTGTAAACAAATAGTTTTTATCACTCTCTCCTTTATATTTTACCATTATCGTCCCAGACAATCTCTCTCACTTAGCCTAGAATGAGAACAGGAGAATGTTACTTCTGTGAGGCCTAACTACTCTACTTTGCTAACACACTCACACAAGTCTACACCCCAGCAAAGTTATCTGACTCTGAATCTAGTGATAAAAAAGTTTAAGTAATGTAATGGTGAGAATTTTTAAATAGAGACAGAGCAACTAAAAGAACTGTCGATGTACTGCAAGTCCCCAAACCCAAACTAAAACTAGACAACATACATCACAAGTTTAAGGCTCTGTTTCAAGCCTTAAACTTACAATATTTAGTGCGGTTTATGCTTAAAACAAGAAAAAAACAACAACTTGCAAATAGGCTAAAAATGAAAAAAGAATCTAAATTCATGATATATTCTCTCATTGACTATTATTGTTTATACTCAGCTGATATGTTCTATCTCCTTACCCTATCCCTATGCATAAACCTGATCCTCACACAAACCTGCTTGCATTTTAATTTGTCATGAACTCCAGTTCCATAATCCACCCCGCTTCTTCCAGTTCCCACACTCGTTCCCAATCACCCAAATATTAGTTTCACCTGCACTGTTTTTGTTTTCTATTTATACCCTGCCTGTTCACTTTAGTTTTGTTGGTTATTGCTTGTAAGTCACTCTGCTTTGCTAACTCCAGTGTTTCGCTTATACTACCTGTTTGTTCGTTCTCGTGTTTTGTTTTCTTGTTAACTGATCTCCTGGCTTTGACATTGATTTCGTCTCTACTACGCTCCTCTGGATTTGCCCTCTGTACTTTTGCCAGTCTGTTATTAAACCTGTTTTCTGCAACTGAATCCACCTCGTCCAGTTTCGTTACATCATTAAGACATTATTTAGTATGTTTATTAAGCAGTTTTCCTTGTGCCGGTTGTTGGCTGCTCCTCACAATGTTAGAGGTTTCAGCCTTTACCATCCTAAAGGGGACATTTGGTAAAAAAGTGAAAGAGAATGTGAGAATTTTAGAATAGAATGGAAAAGAGGCAGATCAAGAGAGAGAGAAATGCATTTGTCCCCCTAACCCAGACTAAATATCCTGTGAGCTGTGTTCCCCTTATTATGCTCCCACAATCCCTGTCACTTACTGTTGTTCACACAACGCTTCTGACCTACTTACAGCACAACTCTTTTACAACTCAGGCAGACAGGAAGAGCGTTTGAGAGGATGTACACAGCCAGCGAGTGGAAGTGTTGTCCCATGTGAGAGAGGATGCAGTTGCCTCTGAGCGCAGTAATCTCTTGCTACACGTCAACAAAACAAACAAAACAACTGTGCATGGCAACAGATCACCACCTCCCCGGCAACAGGCTGGAGATTGATTTGACAGATCCACACAAGAGTTCTTTCCTCTAGACTACAGACTTTGTCCATGTTTGAGAGAGTGTGTGTTTGTGTATTAGGTCTGGTGATATAGTTTAACAGATTATATCTAGATATTTTCAACCTTTAGATGATATTCAGTATATTTAACACAATATTTAAAGTGTATTTGCTCTGAAATGGCTTAAAAGATGATAATGTTTTTCCATCAGAAGAACCATAATTTCAACCAAACAGTCATTGTTGTCACTTATATTCAAAATGCTTAATGTAAGAAGAAAAACATTGTAGAAATCTAGTTAAAAATAATCTGACATTTACATTTAATGTAATCTAAATTAAAATTGGTCAAAAAACTTGAAGACATGGCCTATACGATTCCATCATATTCTAGAGAGCAGTCTAGAAAAGCAGGGCCTAGACACCAAGTTATTCGCTCCTAATGGGTGAAAGACAATGCAGGATTTATTTGTGACAAATAAAACCAGTTTTACATACCATCATGGTTCGGGTTCCCTAGAGTCCAGGGCTCATCTGAATCAAAGTGTGTGTCTCCTCCAATTCCCGGACCGGGAAAGTAGGCATGTGCAAGGAAACCCCCTTCTCCATCGAAGGGAGAGCTGTCGCCATGGAAACCTGAGGCGAAAATGATAGTAATGTCCACGTCTTTCTTGTTGCGCTCCAGGTCGCTATAGGGGACTGCCTCGAATCGCAGCGGCGTGACGTTCTGCCACACATCAAACGCACGGCGAATGGCATTGTGTGTCTCCTCCGCGCCCACCTTAGGCGTGACGTTTTTTATGCTAGAAAGAGCAGATGACATCTATTAGAATGTGGGCATTATTTGATGATATCATGATCACATTATAAACAGTCTAAATGTTTTGTGAAACTGCAGCAAATTGCGTTATTCCGAAATGCAGTGATCTGCCTTGTTGTATACTACCTACATAGGCAGCTACCTTCTAAAGGCCAAAGAATACACTGGTTGTCCGCATTACTGTTCAGAACACATACAGTATGCATGATGCAAATTTCGTCATAAGCACAGTCTGCGTGGACTGTCCGTGTGTAGCCTAGATCTATTTGACACATGGACAGTCCTGGTCTGTGTGCATTGTCAGGACTATTGTATTGTATTGTAATCACGATTATTCATTTAGTTTTTTTGTGTGGGGAAATTGCAATCAATATTTTTTATGTAAGCTACACATCCAAAAACAAGCTCAGAACTGTTCCTTAATTATCGCAGTTTTATCGTTATATTATAATGGGAGCATTCTAGTTTTGTTGCACCATTACTGATTTTATACTCAATAAACATTTCACAATGCTCAACCACAGAAAAACATTTTAAAACTGAAATGTAATTAAACGAGAATAGATTTAAATGGAATGCTGTAATTGACACTTTTCACGATTAGTTAATTGCAGCAGCCATAATTGTAATTTTTTCGATTAATTGTGCAGCCCAAGCTCCCGGTCAACAGAGTATACTCTGAAAGGCCGAGCCCTCGACCGTGTGCGAGATGACCCTGAACATAGAAATCCCAAATGGAACCTTATAAAGGGCCTGCATTGTTGTGTCTGTTTACACTCTGAATTTTGACATGCACTAGATGAACATATTTGACCGGTGTGCCATGTCCAGCTGTTTTTTCAGTGTCTTGATCAGGAGTGCTGCATTTAAAAAAACAAATAAACAAACAAACAAAATTCTGTTCTATGTGTTTAGCTGTGGGGGACTGATTTGGAATACTTTTCAATGGCAGAAAGAAATAACACACTTTAGACTATTCCAATAGAATTCCAGTAGAATATGGCATTAGCATGTTGCTAAGCTAACAACAGGATACTCTAATAAGTATAAAAATGCATAACACACAAATATTGGGTAAAATAGCCCATTCTTTATTAGATTGAATTATTTTAGGTATTGAATGCAATGTAAGTACTCTGCAATGGGATTTGTTATCTAGCAAAGCAGCATAATGTTGATTTGACACCTAAAAATGCTGTCGAGGTAGGCCGCTCACTAGGTTTTGGAACAGAGCTAATGTATTTCACACCTTGCATATTTGCGCAAAAAGAGAATGAGACAGACAAAGAGAGTAAATTGGGGGGAAATGGCAGTTTTCCAGCACTCTTCCTGTTCAGGGGGTGCTACAGGTTTTGAACATGATTTCCAGTGGACGGGACTTATTTCCTTACTGAGGATTATCAACAGCCCACTGCGCTACAGAGTGGCCTGATGTGGGCAATTTTCAAACCTGATAACTTTTTTATAAATGCGTAAGACACATTTTAAATTCGATTTTTGTAAGCACCCTTTCATTTTTTAGCAAACTGGCTTTTTCTTTTGCCTCTGGTGCTTTTTGGAGTGGATTTGTTAAAAGGGATACTTCACCCAAACATGAAAGTTCTGTCATCATTCACTCAAAACAATGTTGTTCCAAGCCATTCCAAGTAGAACACAATGAGATGTAAGGAAGAATGTTAGGGACTAAAAGCCTCAGTCACTATTCACTTTCACTGAAAAAATCGAAGGTTAATGAGGCAGAAATCCCGCCTAATCTCTCATTTTGTGTTCGATGGTAAAACAAAAGACATATTTTGCCCATCTTCCATTGGTCAACCCCAGTGGTCGATCCCACCCCAGACTCATGCCATTGGTTAAACCAATTTTGCTGTTTTGGACTGTTTGGGACACTCAAACAAAACAAAGAAGCTACTGTTTTGAAAGTGCCACACAGCCACAGTGTTTACACTTTTTATGAGAATCAACCTATAGTTGTCTCTGCATATGAAACTGGAATAGGAGAAGGTATTTTAGTGTCGATTAAAATTACGCACATCACCTTTTATTTGAATTATACTCAAGTAAGACTATTGGGTACTTCATAAAACATTGTGCTACTGTCTAAAGTAGCCAAGACTCTATATCAACTCTAGTAGCAGCTGTTTTCTCCAATGTGCAGAGGAATTTTAACTGTATTAATGCTGTGCCTCTAAAAATATTTACAATACATAATATCTCATTGAAACCTAGGCTCTCCATCACTTTCTCCCTCCAGGTGGTATAGGATGAGGTTTGGATATCATCGGCAGACAGTTGTTCCATCTATGAGCGCAAACTATTAGATCAACATCTGGCTTGCACTCTTCATGTATTTTTCCTGTCGTTCTCAGCTGTAGTTCCCAGATATCATAATCCTGTCTAAACCTCAAGTCCCATTAGATCTTTACTTTCCTCTCAGGCTTTAGAGTTTTTAGCTCAGCTGGCACGAAGGCTGCTTGTTGGAGCGGTATGGAGTGTAAGGTGTCTTACAAGCTTTCCCAAACCTTCATGTGGTGCTCCTCATCTGTTAGATACCGAATTGATTATGTAGATGTTAAAAAATAACAAAATAAATTATGTGTAAATTTCCATCAAATCTGTAAGCCATTGGGCTCTTGGTTGGCAGGGTGAGATTTTCATTGCCTGAACAGAAGTGGCATGACTAGGCCTGTGCTGTTAAAAAATAAATAATATTTATTTGTTCCTACATGGCCAGAGGCAGTCGAAAGTAAAGTGTTTTGCTTAAGGGCACAATAGTTACAATTCATTGATCACCCCTTGTGGGGTTTGAACCTTCAACCTATGCCATAAATCCAAAATAGTATAATGACAACAATGGCAAAATCATAAGATCGATAGCCTATTGAAGACATGCCTCATATGAAAAGGAAAGTTTATTTCCAAAGAGACAGACCAATAAACAGCTAAAATTTTAAATTGAAGCGATACAGGCATAACATTTTAGCTAGCCTCTTATTTAACACTTTATATTTATTTATGCAATACAAATGACTAACTTATGTCAACCACCTGTTCGCATCCCTCATCTCGTTCCAATACCCCATGATTTATTTCTTCCATTGTACACAAAAGTTAGTATCCTATGTAAATCAAAGTTTAGGTTTAGGGTTTGGGTAAGAGGTTAGACTTTATGGTTATGTTTAGGTTTGAGGTTTGGGTTAGTGTTTAAACTTCAGAAAAATCGTAAGAACCCTCGTTCAAAACCCAGATGTTTCTCTTTCGTCCATGGTACACAATAGTGATTTTCCTATTGAAATCATGGTTAGGTTTATGGTTTGGTAAGGAGTTAGACTTTATGGTTTGATTTAGGCTAGGGGTTTAACTTAGGGTTAAAAAAAAACTTAATAACACAGCTCCTTGGTTTGTTTATTTCTCTCTATCTGGGAAGTTTTGACGTTTTTGTACGAGCCAGCTTGTATGATTTCTTACAAATTCACCATCTCATAACATTATTAGGACTTCTAATTAGACTGGGTTGGATAAAACAACAAGCGATAAAAGTAGGCAATAAAATCTAGTTTTTTTCTCTGAGTTTTTTTGTGCTCACATGAGTGTCACACAAACGACAAGACATTTCGTCAATAACTTGGTTTCTATTTATTTGGTGTTGTGCTGGGTTTCCCCGCCCATTGTGAAATCTCATTGGTCCAAAATCCGACTCCTCATAACTGTACATTAAACATCAAATATCTTCTAACTGGCTGTGATTGTGTCATGTTAAGCAGCAGTTTCACGTCTATTGTGAAAAGACTTGGGAAATTGGAAAACATTGGGAAATGTTGGGAAATTTCTTCTTAGAAGCACAAGAAAGCCCAGACTGCCTTCTCTAAAACCAAGAGGCCACAATAGTGTCCATAAAAATGGCCATTCAAACATCACGCCATTATCTCTAGCTTCTAAACACAAGAGCTCACAGAATAGAGTCCAGGCTCTGCCCTCTAGACTTTGAATTCACAACACATCGCTTTGTTCTTTCATGTCATTAACGGGTGTTATTGAAACCATGTCAGTTACGTGAATGAGTGTGAGTATGTGTCACTGGTTATGAGAACACAGAATGCTTTGAGACCAGGTTAATTACCAGCACTCAACAGCCAAGACTAACACACACACACACACACACACACAAACACACACACACACACACACACATAAACAGTGATACTATTTGTAGTATGACAAAGAGCGTTGATATGGTATGATCCAGGGTTGGGGGAAGGTGAAGGGTGGTACAGTCTGGATCAAGACAGATAGCAGGCAGTGCTGGCCAGAACATCTGCCAACCCATCTGCTCTGCCTGACTACACATACACACACACACACACACACACACACACACGCACTGCATACACATAGGAACTCCTGCCCAAAGCCACCAAGCTGTATTCCATTCCATAATCATAATCTCTCTCTTTACTTTTGGTTTCTCTGTCTGCTTTTTCTCAGTAGACCGTAATGTTTAACTTATATATCAAAGGATGCTGGTATGCTTGTACAGCCTTTTGTGGATGCTCTAGATCCTTAAGGGCAAGGTGTGTCATATTTCCGATATTAAAATACTGCAAATCAGTAAGCCATTTGTAGCTTAATTTCTTAGAAAAGTGTAACACTTTGGCTCTGTGGTGCCATCAAAATATTGCTGCTTGTTTGAGCATCCCAACCAGTCTGACATAGCAACATTGGTTCAGCCAATGGCTTGAGTTTGGGGATGGTACAATCTGATTCTTGACAAAAGGAAAACAGAGAGTTTGGAAATGCTGACATTAGTAACTCAAAAATGACGCGACACACTTTAAAAGGAATTTTGGTTAAACCAATTACATAAACTCTACGTTCAAGAAAAAAGATTACGTGTGTGTGTGTTAAATTTGTTTAAATCCTCCTTTTAAGGTGGTTTCTGTTTATGCATAGAGTGGCAATTATGTACGCAAATCAATTGTGGGGCTAACATGGGGCATTTTGGTGGTTATATGTGGCACTTTCCATTAAAACCACTACTCAAACCAGATCACACTACTCTCAGGCAGATTATTTTGATGCACATGTAATGTATCTATATTTGGATATAGGTCATACAGCATAATACATCTTAAACTGAAGGATTATCAAAGAAATATAGTGTTTAGAATAGAGAGCATCATGTTAGTACAATACATCAATACTTGCAGAAATCACAATGTTGATGATGTTATACAAAAATGCTAATTAATATTTTAGCATCATGTAGGTCAACAAGATAAAACGCATACTTAAAACACTTGTTTCTGATTGTTACATCGCAACATTCTACAGTCAAATATTTTTTGTGTAAAGACTGATAAATTGTAGCCTATAAGCATTTGTTGTCCATAGCTGACATATCATGTCTCTCGTATACAAGGATGTAACCACATATTCGAAAATGAGGGAACCATATAATGTAAGCATCAACATATATAATGTGTATAATGAGAAATATTGATACATAAACCCAGGTTGGCACATATCCGATGCTGTTGGGTTTTACATCAGAAACAGACCAGGGTGCGGAGATATCCATGAATGAGAGAGAATGGTCTGCATGGTAAATGGTCTGCACTTATATAGCACTTTTTTAACCTACACTGCGTCTCAATCACCCATTCACACACCAATGACAGCAGAGCTGCCATGCAAGGCGCTAGCCTGCCATTGGGAGCAACTTGGGGTTCAGTGTCTTGCCCAAGGACACTTCGGCATATGGAGTCGTGTGGGCAGGGTATCGAACCACCAACCCTGCGATTAGTGGCCAACTCGCTCTACCACCTGAGCCACAGCTGCCGCCAAAATGACAGAGTCTATTCATTTTATTTTACTTAAAGCTTCACTACGTAACTTTGTGCTCTCTAGCGGCATCTGTGGTCGAAACATAAAATTGCAAGCAATTTTGAAGAACACTAAACGTCAGTCACGTTTCGACACTGCTAATCTCATGATTTGAGTTTACCTGGACATCGCATGTGTAACATTTAAACATGAAATATAACTTGCTTTGATGAAGATAAACAACCCTCTTATTTACATATTCTGAGTGAATGAATTTTACACTTATAGTGATTTTCTGACATTACACTAAAAGCATTATTACATAGAGAATGGGGACTCTCCTCAAACACCACCAGTTACCAGTATAATTTAATATGATTATTCAAGTGTTTTATCTACTATTAATGTTTGTGTTGTACTATATTATTCAATTAAAGAAGTGAAACTTGTAATATGGCTGTTACGAGTTTAATGGAAGACTTAATCATTATTTTATATCGTATTGTACAGTTGATAATGCAAGTGAACCGTAATACTACAATAGTAGGTCTATGCAAGCACACACAATAACACCGTAAACTAAAAACATGATGGGGATCAAATATAATTTATTAAACAGGAGCATTATCTGCTTAAATATGCAATATAAAACATTTTCAATTTCAGAAGTCATACATATTAGTAAACATGTCACAATAACTTCCCCCAACAAGTAAGATACATTGCAATTGGTTAACACACGGGTAATGTTCGATTCATAAAAGCATGACAACCTTACCAGAAAACATGTCCAAGCATTAAAGCAGGTGAACAACTTTGCCAAATGGATTACAGTTATACATCCATCTGGACTGCAGTGATGCTGTCCTAAACTGTATTTGACTGAACAGTGTAGATTTCCCAGTTGGAACACGTGACAGCCAGTAGTCATTTTCTGTGTTTACGGACATGACGTAATGACGCAAGGATGAACAACATAAGCAAGCGATATTGTGCCAAATCCAACATGGCAGCTCAAAATACAAATCATTTTTATAGGCTTACCATAGTGAATCGGGGTAAGGTCATTGGGCATAATGACATTGTTTTGAACACTGATTTCAGTTTATGTACTCAATCAGTAATGGCTGATTGTTCATTTTTAACCAAAACTATCTTACGTAGTGCAGCATTAACCTGTCTTAAGCCTTCATTACATCTGTACAGTACCATGTTTGAATCCATAACAGTCATACCAATTAAGCTTTGGTGACATAAACACTGAGACAGAGAAAGAGAGAGAGAGAGAGAGAGAGAGAGGTGAGAAATGTTGGACAGAGTGATTTAGGAAGAACGAAGGGAGCTGGCAGGCAGACATTGTGGTGAGAAAGGTGAATTTGGTGGCCTAATTATTTCAACACTGCTGCTGGTTAAATACATCTGCTGTCTGGATACATACATCGACTCTGAATAGCAAAGACGGTTGTTTCATAACACAGTCAGGTGGTCAAAACTCAAAATTTTCAGTAGTCTATACCAATAACAGTGATTTTTAATATGCTAATAAACATTGATATGAACAGTACTTCATTTAAAAAAATATTATTAAACACAAAGGAAGTGTGATGTTCTTGTGGCACACCTGTATGTGATATGTTTATGTTGCCATTTCTGACCCGTGAGGGCGTAACGTCTTTTTCGGACGCTAAATTTTGAGGCACCCCCGAACTGGTCTGGCACACCACACCGAGGCTTCTTCATCCAGCTGTGATAAAGAAAGAAATAGATTCATTAATATTGCACTACACCACATTCATGACATTCAGGACATCCTGTCTGGGCTTTTACACAACACTAACACGTTCCCAGATCTGGAATAACATCTCAAATTCCATAAGGTTTCCAAAATGTACCTTTATGTCAACATCAGGAAATATTTATGCTCTTGGTATAATTAACTACAGTACACTTATTTCATATTTACCTTTTCAAGTAACAAATTATGTCTCTCCATTCATTTAATGTCAATTAGCTACAGCTAATATGACAATTCTGGTAGACTAATGCAGCTCGGCCAGTCCTTCAGATGTGAGATCTAATTATTTTGTAACAGGAAATTGGTGTATTCAAGTATTTTATTATATGTGTGAAGTTTGTTTGAGTTGTTTGTTTGTGTGTGTGCGTGTGTGTGTCTGTGTGTGCATTGGCCAAATGTCCAAACAAGGATAGTAAAACCTGAGATCACCTACATTGTGCGACCCAGCCAACGGTCCCCATGAGGGAAATGGCTTATTATATATCTAAATTATGTATTTATGCAAATGCAAAAATGCAAAACGTTTTCTGTGAGGGTTAGATTTAGGGGTACGGTTAGGGGGCCTGGGTAGCTCAGTGAGTAAAGACACTAACTACCACCCCTGGAGTTGCGAGTCTGAATCCAGGGCATGCTGAGTGACTCCAGCCAGATCTCCTAAGCAACCAAATTGTTCCAGTTGCTAGGGAGGGTAGAGTCACATAGGGTTACCTCCTCTTGGTCACTATAATGTGTTCTCGCTCTCGGTGGGGAACGTGGTCAGTTGTGTGTGGATTAGCGTGAAGCATCCACACACGCTATGCGCTCAACAAGCCACGTGATAAAATGCACGGATTGACGGTCTCAGGCAACTGAGTCACTACGCCACCATGAGGACTTAGAGTGCACTGGGGATTGGGCATTAAAAATTTGGGAGAAAAAGGGACAAAAAAAAAGGGGTAGGGTTAGGGGATAGAAATTATTGTTAGATCTGTATAAAATCCATATGGAGACGTCTATGGAGAGTCCCCACAATGATATAAAAACAAGTGTGTGTGTGTGTGTGTGTGTGTGTGTTGTGTGTGTGTGTGAACAAGTGTACAAGAGATTTTGTGAACATCTAAGCTCTATTTACTATTTATTTACCTATGGTAATTTTTTGTAAGGGTAATATAAGTCTCACCCTGACCTGATTTCTTCCTGAGAGCATCTTAAACTAAAGTTCACCCAGAGAAAGAGAGAGAGAGAGAGAGAGAGAGAGAGAGAGAGAGGTATGAATACAAAGAATAAATCACAAGAGAAGAATAAGCCTCACCTTAAGGTGTTATCACTATGAAGAAGCAAAAAGGAAACAAAAAGAGCACATAAGATTCATAATGCCACAATTATTCTAGTGTCCAAACATCCTGATGTGCTGTACATCATATTCAATATGCATGAGATGTTGCATGTTACATTTTGCTTGTGTCTGTCATGCTATGGGCTAGTTGTACAGAACAAGAACAAGTCGTACAGATGCAAACCTGATTTTTATCTAGAACACATCTGTCAAATCTGCCTAATGACACAATAAAGGGGGAAACAGGCTTTTGCTGTTGTGTCACAGCAGTTTTGAGAAGTTTGTAAAAGTGCTCTGAAATGAAATCTGCTTCGCACAAAGTAGACCCCATTAGTTACCTTGCCGAAATGATCAGCTTAGGGCAGAATGAAATGTCACTAGTCACTAGTTAGTGCTGGTTTGGTGCTAGTCTGGCTGTTAAACTAGTCATGAAGACTGGTAGGGATACCAATACACCAGCATCCAAATCACAACATATACAGATTACCAGCTATGCTGGTCTTTTCAACAGGGTAAATCAATTTACAGATATCTAAATATCCAGAGCAATCCACACCTCAATTATCCTAAATGCCACTATCTTAACCTTCCAACCCAGAACCAGTGAATGTGGGAGCGAGTGACTGTGTTCTTCCAAATGTGAGAGGGTAAGAGTGTAAGTGCTACTTACTCAATGGTGTTTTTATCCAGTGCACCGGTAATGTTAAGGCCGTAGAGACGCTGCATGGCAGCAATAGCGGACTGCATGGTCTGAGTGGACCTCAGGACGGACATTCTGGGGTCTGTGGGAGGGAGGTAGCCATACCTCTGCAGCCAAGCCTGAGATAGAGAGAGACATTTGTTTATAATGTTACTTCCTTAACTTATGCCTTTTGTTATTTTTGTGGGTTCCTTTGAATGTATTTTACCCTCTATAAAATAGTTAATTTTAGGGCTGTCGATTTAATTCAAAAAACGTCTGCAGTTAATCATGCCCTAAACCTGTAAGTAAAATCCAAAATAAGGAATTTTCCTACTATCGGAGCAATTCAAGTTTGATGTACCACGTTGATGCAGTAGTGGGCAGTCAGTACACCAGCTGTATAAGCAACGTGCCTCATCCAATCAACGAGCAGGCAGCTCAGCCTTCCACACACTTCCACCAATACTTTTGCTCTTTAAGACAGCTGGACCTAGCTGGGATGTTCCCACTTTATTTGCCTTTTGCATGGTAAAGCACAAAAATCTACTTTGTTGCTATTATTTGTTGAAACTATTTGCACTATTTATATTTCTTAATTTACTGTATATTATGTATATGTATTAACTTTATTGCATGCATCTAATCTGCAAATGTAGGTAAACAAAAATATACAATTATTAATGCACACAAATTTGCAATTAAGAAACACTGCTGCTGCTATTACTGTTACTCAGTAGATTAAAAAGAACACTGAGTTTGTTTTGAAATGGCTTTCTCATTTATGTTGGAGAGAAGCAGCAGGAACTGCTTACACACATCCTCTCCTGACCCATCTGCTGCCTTTAGCCAACAGCCAAATGCATCACAACTCCACAACATATGACAATGTGTATGTGTGTGTTTGAGAGAGTGAATCATCACCCCTCTGGTTTTGTAAGAGCTCAGATCTCTCCTCTAGCTATAAGAACTGCTCTGTCCTGATGTAGCCACTTTTATAAGTCACAGAAGGCATGTTAAAGAGTGTCTCACAATGAACTGCCCTTTAACTGAAAATGCAGAAAATATGCAAATATTTCTTTTTAATGCAAAATACACCTTCTTTCTTTTTTCTTTTGATTTTAGTGTGAAATATAACCTAAACCCTTTCACCCTTGTATTCATGTTTTGTAAAAGTCCTGTAGCCTATAAATGAGAACATGTAAGCCATATTTTAAAAGGCAAACCTAATTTGATGACATACAAAAACCAATTAAATGTGTAAAAAAGACATGACATGATTAAGCAGGTCTGACATGTTCCTGGATCAAAAATGCTTTATTTGTCCTGGAAAAACATTTGAATCAAACAAACACATTCCAAACCCAATCTATAAGGATTGAATGTCCATAAAATCAGAGGGAAATAATTGGCTGATAGAAATATTGCTCAAGACCCTAAGTGCAAATCTATGCCCAGGGCTGGACTGGTAATCTGATATACCGGGCATTTGGTCCGGTGGGTCGGCCGCAAAATGGGCCGAATGGCTGCGATAAGCATAAATGAGAGCCGCGTTATGCAGAACGGGCAACAGAATGGACAGCGAACAATTTCATTTTACAGATTTACTTCTCAGTCAAAAACCGACAGCATTAAATCTGCATTAATGCATTATATCTTTAATTGAAGATTTGTTTTCATTGTATATGGATTAGCCGTGGATGTATATGTAGTATATAATTATAAATGGTTGTTAAAAATGTCTTCATTCACAGAATGCAACATCTACAACGGGCAGTTAGGCTAATACATTTGTGATGCAGCAGTTTCAGGATCAATGTACATGTTTCATTTTTTCAGAATCATGAAGTGATGTAGTTCCAAAATTGGAACAAACACCTTTGGTCTTTGGTTTCATGAAAAAATTATCAGAACGAAAATAACCGGTTATAACTGGTTACCAGCATTCAAAAATATTGTTTTCAATCTGGAACAATTGAAAATCATTTTCAATCACCCATTTTCGGTTACGTTCTGCAAAAAAAAAAAAAAAAAGTAAATTTTTCGGTTTTCGTTCATTTAACTGTTTTTAGTCCATGATGCATATATCAAAGAGTGCTGGATCTGGCTTAATGCGTCAAAGCCCTTCAACACACATGCAATGACACACACAAATATCCGTTTTAAGGAAAAGAGAGTATTTCTCACGCCCAAGCAAGAATAGAGACTATATTCAGGGTGATTTTTTAGGTAGTTGACAGAAAGCCTTAAATATAACAGATCACATTAATACATCAACACTACACACACACACACACACACACACACACACACACACACACACACACACACACACACACACACACACTTAGATCACCGAATACACCCTCTTTTCACCCTCATTAGAGAACTTGATTCACTTATGTTTCACATAAGGATAATTAGCAGATGTTTGCTGCTGTGGTGTTGAACTGTGAAGAATGAAATCATACTGTACATCTCTGCAAAATGTTCTTTCTCCTTCAGCAGGGGGTTCCCCTTCTGTCGCTCTCTCCACGTTGTGTCGGAGAAGCGACGCTAGGGGTCTCTCTTGAGCGCGGATATTCACCTCTGATCTATGAAAAAAGGCCAATGAGAGTTGGCAGCCAGTATTTGCATGTCCCGCCCCCGGACATACGGGTATTTAAGCGGCGCAAATACGGGAGTTCATTCAGAAAATTTCTTCAGAGCCGATGGTCTGTCTGCAGTTTGCTGCGAGTTACACGCCACTTAAACGTTCCTGTTTTCCTCTGACGATCTGCATGCTGTTGGATCTTGACGGCGCACAACAGCGGCTTTCTCCTTCTCAGTGCACGGCGTGCATTGTTGCCCCTGAGCGCTTCGACAGCGCAGACATGTACACACACACACTGTGTATTAAAAGAGTTTTTACTAAAAGAGTAATTTTCTCTAAAAGAGCAAACACAGCGGCGTTGAGCGTCCTTTTAAGGACGCGTCTTTTCAAGATGCCTTTCCGCCCCTGTGTCGTTCCTGGATCGCGGTAGAGTGCTCTCTGCTTCAGATGGCCACAGAGCTGTCTCGTGTGTTTGGGCGCGATCACACCGAGCGGCGTTTGTGGATGGTTCATGTTCTCACTGCGAGAACATGACCATGACCACGTTAGCGATCGCGGCTCGCTTTCAACAGAAAGCAAGCCACCCCAGCTGCACCCGCATTGCTCCTTCTTCCCACGGGATTAAGGGCGGTCGCGGTTGGCGCTGAGGGCGATTTGAGGCGGCAGCGGGTGCAGTTTCGCCGGGTAGCCCCAGCGATCCTCCCGTTCCCGACACGCTTCGCTGGTTTCCGTCCACGCTTCGCGGCGATAGCGGCTTCGCCTCCACGGCCCGGCTGTCTATCCTCCGAGTCGAAGCAGATGAGCTCGCCGCTGCATCGGAGAGTCGCGGTGTCTGATGCCGAGGACTCCCTGGACTGCCGCCGGGCCAGCAGGCCCAGGCTGAGGCCGGCGCTCAGATGTCCGACATGCTTGCCGGGCGCCTTGAGCGTGGGGTTGGACTGGAACCCTCCATCCTCCCCACAGCCTTCTCGGTTGGATGATTGGTTCCTGGGGGCAGCGCCCGTTCGCGGCCTCGCATCCTCCCGGTCCCTTTCTTCCCGGAGGTGCATGATGAGCTGGCGTCTACGTGGAGAGCCCGCTCTCCGCTCGTCTAGGTGCCACCAGCTCCACTCTCTCCACCCTCGGCGGTGGAGGCGCCCGCGAGTACGACGCGATTCCCCAGGTTGATAGGGCAGTTGCGCACCATCTATGCCCGGTAGCCCTACCTCCTGGCGGGGTCAGCCCGTACTCCGTCCAAGCCCTGTAGGACAACATCCTCGCTAACGCGAAGGCCTACACACTGCTGGGCGCTGCCTCCGCCCTGCATGCGATGGCCCTCCTGCAAGTCCATCAGGCCAAAGCTCTCAGAAACATGCACAGGGGTGGACCTGATCCTGATGTGCTGCAGGAACTGCGCTCAGCGACCGACCTCGCCCTGAGGCGGCCGAAGGCCACAGCGCAGGCACTTTCGGACAGGCGATGGCCACCCTAGTGGTCCAGGAATGCCATCTTTGGCTCAACCTGGTCGAGATGCGTGAGGCTGACAAAAACCGCTTCCTGGGCGCACCTATCTCCCAGATTGGCCTTTTCGGTGACACCGTCGAGGACTTCGCCCAACAGTTCTCCGCGGTGAAGAAGCAGGCGGAGGCCATTTCAGCACATCATGCCCCGCCGCAGACCTGCCGCTCACGGGCCCTGCCCGTCTGCCCGCCGAGGCGTCCCCTGCGAGAAACCAGCTCCTGCTCCGCCTCAACCCGGGCCCAGCTCTCAGCCCCAGCGTCGAGCACTCCGCAGGCGGCGCCGCCCCTGTCTCACAAACCCCCTCCAGGACCGGAAGGCTCCCAAGCGTTCCTGAGACAGCCGACCCAGAGCCGAAGGCGTTAGCTCCGAGGTGGTAAGACCGCTCCGTCCCCGGTGGAGGGCCGGGAGGAGAATCCTTTGTTTTTCATTTGCCACACCCCTGACGGGGGCTGTGGTACCCACATTCTCAATAAAAGAGCTATTTCCTTTGCCTCTGGGTCACCTGGCCGCAAATGCCGTTTTCACGGCAATGTGCTTTCAGATCACAACAGTCCGGTACACGGCGGCGGCGATCCGCCTTCCGCCTGCCCACGACTGTCCCCGGCCGGCCGGTTCAGGCGAGTCAGAGGGCGCCAACATCAGACCTCCTCCTCAGTCAAGAACCCGCCCCTGCCGGTAGCGGAGCAAGGTAAGTGCTTTGAGTCTATTCTCAGCACCTCAGCCTCAGGCCGCAACGAAGCCGCCCGACGCTGCATTACCTGTTCCGCCCGCTCGCGAGGCCCGCCCGGTACGTCCAAAATACTCGTCCCTTTGGTGCCCCTAAGCGCAGAGCTGGGAGGCATGGCTTTACGCTTCCCCAGCGCATCACGCTGGCTGCACGGACCATTCGACTTCGGTTACGCCAATTCAGTTTGCCCGGCTCCGCCCCCTTCAGGAGCGTCCGCTTTCCGCAGTACCGGCGAGCACGCCAGTTCCCTGCGCCGCGAAATCGCGACCATCTTAGCCAAGAGCGCGGTAGAGCCTGTCCCTCCAACCGAAATGAGGAAGGGTTTCTACAGCCCTTACTTCATTGTACCAAAGAAAGGCGTGACTTACGACCAATCCTGGACTTGCGAGTTTTCAATCGGGCCTTGTTAAAACTCCCGTTCAAAATGCTTACGCAGAGAAATATTCTGGCTGGCCTTCAGCATCTAGATTGGTTCGCAGCGGTGGACCTGAAGGACGGCGTACTTCCACATCTCAATTCTGCCACGACACCGACCCTTCCTACGGTTGGCGTTCGACGACCAGGCGTTTCAGTACAAAGTCCTGCCCTTCGGCCTGTCTCTGTCCCTCGGCGTCTTCCACGAAAGTCGCAGAAGCGGCCCTTGCCCGCTACGGTAGCCGGCATCCGCATTCTCAACTACCTCGGCGACTGGCTCATCCTAGCACACTCTCGAGAGTTACTATGCACACACAGAGACCAGGTGCTCCGGCACCTCAGCGGCTGGGGCTTCAGGTCAACTGGGAAAAGAGCAAGCTCACTCGGTTCAGAGCATCTCTTTTCTCGGGTTGGAGTTAGACTCAGCCTCAATGACAGCACGTCTCACGGCGGCGTGCTCAGTCGGTGCTGGACTGCCTCGCTTCCTTCAAGCCAGGCACAGTGGTCCCTCTAAAACTTTTCCAGAGGCTCCAGGGGCATATGGCGTCCTCCGCGGCGGTCGCGCCGCTGGGGTTGATGCATATGAGACCACTCCAGCACTGGCTCCAGACTCGAGTCCCGAGACACGCATGGCACCGCAGCACGCGCTCGGGTAAGGATCACCCCGCCTGCCTCAAAACTCTCCGACCCTGGACAGACCTCTGCTTTTTACGGGCAGGAGTGCCCCTGCAGCAGGTGTCCCGGCGCGTCCTGGTCACAACCAGCGCCTCCGGTCGGGTGGGGTGCCGTGTGCAGCGGACGCGCAGCAGCGGGCCGTTGGAAAGGGGCCCGCTGCGTTGGCACATCAATTGCCTGGAGTTGCTGACCGTCCTTCTTGCTCTCAGGAAGTTCCTCCCGTTAGTTCGGGACAAACATGTCCTCGTGAGATCGGACAGCACCACGGTGGTGGCGTACATAAATCGCCAAGGCGGTGTACGCTCCGCCACATGTCACAACTTCGCCCGCCCGTCTCCTCGTATGGAGCCAGCAGCGACTCAAGTCGCTGCGTGCCACTCACATCCCGGCAAGCTCAGCGTCGTAGCGGGCCGCTATCACGACAACGCCTGCCCGGCGGGAGTGGAGGCTTCACCCCAGTCGGTCCAGCTGATTTGGGAGCGGTTTGGCAAGGCCCAGGTAGACCTGTTAGCGCCCAGCAAACCTCCCACTGCCCGCTCTGGTGCGCCCTAACAGAGGCTCCCCTCGGGACAGGCGGCTGGCACACAGCTGGCCCTCGGGGCTCGCGCAAGTACGCATTTCCCCAGTGAGCCTTCTTGCACGGTGCTGTGCAAGGTCAGGAAGGGCGAGGAGCAAGTCACGTTGGTGGCCCCCTACTGGCCCACTCGGACTTGGTTCTCGGAACTCAGGCTCCTCGCGACAGCTCCTCCCTGGCGAATTCCCCTGAGAAAGGACCTCCTCTCTCAGGGGCCGGGGCACGCTCTGGCACCCACGCCCAGACCTCTGGAACCTCCACGTCTGGTCCCTGGGCGGGGCGCGGAAGAGCTAGCCGGCTTACCGCGACCGTTGTGAATACCATCAACCAAGCCAGAGCTCCCTCTACCAGGCACCTTTACGCCCTAAAGTGGGCTTGTTATGAGATTGGTGTTCTTCCGAGCGAAGACCCACAGAGATGCTTGATTAGGTCAGTGCTTCTGTTCCTACAGGAGAGGCTGGACAGGAGGCTGTCCCCGTCCACCCTCAAGGTGTATGTTGCCGCTATCGCCGCCCACCACGATCCTGTAGGCGGCAAGTCTTTGGGTAAGCACGACCTGATCCTCAGGTTCCTGAGAGCGCCGGAGGTTGAATCCCTCCCGGCCAGGCCTAGCTCCCTCCTGGGATCTCTTGGTAGTCTTGGCAGGACTCCAGAGACCTCCCTTCGAGCCGCTCGAATCAGTTGGACTCAGGGCCCTCTCTCTTAAGAGCGGCCCTGCTGATCGGCTTCGCCTCCATTAAGAGGGTCGGGGACCTGCAAGCATTCTCTGTCAGCGACACTTGCCTGGAGTTAGGTCCGGCAGATCGTCTGTGATCCTAAGACCGCTGACCGGGCTATGTGCCCAAGGTTCCTACCACACCATTCGAGATCAGGTAGTGAACCTGCAAGCGCTGCCCCGGGAGGAGGCAGACCCAGCCCTTTCGTTGCTGTGTCCAGTGCGCGCCCTGCGCATTTACCTGGACCACACAAAGAGCACCAGACGCTCTGAGCAGCTCTTTGTCTGCTTTGGGGGATGGCAGAAAGGGAATGCCGTCTCCAAACAGAGGCTCGCCCACTGGGTTGTCGATGCCATCACACTGGCTTATCACACACAGGCCGTGCCCCTACCCGTACGGGTCCGAGCTCACTCAACAAGGGGTATTGCGTCCTCATGGGCACTGGCCAAGGGCACCTCCCTCGCAGACATCTGTAGAGCCGCGGGTTGGGCAACACCCAACACCTTCGCGAGGTTTTACAACCTCCGCGTTGAGTCAGTTGTGTCTCGTGTTTTCTCAGGTCCGCTTGCGCCCAGCGCCCTTTCCTGATGTCAAGGTAAAGTAGTGCGCCTTCTTCCCAGGGCGCCCCACTCCGAGCCGGGCCCCTGGTCGATTCCTCCCCAGCCCTCCGGGTCCGCGGTTCAGCGGAGGAACTCGCCGACCCAAGCCACTGCGGGTACCCTGATGGCTACCCTGTACTGGTATAGGTGCTCCACAGGTAAAGTAGAAGGCCTCCTGTGCGGGCGCCCCTGTGTGTATTTCCACGGTTCTGTCCCCTTACGGCGGACCCCGTGTCTCCCTTAGGCAGTTACAGCTGCCCGGTCGCCGATGCTGTAGTAACTCCCCCTTCGAGGCTGGGATCTACCACCGCACCATACTTTCCACACGAGCCCTAAGGCGGCCGTGTGGCGTGTCTACCACTTTTCCTCCCCAAGAAAAAGGGCAGGTGTGGTCTCCGCGGGGTCTGGGTAAGACCCCTTCCCTATATGCGTGTAAGGGCCCGGCCGTGATTGCTCTATGCAAGAAACATAGAGAGAAAAGAGGCCCAGCCAGGCTGGCCCATTCCCATGTTGGCAAACATCGCCTTGTTCCCCTCCCAGGGTAACTAGAAGGATCCGATGTTACGTATGGGGCATTGGGGAAGAGTGCGTGCAGCCGGGTACAGGCGATGCGTGGCACTGGATGAATCCCTGCCGCCTCTGTATCGGCAGTTCACGTACACGGTTCAGCACATGGCAAGATTGGAATGGGTCCCCTAGTGTCGCTTCTCCGACACAACGTGGAGAGAGCGACAGAAGGGGAACGTTTGGTTACGTATGTAACCTCCGTTCCCCGAGGGAGGGGGCGGGACATGCAAATACTGGCTGCCAACTCTCATTGGCCTTTTTTCATAGATCAGAGGTGAATATTGGCGCTCAAGAGAGACCCCTAGTGTCGCTTCTCCGACACAACGTGTCGTTCCCTCCCTCGGGGAACGGAGGTTACATACATAACCAAACGTTTCAACTGGTGAGTCCCCAGAATAACCCCAAAATATGTTGCGCATCTGTTCTGGTAGGGTCATGTCCAAAAGGGGAAAATATTGCTAGATGCAAATAGTAAAAGTGCAACTAACCACATAATCATGCATAATTAAGATAGCAAAAAATATTATTTTAAAGGGAAAGGGAGAGGAAAACGATTCCTATTAATTTGTTTCAAAGTCAAAGGTTGTGCGTCCAATCGAACTCTACGAAATTATGCCGCAAATTCAACTTTTGCTTGATAGAAGCTGGACAAATTATAGAAGCTAGCCCAAACTGTTTATGATGGCATCCCCTCATCCTTAAAAAACAATAAACTAAATTACAAAATATAATAGAAAATATGACCGACACTACATTAAAAACAGGTTCATTTGCATATTGTTAGGCCTATGTTTGTATTTATATTCATACATTTTAGTGTTTGATATGAAGAATATTTGTGGTTAATTTTGTACGATTCAGTTTTGGTACTGTGTTGAGTGACCACTCCATGTAAAATCTGTTTCCTGAAGCATAGTCCTTCAGCTAAACGCATCCTGCTACACATACACATGAACTGATGCCAACTAAGGGATTCAATTCAGAATTTGTTCAGCATTTTCCCTTGACTACTCTTTGACCTTTGCCCCCAGCTGATGGCATGTCTGGTCAGAGTAGAGTAAAGGTACACTTTCATATCCTGAGTTTGCATTCACTCATGGCATGCTGTTAGCTAAACAACGATCTGTTAACATCTTCAGCTGTTTTTCTTGCACAGGAAGCATGATTTAAACCAGCCCAGGAATTTTTTAATTTTGAACTTTATGAATAAAAATTGCAGCCTAATTTGATGTTGGAACGGGATCCAAGGGGATCTATGGAGGTTCAGGTTTACGCAAAGGGATGTTATTAACTGTTGCATAATGTACAAACCTGATGAGGGAGAAGAAACAAAACCAGGACAATAAACGTGTGTCACATTTTTGTGGGCGGCATTGAGCAGAGGTGTCATTAATTCATTGCAAAACTCTCAAGTTGATACAGCTCAACACAGTTATTGCTGCCTAGCATCTATGCCCAGGGCTCCACATTTCTCAGGGTGCTTAGGGACACATTATTTTTTATTTTTTTTTATAAAAAAAACAACTAAATTGACCAACTATTTCAAAGCTTTTTTTCAAAATCACAACCAAAACCCAAAAGGTTGAGAAAGACTTCAAATCTTGGCGAATCCCATCAGCAAAAACAAACATGGTCAGCCGCAACTTAAACTGTTGCCGGTATGGCATAGTAGCTAAAGTTCAAGGCTTCTGAGTCAAGCACTGAGGTGTCAGTGTGCCCTTGAGCAAGACACTTAACCCTTGGTTTTTCCAAATGGAATTGACACTGTAATAAGTGTACTCTCGCTTTGGATAAACACATCTGCTAAATGTCTACTTATACTGATGGTTTACAAGTTGTCAAAATGAAACAACCCATTTTTTTGTTCATAATGTGCCCTTTGTGAATACAAATATATATTTAACGATGAAAAAAATGGGCATTCCGTAACAAAATGTGGCCTGATTGTGAGTTTGCCTACATGGTCTCACAGCAACATGTTATTATACCAACTTATTTGCGCAATTATTTTTACGAGGCTTGTTGTACGTTTCACGGCGGTTTCCTGGTGAAATGAACAGTAGCAGTATCTCAACTACTAGAACGTTGCATTTGCATTGTAAAGGACGGGGGTACTAGTCCTGAAGAGCATGTGAGTGGAGACCTGAGCAGAAAGAGTCATCACCACAAAAGGACATCAGCTATTGCATTTTTCATCTCGCGTTTGCTTATTGGACACTATCGGTTAGGTTGAGGTTTAAGGTTTAGGGTAGAGAGGTAGGATTGTTGATTTAAAACTCAATTGAGCATTAAAGGTGCACTCAGTAATTTTTTCCCCATTAAACAAGTTTTACTCCTATAGAAATTAATTGTAATTTTGAAACAAATGTATAAAAAGATGACCACTCACATGTGATGAGGACTCTAGTGTTATCAGTAACATTATAAAAGCTGTTTTATACTGCATGGGGCAGGGGCGCCCTTATGGGGGCTGCCATTTTAGAATCACATGACCAGCTGAATACTACACGCTTAATCTCAGTAACCGTCTTGTTAATTTTCATGAGATCAGGCTAGAGTTTGCAGAAGAGTTCTACTTCCCTTTTTTTTATTTTTTTTTTTTACTTTTTTACATGGAGACTGAAGGTCATTTCCAGCTTTTATTGAAAATATTTCATTTTGAATTGCTACATATATCATCTCCTTACATATATAAAGATGATCCCCGAGGACAGTTGGGTTGACTGGGAATTCGGCTTTGTTTGAGTCATCCTAAGATGCACTGCATGGCCCTCCTCCATAAATCTGAGGTTTTAGCTACCATTTAAACTCCATTCACATACATTATCTCCCTCATTGTTTGTCATACCACATATAATTAGACAGAGAAAAGACACAAAAGAAGAAAGAAGATAATGAGCAGGAAACACCTCTGTGTCTGGCTCTTTGACAGGTTTTAGGTTCAGCTTTATGTTAAATGGAACCTTAAAGGTATAGTTCAAAAAAAAAAAAATTTAATCATTTACTCACCCTCAAGTTGTTCCAAACCAACATGACTCTCTTTCCTTAAAGGAACACTAGCATATATGTCAGGCTCTCAGTCCTGAACATTGTAACATCATTATCTTTTCATATTTTTAGGTGAACTATCCCTTTAACAAATTTTTCAATTCAGTTTTCCTGTCATACTCTATATGCCCTACTTTATTGGCACATTTTAGAAAGCTGAACTACACACATACTATATATACCCGTGTTATTCACTCCATATGAGAACAAATAGAATCATGTCATTTTTAAAGTGACATGATTTCTTTTCAGCTTTAGATTATATGTTGATGCATGAAGGTGTACGATTTATACATTTGCCTATATCTTATCTGTTCTATTTTTATTTTAGGTTACTGTGCATTTAAGGCAGGAATGAGGGAAGGTTTTCTGAGGACTGACGTTAACCCAAGGGACCTCTAGAGGGTGGTAGTTTTAGATTTGGGAGAAAAATGAAGCCATTAAAAACCACAACTAGGATACAGAGAGCTGTTTCTGTGGATGGGACTGTGTGCCAAAAGAAAAAAGCTTTAGGGGCTACAGGTGTATTTTAGGGAGGTGTATATTTATTAACTGAGCAGATGCTGCTATCTAAAGAAACTTACAGTAGGCCTACATTTTTTCTACAGTAACTAGAGTAAAAAGAAATGCCTAGAAATAATACTTGCCCCAAAATAAAACTTTTGTCATCATTTACTCACCCTTATATCAACCCCATATAATTTGTATCTATAATGAAACACAGGAGATGTAACACAGAATGTCTGAGCTGCTTATTTACAAAGTGAATGGTAATATAAAGCATCAGCACAAATACAGAGACGTTGTATTCATTGAGGGGGTAAAAAGAAGTTCGAAACAGCTGAGCAATGACATACTGTTTGCGAACATTCAGACACTGGCCACACTGCTGGGGAGGCATTTAGAGGTACGCTTAAATATGAGGACGCTCAAGACTACATATAAACATTAACTAATATGACAAAATATATTGTTTTCATTGACTTAATGCCTCATTCTAGGAGTAGAATTCACATTAGAGCAGTAAAAAAATCTGTTTTAACTACTCAATGATTAAAAGTAATATATTTGCAGTAGATAATATGTAATCTGTAATGTTTACTTTTTGTATTCATGGTGCTAATGCATTAGCTGTCATAAAATGCGCCCATTACACTCTATTATTGTAATTTATGATGACACTGATACTACTGCAAAAATGAGTGTAGAAAAGAGCGTTAATGGGCAGAATACAGACAAAAGAATGATGATAGGCATATCTCAATTTGAGTAAACTTGTTTCCTTTTGTAGACTAATTAAACAAAACATGTCTCTATGCGAACGATCATACAGATGTTAGTAAATTTGCAACAGCTCGTTAATAACTACACGCTAGTGTGTTCATGTTGACTTACCTTAACTGACTGAGTGGGAATTAGTTAATGGCCTCAAAGTAGGTGAAGCTCCAAGTCACACCTGCCGATGATATGGACCAATGGCAGTGAGAAGGTGTTTAGCAGTCTGTAATAACTTTTCCTGAAAGTTCGCCCTGGCGAAATGTTACAAACCACCGAAACAAACTCAAAAACACATTCGTTTTGGCCAGATTTAGTTCTAAATGACGTGACACCCGTTTGTTCTTCAATTTCGTAGGAAGTGTGCAAGGGCTTTTATACTGTCAAGCTTCTGTCGTTTTCTGAAGCCAAACAATAATGTGGGAAAAGAGCAATATTTAAGCTGCTATTTTTATAAATTAAAAATTTCACAAACTAAAACATAAAAAATTGGTGCCTTTTGACATGCTACACCAGGTCTGGTAGTAAGATCACGATAAGGCAAGTTTGAATATACTTGCATGCAATTTAAATTTAATACACTACAAATGAGATATAAGTATTTCACAAAAGAAAGAAACTAAAATGGGATTTGAACATGTCGGTTAGGATATGATGACAAAAACAAAAAAAATGTTGTGGACTAAAAAACCTGATGCTGTGACTCCACCAATGAACTTTCAGAGCTGATGTGCTCCATGGCTCATCAGCTAATAAGCCAAACAAGGCCTAATTAGCCTAATAGAAATATCAAAGCTGAACCCTAAGGCTGTCCGAACACTTCATTAGTGACGAGACACTCTCACTGGGAGGATGTGGCCATGGCAACATGCAAGGAATGCTGCTTTCGAAGACAACAGACAAATAAGTGGCTGTTGGGTAACTGGTTCAATGTTATGTCTGGGTTGTCACTTTCTTCAGTGGAACATAAAAAGAGATGTTAAACAAAATGTTAGCCTCAGTCACCATTCACCTTCACTGAAGGGAATAAGATGCAATGTAATTGACCGGTGACCGAAGCGTTCAGTCCCTAAGATTCAATCTCCTTTTAAGTTCCATGGAAGAAAGAAACTCATTGTAACAAAATAGGGGTAAGTAAATGATGACAGAAATGTCATGTTTGGGTGAACTATTCCTTTAACATGCATTTTAACCTTGGAAGAGGAAGAGTGCTGCTTCTGTACAATTGGAATAATGGTGTGTGTTTGTGTCTACACTAAAAACAGACTCTTTCACACATTGGCACTTAACTGCTGTCTCTTTCAGCTGTGACACCAGACATGGATTTCTTGCATCACTTGAGCTAAAGTGAGTGTAAGTGTGTGTGTGGGTAAGGGCTATTGCTGCCGGCTATCTGTTCTCACATGAACTAAATTATTAATCAGGACACATACCAAACTGTCATATCGCACATGGGATCTCCATGGCTACCCCCTCCGTCCCATGCCCTCTGTCAAAGGCTGTCGAATGTTCTGGCCAAATGTCATAGAATGTCACAATTCTGCAAAAGATCTGGCACCCTTTTAACCACTCAACTCACATCAAAACAAAACAATTTCACGTTCTCTAGAGAGAGGTTTGTATCGGTTTCTACATGTTCAGAATGGAATACCAGTGCACTAGTTACTGTATACTGCTCAGTATGGCCATTCTGAGATTATCTGCTCCACATGATAATCTAGTTAGACACACAGAGGGTTCACTCAAAACAGGGTGAGACAGCGTTTAGCTATTATACCACCACAGCTGGAACCAGCTTCCAGAAAAGGTCAGATGTGCTCCAACAGTAGCCACATTCAAATCCAGACTGAAAACACACTTTTTGTGTGAACATTTTTTTTTTTAATTGTAATTATTTTTGGTCTTTTCATTCCTTTCATACAGTATTGTGTACATCTAATTTTCTGTCTTTATAAATACTGGTATTAAAATAACCATCGGACAAAAAGATAGCCAAAAATCTGATTATACAACCTCCGGGTTCAACCGGTTTCTTCCCGTGTTCTTTCAGGTGTGAAGAGGTAAGTTTCGTAATGCGGGGCAGCTGGCCAGGTGTACCGCTTGCATATAGCGCCTTTCCCCTCCACGAGGTGAAGCCGTGCGATCTTCTCTCCCATGCATGTTCACGATCCTTGAACCCAGGATGTCCTTCCTCCTGTCCTTCTGGCTCACGAATTCAGTGGAGGAATTCGTAGTCGCCCTTCGTAGAGCCGCGTCTCCCTTTGGCAGAGCCCTCTCTGCCACGGTCATTGTGCTAGCAGAGCTCCTCCCCTTCGAAAGGCAGGACTTACCACCGTGCCTCTTCCATGTGCGGCCTTGAGCCCATGTGAAGTATTTGCCAAATGTTTACCCCCCCCCCCCCCCTTCGTGGCAGGGTGTGGTCTCCGTAGGGTCTTTTCCCCCTGAAAGAATAGGAAAGGAAAAGAACGCCTTCCCCTATACATTTTATTAGCATTTAAAGGCCCCAGCCGAATCTAATACTCTGTGGAGAGACAACTTGGAGAGAAAAGGCTGCGGCTGGCGTGGCCTGCTCCCATACACGATACGGCAAAAATGTACATTGGCAAAAATGTAGGTATAGTAATGTCATTCTATGAGGGTTACCAGGTTAAAACTAATATGCATAGTAGGGACGGATTGCCGACTGGGCCAATGGGGCCAGTGCCCAGGGGCCATTGACTACCAGGGGGACTTTGACTGTCCGGGGGTGCCCTAGGCTTTAAGGCTGTGTGATCTAGTTTGGTGATCCCCCACCTTAAAAACCCTTTTGGGCATGAACAACGAACCCCAAGTCCCCTCTTGGCCTTCAAGTCATAATCTGTCCCTGAGTATAGCAGTATGCCATTCTGAGCAGGTCTCAAGAGAGATGCTAGCCTAAAGTACGTCTATTCAGCACCAACAATCACCCATGCCATTAAATATTGAAGTACATGTCTCTCTCAGCACACTAACATTAGGCCAAGGAAAACACTGAGAGAAGGTGTGAGGGAGACAGAGAGAGACAGAGAGAGAGAGAGAGAGAGAGAGAGAGAGAGAGAGAGAAACAAATACAGAAAAAGAAAGAAGAAAATGTCTAGGGAGTAAGTAAGCTAGAAATAGACATTGCATAAAGACAGCACCACGCGTTACATTGCAACTGTGTTTGGGTAGTGCTGGTGTGCTCTGTTCTTTAGCAGGATTCTGATAGATAAACAGACGGACGTGTCGACCCCTCCCTAGCGAAAATCTGCTCTACGCACAGAGCCAAACTGACATCAGAGGGACCATGTGTGAACGCAACATGCAACATCAAGCACAGAGCACTCCGATCTCTCCTGGAAATTCACAAGGCACACGATGACACAATGTCGGAACAGAATGCATGCACACATACAAATTAAACATGCAAACACATAGCAAAACAATGTGCACAAAGGCAACAACTGTAATCTCATCACAGTTAAAAGGGATAGTTCACCCTAATATTGTTCTAAACCAGTATGACAAACTGCTGCATCACACATTTCTTTACCTAATTGCCCATTGTGGATGTCGCATTTTGTGAACTAAGACATTTTTAACTACTATGCATAATTTATTCCTTTAAACACATATGAGTCTTGTAAATCATTCTGATACACTGAAACATCCCATTCAATAGAAGTAAAATAGAACAGCTGATGAAAGTTCTACAATCTCAATAGCCAATTAACTTTCATCATGACCTCAGAGGGCCTGCAGTCAAGCTAAAGACAGAGAACGCAGCTCATCTCATAAACACTGAGAAAGTATAAACACACAGATGGAAGGAGGACGGAAATGATCTAATAAACATTCTGGCTTCTGGTCATTCATGAGCCTTTAAAAGAGACTTTAATGTTGTACTCAGTAACAAACCCAACCGAGTCAGGCCTGAGCTTCACACAGAAATGTTTCCATTATTCAAAGGTTTCTTCTGCTATCGGGAATGTCAAACAGTAAGAAACACAGGACTGAAAATGTCCAGTTCGGCTGCTGTGGACACAATCCTCAGCATTACACACAACCTCACAGCTATTTGTAAAAATATAAAGTAAAAGAGACTGATGGGTATATTGTGTATTCTTTTTAAATCTGTGTGTTGCTCTGACGGCTGAGTGTGAATGAAGTGTGTGTGCACTGTATGCAGCTTGTAAAAAAGTGAAAAACCCCAAAGCATGGCTACAAATAATGTGATTTGTCACCCAAAACTCAGAACAGATGTAATCTGAACAACCCAGTCTCATGACAAGTTGTAATAATACTCCGAGATGCGAAATCAAATGTGTTGGCTCGTACAAAAACTTAAATCTTTTACTACAATAGAGAAAAATAACCGATACAACAAGCAATGTTATTATGAAGTTTAATTCCAAACCTAAATCTAACCAATAAAGTGTAACCCCTAACCCTAAACTAGTCATTTATATAAAAAAATTGAATTAATTGCAAAATTAAAAGAAAGTGTTTTGAAATTTGAGGCTTGTATTGTATCAGTTTAAAAATGTGCTTGTTGATTGGTTGGTCTCAATGGGAATAAAAGTCTAACCTATTTGTACGAGTCGTGCGGTATCTTACGATTTAGCCATCTCGTACAAATTATTATGAAATACGAGACTATGTTTAGTCTGACTATTTAAAACCACCAAACCCAGTAATATAATTAGGACTGGGCAATATATCATATATTCATGATATCTTCATGATGATTCTGTTTTAATGGCTTTTCATAAGGCCAAGTTTTCTAAAAATCTGTGTCATTAGACTAATTTCACGATCCCTCCTCGTATCGTGACTCGCGAGTTTGAAGTCCCAAGACTTCACTAGCAAAACAGATGTTTTGAATTTACGTGGTTCCACATGAATCATTTAAGTTACATCAACACCAATTTTTTCTTCTTGGTTTAGTTCATTAATTCTTTGTCAGAAAACGTAATTTGTTTACGTAGTTTCAACATAACAGAATAAAGTCATTTTTTACAAGACCAAATTAAGTAGCATCAAAGTGATTATATTTGTGTACCTAACGTAATTGATTTCTTTAGTTTTACAAAATCTTTTTTGTCACAGTACTGATTTATATAACTGTAAGCTAATTTGCTAACATTTAGCTAACAATAGCATACATTAGCATGCTAAATGTTAAGCAAAAATTGCTCCTTGACTAAAACAACATACAGTTTAATATGTTCATTGTGTACCCATCCTAAACCTAAGCAAACCACAATGGTAACCCGGCATAACATAATTGGGGGCAGTGGTGGTTCAGTGGTTGAGGCTCAGGGTTACTGACCAGAAGGTCGGGGGTTCAAGCCCCAGCACCACCAAGATGCCATTGCAAGGCACTTAACTCCAGGTTGCTCCGGGGGGATTGTCCCTGTAATAAGTGCACTGTAAGTCGCTTTGGATAAAAGCGTCTGCCAAATGCATAAATGTAAATGTAAATCCTACATAACTGAACACAAACACTGTCTAGTGTTGATTTTCTTTTAGCATCTTTTTCTCCTCACATACATAAAATATCACTTAATTAAAAAGAAATTCTCTGCCCATCAATTTCCTCTCAAAACATAACATAATTAAAAAATAAGTAGATCAAATGCAATCAAATTAAGTTGTGAGAAAATGTATTTCATTGGCTCAATATAATTATTTATAATTTATTTATTTTATACATAATAATTGAACGAGGAGCAGAAATAATTTCACCATAAACACACTTGATTGGTTCACATTCACCCCACATACTGTAATCAAGTACAATGCAAATTTAAGAGAATTACATTAATCGATAGCAAAGAAAACAAACTTTGAAAGGGAAACACAATTTAGTTGCGTAAATCACAAATACAATTATTCAGGGTACATTTACACCACATCGATGCACTAAAACCGGGAATATTTTTTTTTCCAAAACTCCTTTGCGTTTTTGAAACGTTTCGCGTACAGACAACAACATTGTCAAAACGATCCATGTTCAAATGCATCTGCGAAAATTACAAAAATTGCTGTATTATGCATGCCAGGCCAGCAGTTGACGATGTCACTTTTTAAAGAACCACTATGCACCTGTGTCTTTAACAAAAGCGGTATTGTTTTCAAATACTTGCACTTTGAAACCTGTTTTCAAAAGTTTGCGTTTTCAGGCCCCAAAACACCGTTGTTGTGTAGACGAACAGCCAAAATGCATAAAACGTTTTCCATTTTTAGTTGAAAACGTTGTTGTGTAAACTGCCCCTTAGTATTGTTAATATTTGGAAAACTTGCATTTTCCAATTTTTTTTTGTGTTAAAGTTAGTACGTTTGATTCATTTCCGTGAATCAGATCACACTTTTTATTAATTAATCAATTCCAAACTTTTAATTCAACAATTAATTTACATAATATGTCAAATAGAGTATGCTCATGGCAGTCTTAAAGTGGCATATTTGTCATTTAGTAGAATGTATTAGTCAAATATATGTTGATTAATATTGCTGTTTATTATTGTGTGTTTTTATTGTGTATACTATTATTTTAGGTCATTTCATAGTAAACACTTAAAAATCAAGATATAGATTTAATTTCATTAAAAGGCTGAAAAAAGGTTTTCTTGTAGCACCAATGCCTATACACTATGTGCACTTGTTTGTTGGAGGCAAAATACTGTGGGCATCAAAACAGATACAAATTTAGCTCTTTTCATCCAAGTTTAATGTGACATTGACAAGATGAAAGACAGATTGCAACAGAAAGACAGCAACTGAACTCTCTCTGACTCCTATTCATACATGCACACATACAATTGGAACACCATCCAAACATGTCATTTTTGGGAGAATACGCCTTTGTCTGAGAGGTGAGACAGAGCTTTATCTGTTCACAAAACAATGCTTTTCTGAGACTGACATCTCTGACGCAAGAATGCTATTTTATAGCTTCTACGCACATTTTCGCAAAACATCATTATTAAATCTATACAATGAATGATATAACGCTCCCATAAAGTCCAATAAAACGTTCTTTTTTTTTTCATTTAATAAATCATACATTTTAATTAAAAAATAAATCAGTTGTGTCCTCAGGAGATAACTCCTCGGCTGATTCTGAAAAACCATTCCTCAACTAAGAAAGCTGGTAAAGACCTCCAAAGAGTAATACATACAGGGAGAGAGCTGAACCGTCAAGAAAAGATTACATGTCCATTGTCAGTTCTTAATAATTTAGCTCTCTCAAAGACCAAATAGTTTGTCAATGGTTTCTTTCATAACACACCTCACTGCCTTCACTGCTCACTAGGTAGTTAAATCATTTTTTTGTCTGTCTGTCACACACAATTAATAATGTCTCTCTCCAAAACACACAGAGAGGAACAGAGTCAGAGTGAGAGACCTTGTCTACTGTACTGGGAATGTGTACATTGAACATGCAAAGAAATAAAATAGAACTGTTAGAGACAAAATTCTGTCTAGCACTGTTTTGCCACAATGAAACGGGCATATTTAAAGGGATAGTTCACCCAAAAATGACAATTCTGTTATTATTAACCTTAAAAAGATATTTAGCTACTTTTTCTCATACAATGAAAGTGAATGGTGACTGAGGTTGTCATTCTGCCTTTAGCATCTCCTGTGTTTCACAGAAGAAGGAAAGACATACAGGTTTTAACAACATGACAGAATCTTCATTTTTAGGTGAACTATTCCTTTAAATATACCGGCTTTGTTGTGGCAAAACAGTACTAACAGGAGAAAGGAAATAAGAGGTCATGCTGTGGCTCAGTGAGCAATCGACTCTTGACCTCAGTCCCTCTGAGAGGTCAAACTGTCGGCGGACAGCTGCTCCACCATCAAAAACAGTACAGATTTAGGTTAAACTCTCACTTACGCTCAGGTCTGTCATTTAAAAACACAGTGGCTCATCTTATCCCTCTACAAACCTACTGTATGTTTGTGTGTGCAGGAAGTTACCAATATAAACCTCTGTCTCTGCCACACCAACAGAGCCTATAAGCCAAACCGCGCAAATAAACGTCTGTTTTTACATCACTGTCCACTTATAACATCAGAGTAGTGCAAAATGAATTCTGTCTGTCTACTGTATACTCTTTTGTCCTGGCAGATTGAACGTTGATTCATACAAGGATTCGTTAAACTCTCTATTCATTAAAATGTCTCTATTGATCATCATGCTTGGATTGAATGAAATAAAATTGACGAAACCGAAGGTGCTGAAATCCTATACTGCCTAGTTTGTCTTTGTGTCTGTCTATCCAGTGTAAAAGATTGTGTTGAGTAAGATTTGATTTTTATAATCTGTATTCCACTTTTAATTATAATTAAAGTTGCCTAATTAATATGATAGGAACACTTATTATACACAATATTCCAGGATCAATACAAGTGAAGCTCAATCGACAGCATGTGTGGCACAATGTTGAAAACCACAGAAGTTCATTTTGACTTGTCCCTTCTTATCTTAAGAAAATAAAAAGCAAAAATTTGGATTGCAGTGAGGCACTTACAATGGAAGTGAATGGGGACCGATCAGTAAATGCTAAAATACGTAATGTTTCTACAGTATTGCCACTAGACGTTAACAGTATGCGTGTTAATATAGTTATAGTGTGATAAAATAGCTTACTAACCTTTTCTGTGTAAAGTAATATCTAATTTTACAACTTGGCTGCCATGGTAACGTAACAGCATAATATGTAAAACGCTGAATACTCCATTACATACATGATGATGGGTCTAACCCAAAAATGAAAATTCTCTCATCATTTACTCACCCTCATGACATCCCAGGTGTGTATGACTTTCTTTTTTCTACAGAATACAAGTAAAGACTTTTAGAAGAATATCTCAGCTCTGTAGGTCCTTACAATGCAAGTGAATGGTGATTAGAACTTTGAATCTTTAAAAATCACATAAAGGCAGCATAAATGTAATCCATATGACTCCAGTGGTTAAATGTATATCTTCTGAAGCTATATGATAAGAGTGGGTGAGAAAAAGACTAATATCTAAGTCATTTTTTTCCTATAAATCTCCACATTTGACCAGCCCCCTCCAGTAGGTGGTGATATGCATGAAGAATGTGAATCGCCAAAAACCAAAAGAAGAAGAATGTGGAAATGAAAGTGTAGATTTTGCAGTAAAAAATACTTAAATATTGGTCTTTTTCTCACCCACTCTTATCATATCGCTTCAGAAGAAATTGATTTAACCAGTGGAGTCATATGGATTACTTGTATCCTTTATGATTTTATGTGATTTTTAAGATTTAAAGTTCTGGCAACCATCCACTTGCATTGTGTGGAACTACAGAGCTGAGTTATTCTTCTGAACATTTTAATTTGTGTTCTGTAGAAGAAAGAAAGTAATCTGGGATGGCATGGGGGTGAGTAAATGATGAGAGAATTAAAATTTTTGGGTGAACTATCCCTTTAAAATACATACTGCAACATGTTTCAGAATTGCTGCAGTCCTGAGAAAACCTCTAATCTCAAAACGTCTAAAATAGCAATCTTCTGAGAGAAGAAAAGTATAATGATATCAAAATGATAAATTCAAGGCGATTATGACCTATTGTTTTCCTTACCACACATTTTAAACTCATTGCAGACATAAAGAGCATCTGACACAACTGTCAAACTCATAAACAGGCGGTTTGCCTCTACAACACCATCCAGTGCTAACAATGAATCATTGTTAGACAAGAAGACAACTTCACCCTGAACACATTTCAGTATTCCAAATAACACAAACAGCTCTCACTTGAGGAAAACTTTTGACCAACTGTAAATTCACAGCAGGCTTTTATAATGTTGGCACATTTCAGAGACAGATTTGCTTTGAAAAGCTTTCTTCAAACTGTTGCAAAGTTTAACTGTAACAGCATGTTTACTGTTAGAATATTTAGGCCGTAATGACAGGTTGACTCCTTCGGTTACTGGCCGGATATCAAGTCATGTCGAGTTGATTTATTCCGCTCTCTCGTGAATCAGATGGTGCCAATAGAACAAACCCAAGATCAACCCTACAGTACATCTCTAACTCAGAATGTGTGTGTGTGTGTATGTGTACTGAGCAGCAGGAAAACGGAGCATACATTTCTTGGACTGGAATTATGGAAGTGTATGGGACAATTTAGCCGGTAAATCTAAAACCCCTCTTTCCTGCCGAGGAATTAACAACTTAATGGCACTGACACATTTATTGTGCCACACAATAAGTAGTCAGTGGTACAACTAAAGAAGCAGTTCACTATATATTTTTTTATAAATGAGCTCTGGATTGTAGTGGCCATAGATGCAGTCACAACTGGCAAAACTTTACATTACAGAGTGCTGTGCATTTTACATGTAAAATGTAATACATTTTATATAAATAATACTGAGTGTATTTAAAAGTTGCTTATATAAAAATGCACATTAAGTCTATGTCATGCATGTGAGGGTTATTACTTAGTAATTACACTGTAGCATTTCCACTAATGTAAAATGTGGCCCTAATGAGTGGGCATAGATCCTGTGTGATATATTAAATCGTGAAAACAAACTTCATGGCATGCTTAGACACAATAATATCGACCATTTGAAATCAAGAAGCATTGATTTCATTAGGATGTTTGAATTGAGTTGCCATACAAATCAGACACCTTTAGTCTTGTAGTCACCTATAATGATACAACATACACCAAAAAGTCTTAAGAAAAACATTTCATTGCAAATCATTCCTTATGCATGCTGTTTTGTTTTGCATTAGATAAACTTTCATTTAACATGTTATAAGTGTGTTTCTAGGCTATCATTCCATGTGCAAAGGCTGAATTGATTAATTGCATTAGTAGTTTTCATGCAGGGTGTCTCAGTCCAGCGCAGGGTTTATATCTAGATATATGTGAAGGACATCAGCATCATCTCCTCTCTGCTTCGCTTACCTCCACACTGAAATGCTGTTCCTCTCCGTCCACCGCACATAAAATCCACAGAAAGAACTGCGCGCACAAGCAATTCAACCCTCTTCTATTATGCAATGTTAACAAAACCATAGTGACTCGTATTTATTCGTTTGTGGCTGTTTTTTTTATTAAGAGTCAATGGAAAGCAAAGAACAAAAGAAGGAATAAATCCCCCTCGTCTCAGTTGGTTGGACACATTAGAGGCAAGCAAACAGTCGACACGTCGCGAGAGATGTTGTAGACATGTACATTGATATAATGTAACTCCGGGAGGCTCTGATCGCGCTGTGTTCTCCTACAGAGTTTCTCTCGTCTTTGTCTCCCGGAGGCGCAGACGTGATGATGCTCAGATAAGTCACATTTAGTTGTGCTGCTCCTCTTCTGCTCAGCGCGATGGACTGCGAGTTTTCAACCATACCTCTCCCGTCTGCGCATGCGCGCTGAGCTCCTCAGCGGAGAACACACGGAGAACAACGTCACGGAATCCTGGATAAGAAACCTAACACCACACTGTACACTACTGTACAAAAACAACAACAACAATAATAGTAATTAGCATTATAGTTAATAAAAAAGTATATAAATATATATACTTTTTTATTAACTATAATGCTAATTATTATTATATAATTTATATATTCTATATAAGTTATATATATATATAAATAATTTCCGAAAGATCTTTATTGCCAAATATGCTTACACACACAAGGAATTTGTCATGGTGTCAGAAGCTTCCAGTGAAAGAGAATGCAACGTATACACATACATATAAACATATATAGAGTGACATACAACAATAATGAAATATATACATATGTAAACAATGTAATATAACAGATAAAACAGAGAAATATACAATAGCACAATAATGTTGTTACAATATTTTCTATACAGTTATGTGCAGGTGATATAATGTATTGAAGAAGAGGTAGAATATGGTAAAGAATATAAATGAAATATGGATGTAAATAGGAATGGATGGATTGAATATCGCACATGGTTGTATTGACCAAAATGAAGCATTTGGGGACAGTTTTAACTGTTCATGAGGTGGATGGCCTGAAGGCAAAGAAGTGTTCCTATGCCTGACTGCTCTGGTGCTCAGTGCTCTGTAGCGCCGGCCAGAGGGCAACAATTCGAAGAGGAAGTGTGTTGGGAGAATGCGGTCAAGAGTGATTTTACCAGTCCTTTTCGTCACTCTGGATGTGTACAGTTCTATCAGGGTGGGCAGGGGAGCATCAATAATACTCTCAGCAGTCTGACCTTTCCTTTGTATTCTTCTGATGTCTGACTTGGTAGCTGAACCAAACCAGAATGTTATAGAAGTGCAGAGTACAGACTCAGTGACTGCTGATTAGAACTGTATCAGCAGCGCCTGTGGCAGGTTGAACTTCCTCAGTTGGTGAAGGAAGTACAACCTCTGCTGGGGCTTTTTCAAAATTGAGTCCATGTGGGACTCCCACTTCAGGTCCTGTGCAATGGTAGTGCCCAGGAACCTGAATGACTCCACTGCTGCCATAGTGCTGTTCAGAATGGTGAGCAGTGTTAATGTTAGGGTGTTCCTCCTAAAGTCCACCGTCATCTCCACTGTTTTAAGCCTGGTCAGCTCAGGGTTGTTTTCACTGCACCAGACGGCTAGCTGTTCAACCTCCTTTCTGTATGCAGACTCATCGTCATCTTGGATGAGGCCGATGACTGTAGTACCATCTGCAAACTTCTAGGGGCTTAACAGAGGGGTCCTTGCAGTGCAGTCATTTTTGTACACATCCCTGGGTTGCTGATTGTACATGTGCTGAAGGTGAATTTCCCCATTCTCACTAGCTGCTGCCTGTCTGTAAGAAAGCTGGTGATCCACTGTCAGATAAAGCCAGGAACACAGAGCTGGGTTAATTTAGTCCATAGGAGAGCAGAGTTGATGGTGTTAAAAGCCGAACTGAAGTCAACAAATAGTATCCTTCTATCTATCTATCTATCTATCTATCTATCTATCTATCTATCTATCTATCTATCTATCTATCTATCTATCTATCTATCTATCTATCTATCTATCTATCTATCTATCTATCTATCTATCTATCTATCTATCTATCTATCTATCTATCGTCAGCAAATAAACTATATGTCTCTCTATTTTACAATTTTTAAAATTATTGATTTTTTTTATTTTCTTTTATAGCTATTTTTATTTGTATAATTTATTGGTTTATTTACTGTGATGACTTCTTGGCTGAATCTTCCGTTTGTTTTCAAATGCAGTAACACCCATGTCCACTAGAGGGCAGTGATATTAACCATTCTTTCATGGGTTCTTAAAGCAAAGCATGGGAACTCAAAACTAGGCCAGAAAAACTCAATATCCCCACTTTTCAGGTACATAAAAAAAAGGCTTGACACTGACTAATATTGCATTTTTTTTCTCGTGGTTTACAGCAAGTGGTAGATTTTTTCTAAATTCAGCTCCAATAGTCATCCTTTTCCAATTAAATACTCTAAACGGAACAGTACAGACTTCTGTATGTTACATTCATACTCAAATGTAACCTAATGCAATTAATTTAAACCTTCCAATAAAAGCACAACGTGTCATGTGGGAATTCCACTCTTACATAAAACATTCCAAAGATACTGTCACAAAATAAACGTATTTCTTCAGCTCAATGGGAAAACACAAACATTAAGGCCAAAAAGAAAAGAAAATCAGATTAAATGTCACGGATCAATTATATTATACTTAGAGGTAAATGTAAAAAAAAAAAAAAAAAAAAAAAAGGCCAAACAGCAGGGTACAGCCCAGACCATTTGATGAGGTTTTCATTTGCATGGGGCCACAGGGAATCCCCTATGCACTCTTAACACACTAAAGAGATGGGAATGCACCAATACATATGTGAATCTCCAACCACTCATCATAACTGCCACTGATCGCAGAAGAGATGTGCGATCTCCACTTTCCAGTGAAAACTTTCCAACAGAACATAAAATAATTGCTATAGCCATCACTATTACTACTGTATTGCACATACTTAGGGTTAGGGATCTAAACAAATCTCTGTCCTTAAGTATTAAACTTCAAAATGTAAATATTTTGCTACGGACATGAATGATTCCTCAAACCATGTGACTTCTTCTGGAGAGGTGTGCTCTCACTTTTCCAAGTGATCAGACCTTTTGCCTGGTGGATGATAAAATTTGCCAAAATATCCCACAGACTTGAAAGAGGGACTGGAGCCATACTTTAAGCCATACCGAGAGAGGGAGAAAGTGGTGCATGATGGGTCACGCAAATGTGAAGCCTGTTCATTGCATGTATTGGCCGATCTGTGAAGGAAACAGAAGGAGTGTTCTGAATCGGAAACAGATGCATTTATAACATAAGAAGTGATTGTCATAGAGAAGGTTATATGGGATAGCACTAACCAGTCCTGGAAACCATGAAGTCTCCCATCTTTCTCCAAGCATTACAGCACAAGAGAATGAGAGAAACAAAGAGACAGAACAAGCAGAAAGAGAATTAGAGATGGACAGAGAGCAAAAAAGTAGAAAGAGGCACAGATGGTTTAGGTTGTCATCATTATTGCGTGTCAACGGTAAATGCCAGGATTGAAATCATGGCACCTGCTCGATTATTCCTCTCAAAAACAATGTAACAACTGCTCATGGTTTACCTCTAAAGACCTGCTTAGTGGGACTGTGGTCATAGGCACCTGCCATGTGTGACTTTATTGGCCGATTTCTATTCATGTGTCACCATTCGATTCATTGGGTTTGGGGATTTGTTTAAAAAATGAAAAAAGAGGATTTTTTCCAATGCACAGCAAACATCTAATGAAAAACACCAGCAAAACACAATTCTGATCTTTTCTTAATAAAAATCCATGTTGCTACTCTACTTTCACCTACATTTAAACCTTTAATTCAGTGATAGCAGCGAATATCTCACTTAAAAATGACACCTTTGTGTCCATTAAATGCATCTTAAAGCTTCACATACTTATAGTCTGTGTCATCCCTTTTTCATCTGATTTCCTTTATCTGTCTCATTAAGTTTTGTGGTTGTTGTGAGTGGTTGCAAGGGCATTGTTAGGTGGTTGCTTGGGTGTTCCAAGTTGTTTTTAGTGCATTGTTCTGTGGAATCTAGGGTGTTATGCATTTATATAACTCAAGTCTGAAGGAATATTAAGGAATAGAAAGACATTTTTATGGGTCTAAACTCATCGCATCTTGTAGTGTGCATGCAACTATGGCCTGTGTATGAGCAGTCAAATTAAGTTTATTTTGAAAGGAGAGTGTTCGACAGTACACAGACGCTAAGTGTTTATGTCAAAATTGAAGTATACTATGACACTCTGGTCCGAAGATATGGGTCAAGGTTCTCCTTCAATGTTATCTATGGGGGGTTTCCACTGATTTACAGTTCATTCATATCCATAACCATTTGTATGAGCAACTGCAACACTCGTCTTAGCAAGCACCACTAAATCTTTTTTATTTTTATATATATTTATTTAAATTATGACAGGCAGGCTCAGGTTTTGAAGCATGTAATTTTGATAGTGCCTTACGTAGATCCATAAATGGCAAACAGACTTGTTGAGAGTTACAAACTGGAGTCCGACTACAGTGTCAAACATAGGTCACACCCTACAGACATTTAAGAAAGCCAGGAGTCGCTTGCGGCTCCAGTGAGTGTGCCCTAGTCACTCTAAACACAATGCAGCCTCTGGTTTAAATTGAATAGTTTTATGAAAGTCTGTTTTAACATCCAGCTGTGACAATAGGAAGGCTCCAGAGGACAGATGTGGTTTAAATATAAACCAATGCTAGCTAACATGTGCACAATAGCACAGTAAACTCTATATTTACATAATGTGATTAAACAAGAAAATGCAGTCGAGTCACAAATGACATCCTTCCCAGAAGCTAGCCGCAATCAGTGGTGGAAAAACGGGCTTGTGTATGATATTGTGTTAGACTTAGGCCTGTAGCACACTTGCCCAATTTATATAAATATACAATTTACATGTTATATGGAAAAAAGTTATTTTTGAATGGCCGTCAAATGAGGAAACATGCTTTATGGCATTGGCACCATATGGTGGTTTTCCAGGACTAACCAGTAGATGGTTAAAAGGTAACAAGGCGATTCCTGACCTGGTTACAAAATCGTTATTACTTTCAATAATAAAAGGAGTAAGCTTCATAGAATGATTATGCACTTGATCAATGTGAATTTTAATTTACACAAGGAGGACCACATTTACTTCTGAATGGTACTTCTGAATGTTCTGTATTCAGCACAATGTAAGCATAATCAACAGCTTTTGTAGTACAATGTAGATTACCACAGAAATTAATTTAAACTTGTTCCTTTTTTGTAAAAAACCCCAAATAGTTACAGTTAAGCACTTAAAATGAAAGTGAACTGGGCCAGTCCGTAAAAAAAATCACTGTTCTGCATGATTTTATCAAGTTAAATTTGTGGGTTTACCAGTGTTATGTCGTCATGGCAACGAAATTGCAAAATTGGATATAACTTTACACAGATATGGTGAAGTGATAGTGAGCGATTTTATCACACTTCAGTTATGTTAACACATATAATGTTTATGTTATTTGGCTATACTTTTAAAACAGTGTGAATATTAATATTTATAAACCAGTGGCATAGCCAGAAATAAGACTTTAGGTGTTCAACAACTAAAGAGCAATTAAGTGAAATATAATAAAATGAGCATTAACAACTATTGCTTCAATTTCTTTTGGCTATAATTTCTTTAATCTGTGTTTAGTTTAATTGACTGAAAAATAAAAAAATATAGAGTAAGTTTCCCTGTTAATATATATATATATATATATATATATATATATATATATATATATATATATATATATATAAAGAAATACTGAGGCTTAATAATTTGTCAAAAAGTGGAGTACAGGGATGTTTGGTTCATAAAAAATTAAAATAAACTATTGTTACATTAATTATTAAGCAAATATAAATAAAGTATAATTCCATGTTTGACTACACAAATACCAAGTTCACACTACACGATTTTAGGCCCGATTTTCACTCGCTGACAGTTTTGTGGAGATTGAAGACAAAAGCCCGAAATCATAGGCAAATCGGAGCTCGAACACAATGTATGAACTGTATGAATTAAAAAAGCGATTTGAGAGAAGCACCGACATGTCACCGATGACAGCGAGATATCTAGAATGTTAAATATCTGGACCTGTCTGCGATTCCAAATCGTGCAATGTGAAATGTGTTTTGACTGAATACAACAGCGTTGAACTACAGCCAATGAGAGAGCAAAAACAGGGTACAGGAATTTTCAGTGGGAGGAGTCCTGATGTACCTGCATTAGAACATCAACAAGCAAGGCTGCGGTATCAAGAAACTAACTGGACCGAAGAAATGGAGGAAAGATTGGTGGAATATTGGCACGAGCACCAGTGCCTATTTGACGTTTCCTCTGAACTGTATCACAACCGGCTAGAGAAAGAGAAGAGTTTAAGAGAAATTGCCAATTCTCTTGGACAGTCAGGTAAGCAAATAGGTAGATTTCTCAGTAGGAGGTACTTTTTCATATAACCAATAAAATATATGATGCCTTTAGGCGATTAAAAACATATACATCATATTCTGAAATGCATAACATATGATCATGCATTTGTTTTTGTATCTTGTATCACTTCTCGCATGGACTCTGTTGTGAAACATAATTTGGAGTACAGGCAGAGTCCTCGTGGATTCGTCAGTAGTGAAATATTTTGTAATGTTCACCCCTGTCGCCGATTCCTCGTGTAATTTGAAAACTCTAGGACTTCCATGACAAGACAGAGAGATGTGTAATATGAACGATACCACAATCTGACATCTTTGAAAGTCGTGTATTGTGTGTAGGAGGCATAAAGTGTAAAAAAACTGCCATTTAATTTAGGTATGCAAGCTTACATTTTGGGTGGCGGTTGCACACCCTGGCACACCCATGGCTTTGCCACTGTTGTAAACTGGCCCCTTTCACTTTTATTGTAAGTGCCTTTCTGTAAATTCTGCTAATTATTTAAAAAAAATTCAAATAAAGAAACGATGGATGGGGTTGAAATTATTTTTGCGGTAATCAACATTATGTCACAAATGCTGTAGATTGATCTTAACTGGTTTTGAACCTAGTGTAGAACATTGCTTTAATCCACATACAACAGAACCCCCACCCCAAAATGCAGAATCTAGACTGCTTAAATCATCTGGATACAAGGTAGGTTTACAGAATAGAAAGTTTCTGTGTGCCGGTGAATATATGTGCTACTTTTAGCATGCAGTGTGAAACAGGCCTAAGGGTGCATGTATTGTTGTGAGTGTGTTTGGGCGAGTTTTCATCCGTCAGTGTGTTTGAACATGTCACTATGCAAATGTCAGTTGGAGAGTGTGGTCTGTTGTCATGACCGCAGACGTCAAAAGACGGATGGTCAAATTTCCGGAAACCAACACCGCCTCGCTCAATCTGGTGTCTCCCAGACAGGTTCCCACATCATTTGTGAGGTGGGATGAACTCAGAGAGATGCCCTCCTGCTGGGGTAAATGAGGGCAATGAGACTCATTGTCTCTCCTTGAAATGCCAGGGTGGGTTTGGGTGAAATGTATACTCATCATGTTGCGTGCGATCATTCTAAATGTTAACTGCTTAATCACAGTCATTGAAAACAGAACACAGGACTACACACATTCCCCCCACAGTCGCCAAGGGACTGGATCTCTGTGTGAAATACATAAAGATAAAAGCTTGTCTCATAGAAACACTTTTACTACATTTTTGCAAAACTTTTACAAAAGTTTTTGAAAAACAATTTTTACTTGGCTCGGTGTATGTGTTGCATCAGTTTCATAAACACTAGAGGCACTAAAATAACAATTACTTATTTCCTTTCACACAAATCTTGATTAAAAGTGCAGATTATCAGTTCATATACACTTACTTTTCTGCTTGTTCCTCACAATGCTTTCTTATGACATCAAAACTCTTTTACAATAGTGCATGACTCGTAAGGCTATGCATTTGACGTTTGCATTACATAACAACTACATTTATAAGCTTGTTCAAATGTGATGAAAATGAGCAGTATCTCAACTGATAGAGTGTTGCACTTGTGATGCAAAGGACAAGGATAAGAGTCCCGAAGAACAAGCGAGTGGACACGTGAACCGAAAGTGTCACAAAAGCACCAGAAAATGACATAGTTGCTTTATCAATTGTGTTTATCACCTCACATTTGTTTTTTATGACATTACCTGTTAGGTTTAGGTTCAAGGTTTAGGGTAGGGAGGTAGGTAGGTTTTGTTGATTTGAAACTCAATAAAGCATTAACTTATTAAACCTCATCTGCTTGGGAGAAATTTTTACTTGCTTTTAGCACCATACAGTGGACATTTCACCTCAGAATTGCAGCGATAAGGAGCCACGTAACATTGCTTTGGAAAATGTCACCACAGTCATAGTTTCTTTTCATGAGATCAGGCAAAAAATGAGATTTCACATCCAGTTGTAGAAACTCTCACAGACAGTTTTTTATTTGGACTCAAATCAAAGTGTGCAGCTACAGCAATTACAACATCTAAATGCAGCGTGTAGGCCTAATCCAAACGTAGCAATCTTAAAAGTGGAGTTTGCAATTTCTGTGCCTATTGCGACATCAATAGCAAAAATTACGATTGTTTTCAAACAGGTTTCCCAAACACTCTCCTTGTCTGACATTGGATAGACCAACAGATAGTCCCACCCAAAACGTGTCAAACAATATTTTGATTGCACCACAAAGCCACAATCTTTACAGTTTTCTGGGAAATCATCCTACAAATAGCTTACTAACAGTTGTATCTGAATGGTAAGCTGGGATAGGATTTTAAAGAATTAAAATTTTGTTTAGGTTCAAATTTTAAAGTGTAAAAAATGAAGTACACTTTTTAAAAGTTAAAAGTGCAATGATTTGCCCTTTTCCACTAAATTGCTGAGTGATTAGGGATGTATTACATATGGCCTGCAGACTCAATAACCTAGCTAGGTTTGTAAACAGGCTTTCAATAAGTGAAGCAAGCTTGTGAAATTACAGCTACACATGTTGGACTGAAATACCCGGTCTTGTAAATCACATGTCACCATTTAATAGCAACCAACGTAATTATACAGAAGAGTCATATGTTCCTGAAATCTGTTTTGAGCAGAAAGGAAATCGAGACAGAGGAGGTGTGATGGACAGTCTGACCCTCGTGTTAGCGGAATCAATTTTTGCAGATCAATAATTCACCAGTCAGTGTTTAATGTTTACATTTGAAAATCCAGCAGTTCTCAGCTCAACTCAGACTCAGCAGAATTATCACAAGAACTCTGTTAGCAGTGCTTAGGAAAATGAACAGCTCTCAGAAGTCAAAATACACAAACTGAAAAGTTGAAGTCAGTCAGGTTGACCCAGTTTGTCAGCTTGACCAATCACGTCCAGCACAGAGCGGTACTGAGTTCTAAACTTTAAGATTTAGCCAACTACTCCCACACTTATGCTGCTACAGTTCCAGCGAGTGTAGACTGAAGCATCGTCTCGGTCAATGGTGAAATTAAAGTAACAGTTCACTCAAAAATTCTACCAATTCCTTACCCGCTGTAACGAATGAGGCAGCGAAGGCAGACGAGGAGAGTGGATCCAAATGCAACTTAACTTTATTAAATAAACAAACGAATAAACACAAAAGAAACAACCACAATGGGAAAACAGGAAACTAAACACAATGAAATAAAACTGAGAACTCGGGCAGGGTACACATACCAGGCATGACAACATTCAACGATTGACAGAGGGGAGTGAAAACAACTGGGTTAAAATACATGGACATGGGAAAACGGGAGCCAATGAACAAACAGAACTCAAACAAGATGACAAGGTGATAAACAGAAACCAATGGGAAACTAACGAGGGCAGGTGAAAACAATGAACAGCGAACACGAGGGCTAACAAGAAGACTATGGAGCTACCAGGGTGACAAAAGTGAAAACTAAGGAACTACAAAAGTGACAAACAAAGGGCAACAGTGAGACAAGACAAGGTATACATAACAGAGCCCCCCCCCCCTAAAGGAGCGGATTCCAGACGCTCAAAAGTAATAACACATAACACAAGAAGAACCAAAGTCCATTGACTGGGGGAGCTTGTGGTGGGCAGATAGACCAAGGGGGGCAACGAAGGGCAGACAGGCAGTCCAGGGGGTAACAAGGGGCAGACAGGCAGTCCAGGGGGAAACGAGGGGCAGACAAGGGAAAGGGGCCGGTTCAGGAGGTCTGGGAGAAGGCCACTGGGCGAAGACTGGTTTGGGGGGCCTGGGAGGCAGTCAAAGGAGAGGGGCCAGTCCTGGGGGCCAGGAAGTTGACCACGGGATGTGGGTTGGCTTGGGGGACCTGATAGGTGGCCGCAGGATAGGGAACGGTCCGGGGGGCGGAGCCGTAGAAGGCGTAGCCGGGGGAGGCCTTGGAGCCGTGGGGGGCGGAGAAGCCGTAGGAGGCGGAGCTGATGGAAGCTCTGGAGGCTCAGGAGGCGGAGCTGCGGGAGGCTCTGGAGGCTCAGGAGGCGGGGCTGAGGGAGGCTCAGGAGGCAGAGCAAAGGGATGGGGCGCCGCAGGAGGCTCTAGAGGCAGAGACCCGGAAGGCCCTGGCAGCGGAGCCGATGGAGGTGGTGCCGTAGGAGGCTCTAGAGGCGAGACATGGAAGGCTCAGGAGGTGGGGCCAATGGAGGCTCAGGAGACGGACCTGAGGAAGGCTCAGGAGGGGGAGCCGAGGAAGGTTCGGGAGTCTCGGGGGGCAGAGCCATGGGAGGCTCGGGAGGCGGAGCCGCAAGAGGCTTGGGAGGCGGAGCCGCAGGAGGCTGGGAAGGCGGAGCTCTAGTAGGTTCTGGAGTCTCTGGGAGCAGAGCCGTAGGAGGTTCGGGAGGTGGAGCCGTAGGAGGCTCTGGAGGCGGAGCCAAAGGAGGCTCGGGGGACTCGAGGGGTGGAGCCCTGGGAGACTCGAGAGACTTGAGGGGCGGAACCCTGGAAGGCTCGAGAGGCTTGAGGGGCGGAGCCCTGGAAGGCTCAAGAGGCTTGAGGGGCGGAGCCCTGGAAGGCTCGAGAGGCTTGAGGGGCGGAGCCCCTGAAGGCTTGAGAGGCTTGAGGGGTGGAGCCCTGGAAGGCTTGAGAGGCTTGAGAGGCGGAGCCCTGGGAGGCTCAGGAGGAGGAGCCCTGGAAGACTCGAGAGACTTGGGAGACGGAGCCCTGGGAGGCTCGAGAGGAGGAACCCTGAAGGACTCGAGAGACTTGAGAGGCGGAGCCCTGGGATGCTCGGGAGGAGGAGCCCTGGAAGACTCGAGAGACTGGAGAGGCAGAGCCCTGGGAGGCTCGGGAGGAGGAGCCCTGGGAGGCTCGGGAGACTTGGGACACAGAGCCCTGGGAGGCTCGAGAGGAGGAGCCCTGGAAGACTCGAGAGACTGGAGAGGCAGAGCCCTGGGAGGCTCGGGAGGAGGAGCCCTGGGAGGCTCGAGATGCGCTGACTCTTGGACGGGCACGACCACTGGCACTGACTCCCGGGTGGGCACGACCACCGGCACTGGCTCTTGGATGGTCATGGCTACTGGCGCTGGCTCTTGGACGGTCAAGGCTACAGGCGCTGGCTCAGGGACGGTCGAGGCAACAGGCGCTGGCTCAGGGACGGTCGAGGCTACAGGCGCTGGCTCAGGGACGGTCGAGGCTACAGGCGCTGGCTCACTGACATCAGGGGCTAACGGCTCTGTCTGGTTGACCGTGGGGGATTCGGGCTCTGGCTCGCTGACCGGGGCTGACGAGGGCTCAGGCTCGTTGACTGTGGTTGACGTGGGCTCTGGATCGCAGACCGGGGCAGGCGTGGGCTCTGGCTCGCAGACCGGGGCAGGCGTGGGCTCTGGCTCGCAGACCGGGGCAGGCGTGGACAGGGAGGCGGAAGCCCGTCTTCTCTTCCTCCTCTGGGCAGATGAAGTGGGCCATGCAGGCTCGAGGATCGCGGATGCGGGGCACACCGGCTCTGAAGCGGACGAGGTTGGCAGCGTGTAGGTCAGGATGGGCGTGGAGAGACGAACCGTGGCGGACAGGGGGAGCATCTTCGTGGGAGGAGCGTCATCCTCCAGAACGTCCACAGTGAGCGGCGGTCCGCTGACCCGCAGGGTCTCCTCCACGAAACCTAGGAGCGTCCAGCAACGACTCGCCGGCGGCAACCGCTCCCTCAGAGACTCGTTCAGGTTTACCGGGAAGAATGCCACCAGGGCGTGGTCGGGGAAGTCAGAGAGGTGTGCCAGCTCCAGAAAATCCTGGACATGGTCCTCCAAAGGGCGGTCCCCCTGCTTGAGGCAAAGGAGCCGGTAATTCGCCGAATAGGCTGCTGGATCCATGTGTGTGGTCAATCGTTCTGTAACGAATGAGGCAGCGAAGGCAGACGAGGAGAGTGGATCCAAATGCAACTTAACTTTATTAAATAAACAAACGAATAAACACAAAAGAAACAACCACAATGGGAAAACAGGAAATTAAACACAATGAAATAAAACTGAGAACTCGGGCAGGGAACACATACCAGGCATGACAACATTCAACGATTGACAGAGGGGAGTGAAAACAACCGGGTTAAAATACATGGACATGGGAAAACGGGAGCCAATGAACAAACAGAACTCAAACAAGATGACAAGGTGATAAACAGAAACCAATGGGAAACTAACGAGGGCAGGTGAAAACAATGAACAGCGAACACGAGGGCTAACAAGAAGACTATGGAGCTACCAGGGTGACAAAAGTGAAAACTAAGGAACTACAAAAGTGACAAAAGTGACAAACAAAGGGCAACAGTGAGACAAGACAAGGTATACATAAAACCCGCTATACCTGTGCAACTTTTTTCTTCAGTAGAACACAAAACGAGATGTGAGGTCGAATGTTAGCCTCAGTAACATTCTATACAATGAAAGTGAATTTTGACTGAGATATATTGATTTGGAACAACATGAGGGTCAGTAAATGATAATGATAATTTTTGTATGAACTATTCTTTTTAATGGATGTAATGGTGTTGGGAAAGCTACTTTGAAACCATAGGCTACAAGTAGAAAGTATTTAAACTAGAGTCAAGTTACTATTTGAAAGAAGCATTTAGCAACACTACAAGCAACAAATGGAAAATGTTTGAAAATGTACATAGTTTTACTAAAGTAACCATCATTTACTATACAGTGGGTTTTCAGGGGTTACAATATGCATGTATTTGCTTCAATCAGACCAGGATCCCAGGCAATAGTTTGAGATTCCTTTTTATTACAAATTGAGTTAGCATCAAATAAACCTTTACATCCTGTCAGAGCAAAACATCAGCAGGATAGTCCATGTTTTTTTTTATTAATAATGCAAGATGTTAAAGTGCCTCTTATTGTTTCTGTACAAATTGCCAGGGGTGCAGGACTGTAACTGCTCTATTAAATGGTTGTATTTCCATGGACACTCCTCAACTTTACACTCTCCATATCACTGTCTTCAGTCCATAAATGGAAATGTGGAGAGATTTTGAGCCTATAGGTAAAATAAAATGCGAGACAAAACATACTTTATATATTTATATAAAAAATGACAATGTGAAACACAACTTTTTTGATGCCCTGTTTATACAGTATATTGCAACACACCTTTGGAACAACTATATTTAAATACCAGAGGGAAACCTCTAACTCATGGGTCTTCAGTAGAGTTTTTCACTAGTTAGCAAGCTAAAGTTCACTTAAAAATTGCATTGTCCCTTAAACATAAAACAATTATTAAGTTAAGCTAAAATGTAATGTACAAATACAATATACAGTATGAGTCTATAGCAATTATTATTTTAATAGCTTTGCACTGTAAGCATCATTAAGTATGTAAAGACATAAAGGAATATTCTAGGTATTCCTGGCATAATGACGATTAAATAATTTTCAACTCGTTCCTCCCTTTAATAAATAAATCTGGATCACAGTTAGGCACTTACAATGAAAGTGAATGGAGCCATTCCGTAAACATTAAAATACCCACTTTTCCAAAAGTGAAGCCACAAGACAAAAAATATTCCTGTTAACATGATTTTAGTATGACTAAATCGCTTGCTAACCTTTTCAGTTTAAAGTTATATAGGCTTACAATTTTACAACTTCATTGCCATGATGATGAAATGCTGTTAACCCTAAAATGACTGTAAAAACAATGATATAAACAACTTTATAACTCAAATAAAACATCATTTTTAAGAGAAGAATGATTTTATAATATTTGAAGCTTCACTTTTCTGCCTTTAACCCCTTCAAAAATTGGCTCCATTTATTTCAATTGTAAGGACCTCACTGTAACCTCAATATTTGTGATAATTTACCTGATGCCACAAATGATGTGGTACCATACTTTAATATGGTACTATATGCATGCTGTTATAATCCAGGCTTAAAATGCAACACTCAATTCTATACAATATCACCAATCTGTCTCTCTTACCACAAAGGGGTCCTTGGCTTAAAAAGGGTTGATTTTGGGCAAATTTGAGCCTTTCTCTCTCTGATTTATATAAAAGGTACTGTACATTCCACATAAAGGCATTTAAGCTTGTAGAAAAACATAAATATGAGTAATTAGCAAAGGTGCATGATATTTTGCCTTTGTGAAACCCTTGGTTTGGATTTGTGGGGAATATTTCACATTGAAGTGTTTTTTACAACCATGGCAATAGTACTCCAGGGCATCTGTGTGATTAACTCTCAGTCTCATAAGCCATTTTCTCTCATTTTATTGTTTGTATTGTTTTATTGTGTGTTTATTACTTTCAAGACACATCTATAGCTTTCTTTTGCCGAGGGAAAAGGAGTCGTTCAAATAATACATTTGCCTCAGATGTCCTTTGAAAGAGCGATTGTAAATGTTCATTTTTCATTTGTATATTTTTGTCATCTGTTTTTTAAGACAGATAATATTTGTAATCCTTTGTAACAAACACTTGGTGAGGCAGAGGTGGTCCATCAGGTTCCAATTCTGGTCTGGACAGAATTTAGTTTACAAAAACAAATTAGATTAAGAAAAATCACCTTTTTTCTCTCTTCTTCATTACTTATATGACTTTGATCCTCCAACAGACATATTTCTCTGAGTGACAGGGCTGAACTTTGAGCTAAAGGTGCCCAGCTGCATTTATCCACATATCCATTTTCTCAGTCTTTTTGGGCTCAGCCGATGTCTCCCTGCTTAAATATGGGCCATGTGTATTTAGGTTTATCCAAGGTTTGTACTTATGTGTGTGTGAGTGGGGGGGTTAGGTTACAAACTGGTAAATACAAGGGAATTATGCTATAAATTTGGTTTATGAAGACATTTCTAGTGTCCCCATAAATCAAATCACTTGAAAAACAATGTTTTTTTTTTTATGTAAAAATGCTGAAAGTTTTTGCAGAGGGTTAGGTTTATGGGTATGTTAGGGTAGATAGACTCTATATATAGTACAATATAAATAATTATGTCTATGGAGAGTCCTCATAAGGATAGATGAACCAACAAGTGTGTGTGTGTGTGTGTGTGTGTGTGTGTGTGTGTGTGTGTGTGTGTGTGTGTGTGAGAGAGAGAGAGATTTCTGGTCTATCTCAGGTGTGTATGTGGGTTGTTTGCTAGCTGAACCCTTCCGTTGGTGCCAGGGGCGTCGGACTGGGGGGGTAAAGGGTACCGAGTACCCAGGGCCCGAGGCAGGGGGGGCCCCTTAGAAGTCAGTTTTCTATACATACATATTTGGTACGGGGGCCCAGCAAGATGGTTTGTACCCAGGGCCCAAAATTTGGTGCTACGCCCCTGGTTGGTGCATCTTTGTTGTTTAGAAAGCTGACCTGCTGTGAAACATTCTGGCATTGATGGTCCCAAATCCTGCCAGTTCCACTAGGCTGCAAAGCCCATTACAGCAACAGAGCCCATTACAGATGCAGCCCACCAAGTACCTGATTTACCTCCCTGTACCCAATGTTGCCTGTCCTTCCCCACCCTGTTTTACCCCGCCCACCTTACCACAGAAGGTAGAGATTATTCAAAGAAATTTCATTTGACATTAATTTGACAATAAATCACTTTTTAAATGTTGCAAATTTAAGTAGCTTATGAAAATCCTTGAAATTGAAAGTTTTTGGTCATGCATAGCATAAAACATGTCATTTTAATTTTTGATTTAATCAGAGTTTTTTTAATAACTATCCAATATATGAAAGGATATTATATGTGGTAAAAGCATCATTGTTGCATGGGCTAAATTCTTCCCATAGAAAGAATAGGTCAGTTATGAAGAGTTTTAAAAGTGGGCTCACATTGACTGATCAAATCACAATGGAAATAATTTGTTTGTAGAATACTTGAAATGGTATTTTTGTGCATAATTCTGCGCTATAACCATTGCTCTATATCTATATCATATCTCTATAACCCCTATGTTCTTTTTTTATAACCACTATAATAATAAAGAAAATATTTTTTTTAAACAAACAGCTCTCTGTTATTATTCAGTTTCACACAAATTATGTTTCTCCATCAATATTCAATAAAAATAAATATATTTTTAATCCTAATATACATTGCAACCAGACCTTAAGGGGTGCCCTTAACCGTACTGTACCCTAAATAAAAATGTATATGTGCATCTTTAAAGTAATTGGATCTGGGTTCAATACAAGCTTAGTCAACAGCATTTGTGGCATTTTGTAGATTACCACTAAAACCACCTTTAAAATAGCAAAGGACTAAGTTACAGTGAGGCACTTAAAAAGGAAGTGAATGGGGGCCAATTCGTAAACGTTAAAATACCCACTGTTTCAAAATTATAAAAAATAGCAAAAGACAAACATTATGTGTGTTAACATGAATTTACAAGCTTTTATACAATTATAAACTTTGCATTTCTGCCTATTCCCTGTGCAGTTTGAATGTGGTTTGTGCTGAAATAAAACTCCATCTAGATGGCAAAGACTCAGTGTGGGCGGAGCTTTCAGTGTGTGACGTGTTAAGACAGCAACAGTGGACTCAGACTGCAGTGGGAGTGAGTGCGTGCAATTTATGATTCATTTCTGAGTAATACTTAGACATCTGACGGCACATACATTCACAACAATAACAATAACAGAAAGAGGTGCCATGATCTTGGGTCCAAAATCAGCATCACACAATGAGAAAACTTGAATGACTTTTTAAACTAGAGCAAAACAGTAAACAAACAAAATGTATGAAGGTCGGTTGAGTTGAGAGTAGAGTCTTGAGGTCAAGATGGCTTGACCAAACATTAAAAAACATTCATTGCCATGACTAAACTTTACAAGAAAAGGTGAGTAAAACTTGTCCTTGCAAAACTCATGACCACAATGATAGGGTGTTGTGGGTGGTTGCCAGGGCACTGCTATGAAGTTGCTACAGGGTTCTGGGTGGTTGCTAGGCCATTGCTGTGGTATTACAAGCGGTTGCTTACTGGCCCAAGTCAAAAGAGCCCACTACCAAGTCTCTGTAATATTTTCTGTAAAGTCCCTCCTTTATTGAGATTTCTTCACCTGTTTTATCATCTATCAAGGAAAAGTCACAAGTTTAATCACTTAGAAAAGTAATAGCATAGCTCTCATCAACAAGCCGCATGATTTAAAGTATCATTCACACACATAATACAATTGAGCAGGACAAGATGTGCACACAAGTTTTAATTAAGATTCAGAGGTTTCTCGACTCGATGCATTGCACTTCACATGGCTAAACATGTGGATCCATGACTCATGCTGGGGAACACTGTGGGGAACACACAGAAGATGGATGTGATTCACCGGTCAGTGCTATCAGTGAAATCTGTGCTTCTATCATATTTCCCCCTCACTCCAAACAATCCAATTATTACATCTTGCTCACCACTCATAAACAAATTAGATAGAGTCGTCATGGCAATGGGAGACCTCCAACCCACTCTCTCATGCTTCCTATCACACGGTAGATGACGATATTAAAGGGCAGAGATTATCAGTGGGGGTTCTCCAAATCTCATTTTACATTTAATCATGAGAGTAACAATGGCTTAATATTCTGTTTCATCTGGTTATGTCCCTCACTCCTCCAGATCACTGCTATCAGGCAGTCCCGTGCATGTTAATGGACCCGTGCATTAGATGTTGTAGATTGTTTTTATGAACCCATAACACATTCTTAGTATATATGCATCTATTATATCAAACTCTCAGGAAGTCTGTCATACTGACACTGAATGCAATAATTAATCCTGGCTTGAGAGAATGAATGGAATAGTGCACCCATAATTAAAAATTCTGCCATTGTTTACTCACTCTCATGTCATATCAAAACCTGTGTGCTGCATTGTTTCAGTGGAACTAAATGTAGACATTTTGAAATAATCTTTATGCAGGTTTTTCCATACAACAGCAATTCATGGTGACCAAGCTCCAAAAGCACTCAAAAAATATAAAGTAAAGAGTAAATATATAAAATATATAAAAGTTTTAGAGTAAATCAAAACAACATTATTTCTTGTGCATGTATTTACTGAATGCAATTCACCCTTTTTAATTATGCATACAAACACAGAGTAGATACAAGCTAAGTGACAAATTTCAGTCTGTTCCTCACACAAAGCTATCATATGGCTTCAGAAGACTCGGAATATAGTGCACAAGTCATAGAGTTGTATTTACTTGGTGTTTTATTTGTACTTTTTGAAGCTTGAAAGACTTCTGAACTTTGAGCTGTCATTGTATGGAAAAAGCTGCATAGAGTTTCTTCAGAAATGTCTATTTTGTGTTCCAGAGAAGTAAGAAAGTCAAACAGGTTTGGAACACCATGAGTGTGAATAAATTGTTTTTTTAAAAAATCATTTTTAGGTGAACTATCCCTTTAAGCCCAACCACGATGGAGATTTACCATCTACCTGACTTTGTGTTAAATCTCTTATAAAGTTGTGTTGAAAAATATCACGTGACATTATGTGCCAGGATTTTTAGTTATATCACTAATGCTGTAATCATCACCAAACAGATATGGCATTAAACAATCCTGCAACCTGTGCTGTGGAAATCTCCACCAGAGACAGGTTTGCCCCTTGATTCCTGTATAATCCTGCAACCTGTCTTTGTTTATGTAAGGGAGCTAAAAACCTCCCAAACATCCTCCTCATGCACACTCAGAGGACTGCCATCTCTCAGGTCCCACGGCTCAGCCATGCTGGTTCAAAACTAAAATCTGTCTTGCTGAGATCTGAGATGTGACAATGACCCGGTCTATTCCATTTCTGATTGTGGAAGGACAGCTTTGATGTAGTGACAGATCTTTGTGGACAGTGTCTGTGCTCTTCCATGCACTTTGGAGCTATAAAGACCTTCCTGGACAAACTACCAGCGAAATGGCTGTGAGAACCCACAGGAAAGAAAAAACACAAATCTTCATTATATTAGTTGTTTCTCAATAAATGATACATTGAAACCAAGACTCTTGTCTTGATGCTGTATTTGTGATAGAGATAGCATGCAACTTAACTAGTGTAAACTATGGGGAAGTTGTGGGAGTCGTGATCACCACTCAAAATCACCACTCCAGGGACAGTTTGTATCAAAATAAGAGATTTTGATGCACCTCCGCAAAATGTGTGCAATAAACAAAACCATAGATCTTCACATTTTAAGCATGGAGAAAAAAAAAAAACAAGACAGGGCAAGCAATGAACCATCAAAATTCGTCAGTAGGACAGGTTGTTTGAAAAGTATCGGAATCTAACCTACTTTAAACATGGGTCAATGACGTGAAGCTCATTTTTTTGTCCGGTTATATTAAGTTATTCAAATATACATCAAATATGAAATTCACGCAAATCAATTACTGGAATACACCTCTACCTTGATGATCATGTTTTCAGTTTGTGAGTTCCTATTTTTCTGGGGCTTCAAATGAAAACAATGTCATGTGGTGTATCTGTCCGGAGACAGTAAAATAAAGTAATGAACAAAATGTGGCTTTTCATAAAAATTTGAAAATATCTGAATTTCAGCTAATGAGACTGATCCTTTTTTCATGTCATATGAAGGAACCCTGAGAAAAATTATTGATATTCTTAACTCACAAATTCATGACATAAAATAAAATAAAAAATAAATTATATATATATATATATATATATATATATATATATATATATATATATATATATATATATATATATATATATAATTTATTTTTATTTTTTACCTTTTCTACCAAAAATGTTTGAATTTATTTATTAAATGAAATATTTATTTATTTTTGAAAGTCATCAATTTCAAAATCTTTTTTTTTATTATTACATTTTAGTTTTATAATTAAATAAATTAATATGGTGGCACAATTATATTTTTGTCTACAAAACAAATTTCAAACTTTTAAGCCTATGCCTTCAGATCAAAAGATTTGTAAGATCATAAGATCATCTCTTATTATCCCGCCTGATAATCTTATTTTTTAATCGCCCTATATAAAAATATTTATATATAATTAAATATCAAGTGAAGGAGTTTTGAATTATCCATCAGTGTTCTAAAATTTTTAAAAACAAAAAAAACATTGGAATACACAATCTCTGGTGTCAGCCCATGGAGGAGGTCTTCTACATTTAAGTCTTGATTTCTACCTCATCTTTAAAACATTCTATGGAGTTTTAAACATCTTGTGAAGATTTATAAGGAGTGGCATAGGCAAGGGTGGCATTAGATCCAGGTCCACCCAGAATATTAGAGTTTTTTTTTTTTTTACTTCAAATATATAGATTTATAAACCAGTTTAAAAAATGCATAAATCCTGTTTTTTGAATCATTGTTCAGCTCATACTGAAAGCTTCTTAAGAAAACTTAAAACTTCCACTCAGGGCAACTTACACAGATACTGACATCTTGAATCATTTGCTCCATGTAGCAGGACAGCTGTTTATCTGTTTGAATCAAAGTTCGGTCAGTGATTAATGACTGTTTTAGAAATAAGGATCTTCCTGATGACCTACATGTGCTGCTCCCTCATTAGCGCATATTCCACCTGCTAATGAAGCATGGCCTTGCAAGATGTTGCAGTGACCCATCCTGTCTAAACTCCACCCATACATGCTTGAACCTTTTTACGGTCAACAGCTGAGTAATTAGTGCACTATTTGCTGACTTAAAAAATAAGGTTAAGTTTATACAACTGCATACTTAGGTGTTTTCATAGATGCTAATTTGCTAATTTGACATTTAGTTAATGATATAATCCAAAGTGAGGTAATTCAATCCAAGGCCCAACCTGGCCAGGCTGGAGTTCAGCTAGTTTAGCTGCCCAAAACTACTCTAAAACCATCAAACTAGATCAGCCTAACCATTGGAAACTAGCAGGGTGGTTCTCTAAGACCAGCAAACCACCTTAGGCTAGCTTAAGCTCTTTGTTTTGTGTTAAGCAGGGTATATCGTTAACCATTTAACCACCCCACAAAAGGTATTTTGCATTCTCAAATGGTGATGTTTAAATGTGGCCCAGGAGCATTAGCCTCATGCTTCACTAAAGGTCAGCTGTGGGACACTCATGCACTGTGAATGCTTATCAGGGAGTCTTGGCTCCTTCCCAATAGAATAATTTATCAAAATGACCAATAGAGCTGCAATAAAGTCTTTCAGAAAAGATCAGACACAGGGTTAGCATTTTCGTGCAATGCTGAGTGAAGGTAGAAGCCTCTGGTGCTGCTTTACTGGATACGTTTATTGCAGATTAAAAGAGCCCATTCAGTCCCTTCCGCAAAAGATTATTGACTGCTAGTGATCAGTCATCAACTTTCAATGAAATCCTGTAGGGTCTGCTAGACAGCTGGGCCCAGAGTCAAAGGCAGTTTGGACACAGTCCATCAGGAATGCTGAACATAGAATATTAATTTCTAAACACTGGAACAGATTAGCCTTGTTCTTCCCTTGTTCTTCCTTATGGAGCATCAGGGAAGTCTGTGTTTTAATCCCAGATTGTAATGCTCGCTCCAGTCATTGACACATGTTAAAGTGTCAGTTCACTCAAAAAGGAAAATGATGTACAGTGATAATTTTCTCACCTTCATGTTTTTACAAACCCATATGACTGTTGGACAGAATGTTCGGTTTCAGTCACCATTCACTTTCATTGCATCTTTTTCTTTTATCGCACTCACTATTGTTTATGTGAATGCGATTACTCCCCTGGTTTACACAGTACCAACTCCAGGTGTGGTAGTCAGCGTCTTTACTCGCTAAGCTACCCAGGCCCCAATTGTTTACTATATTTACATTATTTTTTTGAGGACAAGACATGCCGGCAAAGACCTCAAATCTCCAATTTGTGTACATCCAAATCTGGTGTGTAGATGCATTGGACCAGATTTGATGTCAATGAGTGCGTTTACATGCACACTAATACACTGAAAACTACCAAAAGCAGCTTAGTTAAAAAACATCCAACAATGCAAGAATACCATGTATGAGACTTCAAATCATTGGGTTGTATTTTGCTTTTGAAACCAAAGCCAAAACATGTGCACAACACTTGCACACACTGGCTAAGCCGGTAAGATCTCAGATAAAGATGTTAACAGTACCATCACCCAATATGCATAGTCTAGGGCAGAATGAAAATATCTATTATCTAGTGCCTCACATATAAAATGATGGACTCTTACCCAGAATTCTTGAATCTTAGCGTATAACCACAGAGCATGGGTTATGTCTCCATCCTCCAACTGACATCGCCAACAGGTAGGTGTGTCTTTTAAACCAAGCCTAAACAATCTAGAGGGAGTCCAGTAGAAACAATGAAAAAAAAAAAATAACTAAAAAAGGCATACCCTTGCATCACTAGACATATTTCCAATTTTTTGTTTTAAATACTTTCCCACTCCTCATCCACTAATGCCAAGATAAAATCTCTTTCCCATAACCTCTTAAGAGCTGTTAAGTCTCCATCACCCAGACACTGAATGACCCTTTACAAAGGCTGCGAGAACCATACAAAGAGTTTCAACAGCCTTATGGGGCTGTGTACTACCACCAAAATTAGTACAAATTAAATTGTACAGCTGTAAATGCCTGAAAAATTGAGACCTAGAAATCCCATATTGCTGCTTATATTTTCAAATGATCTCATAGCTCCATTTTCATAAAAGGACACCAAGTGTAGCAACAACCCTCTCGATCCATTCTTTCCAGAAAAGGGGGACTTTATTTGGGGTTCAGCCATATACTTGAGGAAACATTTAGGTAAGTATCAGAACTTAACATGCGAGAAACCTTTGTCCATACTGAATGGAAATGTGAAATAATAGGATGCATTTTTCTTCTCTAGGCAATTTAATAGAAAGACTTTGCAGTGGTGAGATTGGGGCAAGGACTGCTTGTTCAATGTTGTACCAGGGAGAAGCTCTCTCTAGTGGAAGAGACCAATGGGCCAGGTGTCTAAGATTAAAAGCTTAGTAATAAAAAACATTTTTGGGAAGGCCAAATAAAAGACTTAGATATTCTATCAAATTGTTTAAAATAAGAAAGAGGGACTTCAGTAGATAATTGAATTTGTGAATACAATTCATTTTTATAAGTTGACCTTCCCAGCCATAGACAAATGTAGTGAAGCCCACCTATCAACATTGCATGAGAAACTTTTCATTAAAGGGTGAAAATTTATCTCTCAAATTTGCTGGAAATATAATGTCTAAATACCTAATGCTTGCTTGGGCCACTGAAAGGTGCCAGGTTGGAAAGCTATTGTAGGGCAATATGCTGTCAGAGCAAGAGCTTCCAATTTAGACCAGTTCACCCTGTATCCTGAAAATTTGAAGAAAGACATAATAATGCTATGGAGGGTAGGCATAGATTTTCTAGTGTTGGAGACAAATAATAATATATCATCTGTGTAGAGCAGAAGTTTATGCACCACAACTCAGGCAACAACACCAGGAAAATCATCTTCTTTTCTTATTCAAATAATCTTAAATTAATCCATTAGTTTGCACTGCCATTAACGGTTGTTTATAAAGTAAATTAATCCACCAAATGAAAGGTTTCCCAAACCTGTACATATCCAAAATCTTAAAAAGATAATCCCATTCCACCCTATCAAATGCCTTTTCGGCATCAAGTGAGATGGCAGCGATAGGGGTCTGATCATTCGCTACTGACCACATAATAATAATAAACCATTTAATATTATCAGAAGAACTACGACCATGAATAAACCCCACTTGATCTGTATGTATAAGAGATGAAATTACTCTGTTTTAACAATTATCTAAATCCATTTATTTGTATTTCATCAATTCATCAATTTAAGAAGTTCTAATGGCTCTAAGAAATAGCTAATATCGGTAGACGAGGACGTGGATCTATAAAGATCAAAACCTATCAGGCCTTATTAATATATTTTTCAGAAATAAATATCTTGCCCCAGAAGACTTCACTGAAGAAATGGTGGAAGAAAACTCTCTGCATCTGGCATGCAGTTTCCCTGCCTTATCCCCCAACACAAAGTATGCCTGTCTTTCCCTGAATAACCACAATTCTACCTTATTGACAATATAGTGTTGTACCTATATTTTAGCCGAGTCAGCTCTCTTAGAACTTTGGTTGACATTCGGAGCTTCAGGTCTGTTTCAGAACTTTTAATAATATTTTCATGAATTCCTGTGCTTTGATCTTCTTAATGAGTGAGGCATATTGTATGATCCACCCCCCAAGGACCGCCTTAAGTGGCTCCCATGCCATGCCCACAGAGGACACTGAGGACCAATTGGTTTCTTCATAAACATTGACTTCTGTCTTTAATATTTGTTGAAATTTAGGGTCTTGTAGAAGGGATGTATTAAAGTGCCATATATATGATTTTCTTTTCTCTACATGTAGCAACATCTCTAAACACAACAAAGCATGATCTGAAACTAAAATGTTCCCAATTGAACAATCAGTGGCAAAAGAAATTAGTGACTTAAGTCAAGTAATTTTTATTTGTATAGCACTTTTCACAACACATATTGTTTCCAAGCAGCTTTCAATTTGGCCTTGAAAGACTGGAGTTGACTTGGACCTCAGGGACTTATGAACATGTCTGCAGATTGCTCAATCCGGTTTTTATTCCCGCTGTTTTTAAAAAAAGAGAAAAATTATGTAAACCGTGCCATTAAATTGCACATATATTTATTCCATAAAATAAGCCCCTGTAAATAATCGAAACCACAAAATAAACAAATTAACTCAACAATAAGTCAATAAAGGGAGAAAGAGAAAAAAGAGTAGAGCAAGAGTCAATGGGTAGCCAACAGAATAACAAACCCTCTCAAGCAGCATCAGTAAAATGCATGATGTGTAGTCTGTATTGTTGACTGAGTGCAGGCAAAATTACCCACTCACACCATTGATTTAATGAAGGCCATAGTTTGTTGTGGGCATGTAAATGTCTTGCATCATCCGTGCTTTCAGCTTAACTGGATAAAGCAGAGCGAAGTTTACCTTCTGTTGGTGCAGCAATTTTTTACACTCTTTGAATCAGTCCCGCTTCGCTTGAGTCACTTTTGCAAAGTCCGGAAAAACCATGATGATATGGTCTATATCTTGAGCCGGCGATCAAATTCGGAATAAGCCCGTCCAAAAACTTCACCATATCCTGACCTTCCGTTCCCTCTGAGATTCCAACGAAACTAACATTATTATGCCTGCTCCGATTTTCTATATCATCCACACCCATTCCACATCAGCCTTGGAAGCAGGCGGATTAGCCAGGGTTGGGAGGGTTACTTTTGAAATGTATCTAATCTAGTTGATCTTGTTTTAAGGATTTTTAGATATTTTTTACAGATAACAATAAAAAATTATCAAGAATTCGATTTTTGTCCTAATATCAAAGGTCTTACTAGAAAAAAGAAATTATGATCCAACATGAATTTTCTTGATTAAAAAATATGATTGTGTCTGGTAACGTGCTTGTAAAATGGCTAGAAATAGCATTTTAGCTTAGCACAAAGCTGACAATTTACACAAGGTTTATTTCTATTTCTTTTGCTCAAACTTACTTCAAACTTTCTTCTCAGTCTGCTCGTACGAATGTAACACATCATAAGAAAGTGTTTCACCGCTGTTCAAAAGCACTTTGGATCGCATCATTTATATGTATAAATCTTTTCCATCTGAGAGGACTAAATATTAAATGAAACAAATGACAATAAAATGCAATAATAATCTCTTCAGTAATCAAAATACTTTTTGAATGTAACAGTATCCTAATTAAAAATGATTTAAATTGTAACTGTAGTGGAATACAGTTACTTATATTTTGTATTTTAAATATGTAATCCCATTACATGTATTCCGTTACTCCCCAACGCTGCCTGTAGCTCTCTTTCGACCGACTCCAGAAACTCGTTTTTCAACATCGTCTGTTTTTGTGATCAGTGAGGAACGTTTCGCCTCAAAAGATGTGATTACTCTACGTATTTCTGCAAGGCTCTCCATGTCAGTTGAGATTTTCGTAAGCGCTGCATAAATGTTTGAGATATCCCAAACTATGTCATGGAGCTCGCGACTGTCACATCGACTGGACCTCTGCCATCTTCATCTTGAGGAATCCGACACATGAGAACAGAAGTGCTTTTAAATGTCCCCACAGGCCGACGATTTAAAAATGTTCACATTCTGCACTCCCAGCACAGTTTAGCAAACAAACCTATTACAGTTCTCACCAGTTAATATTTACTTAAAAGGATAATTGTAGCAAAGTTTAAGTGGAGTTCGCCTTCAAGTGATCAACCCTCGCAGAGCGTCACGTGACTCCTGCCGATTGTTTTTTGCTTAAACTTAAAATGTAGTATTTCGTAAAATGTGTTTTAATATAGGTGTGCATGTGTTTGTTTGCACTTTTTGCCACATCTTCTAATAGCAGGTGAATTGAGAAAATAGCATCCATGAAACAGTATTTTGTATTATTTTTAAAAAGAAAATACACTTTTGTCCCTGTGAAAACATAATTATTTCATTTTTTGTTTCATTGTATTGACAAACAGTGCAGATCATTGTGTTACTCATCATATACTGTATGAGTTATGCATCATATATGAGATGTGCCAATCACAAAAACATCAAGACACATCGTGATTTTGTTAGTCATAGATATATTTCTGATGGTAACTTTTTTAAAAGACACACAGGTCATGGCAGCAGTTTTCTGTAGTGGATGGTTTATATGTAATTTGAATCAGATGAAACATCAGATTATCATTTTTACAATTTCACTAAAACAATGTAATGCATTTCATAGCAAAATACTGGCTAATTGGTGAGTAATTCAAATGTATTTACTTGCCAAAGCCAATTTTGTCATGCATTTGGCACTTGTTGAGAGTTAATTTGGACCCTGTATGCATATCTTGTTTTCTGTAAAATAAGTCTGGGGCAGAAAGGTGGGTGAGTTATAAATTCATAGGCATCTGACAGTGATATGAAGAGAGAAACTTCTCAGAGATGATAGACTCTGCGTGAACACTTTTTCGATTCCCAGTGGTATGCAACACTAAGCATGAAGAGGATGGAAATCTACCCCCACTGGCCTCGGTTCACATGAAAACTAATGAAAGGCTATGAAGGATTTGATCGGGGTTGTTCAAGAAGTGGCTCAAAAGCAAAGTTTTTCCAAGGGGAACCTGGTTGTATCATCTGGAATCTTATTTCCCTTCAGACCAAAGCCAGGACACACTACTCAGGCAGAGCGAAATATATTCTGACTTCCGATATAGCTATTATCCTCTATTAGGCAAACAAGACCATTTCTGATAAACAATACTCCCAAGTTCTGGACCAAGTTATTTTTCAAACATTGTTATTTTGCAGCGCAGGTCAAAAGGCATTCTCTAATTACTTAGGAGGAAAAACTTACACTGAAAACAGACACTCTAAACCAGCGAGTCTGGAGGGGCCTCTAGCAGGTGTTTTAGTTTAAAACTTCAGACGGAACAATAGTATAGAATGTTTTACCCAGACAAAAGGATCTAGCATGAGGAATGGCATTTCCTTTCCTTTTCAAAGCTGGAATCAATTTAACTTCTTGCATATACAAGTCCCCACCCTGCACAGCTCCCCCTGTTGGCTTTGAGGAAATCCCACTCCACATGTTTCCTCCAACTTTGCCCTGTATTCTAGTAATTCCCCAAAACTCCTACTCCAGCTGGTGTCTCTCTTGGGATGAGACACTAATTTCCTCCTGAAGGCAGATATTTGCTGTCATGGAAAATCAGGCAGGATGGGGGAGCATTTGGTCAGAGCTGTAGGGTTCACAAGGTTAGCTGTCTTTGGACCTGCACAGTTTAACATGTAGTGCTGTTCCAATGAGACACTGCTTCTTCCTGATTAAAGGAACAGTTGACCCAGAAATGAAAACTCTGGCATCATTTACTCACCCTCATTTCACACCAAACCTATATGACCTTATTTCTTCCCCGGTTTCTTTAATGCGGGAAACACAAGTAAAGTTATTTTGCAGAATGTCCAGGCTGCTGTCAAGCTTCAAAATTGACAACTAAGCACCATAAAAGTAGTCCATTTGACCTGCAGACTTACTTCAAATATGGTGTGTGAAGATGCATTGCACTAGGTCTGATGTCAATAAGTGAATTTACATGCACACCAATAGGCTGATAACTAGCCAAAATCAGGTTACCCAAAAATATGACAACGCAAGAAAACGTGTTTACTTGAGAATTTAAATCATTGGGTTATTTTTCTGCTTTCAACTGCAAAACGTGAACAGACCTGCACACAGCATTTGCCCACAGTGTTTAAGCCAGTAAGAACACCGGTAAATGTGTTTACATGCAACTCGAAATTGGTGAAATGGACAAACATGTTGTTCAGTGCTGATTTTCTTTTTTTTTGCTGAAACCAATTTAGGAATTGACATGATGTAGGTATATATATAATAAATAGATTATAAATTTTTTATTACAAATCATCACGTTACCGTTGTGTGACATAAGCGCAATGGAGGAGTCGGAAGCGTGCACTTTGTTTACAACAGAGGAACGAACGTCACACGAGAGTTACGTCATTTCAAACAGCAATCCAGCGCTGGCCGGAAGCAATGATTTAAAGTTAAAAATGTTTTAATTATCAATTTGTTTCTTACACAAACCTATCGATTTGCTTTAGAAGACATTATTTGATCAACTGGAGTCTTGTTGATTACTTGTATGCTGCCTAAATATGCCTTTTGGACTGTCAAACAGCCAGCAACCTGATGGCACCCATTTACTTGGATTGAATGGACAAACAGAGCTGAAATGGGCTTATATATTTTTTCAGTTTGGTTCTGCTGAAGAAGGAAAATCTTACACATCTGGGATTGCTTAAAAGTAAGTAAATAATAATATTAATTATAGTAATTTTTAGATGAACTAAACCTTTAAGTGTAAACAGTGTAAGATTGTACATATGAACATGCTTAATGACAATAAACACACTTGGTTCTCATGAACGATCGTCAGTGACGTCCAATTTGGCCCAACGAGTCTTTACTCACCATATCTGAATGTATGCAAATGTGAATAAGGATTTCCAATTTGGTCAATTTTCACATGCAGTAAAGCTATGGTGGGAGGTGAAGAAATCATGACAGAATTGAGATTTTGGGAATAACTACTGTATTGCTTTAACATGTGTTCTAACCAGGTACTCAGTTTCCAGCTGTGGAAAAAATTACATCCTGACAATACTGTCCTGCTGGCAATTTGAGCTGTGTGTGTTTTAACTAAGAGCACTCCAAAAAAAAATTGGGCACATAGAAAACATTTTCAATAGCATAATGTTTTCAATTTATATCTTGCTTACAAAAAAGTTATTTCATCAGAATACATAGCTACTTTGGAATTGATGACAAGAATGCTTTTTTTCCCCATAATGGTAAACTTTCTGCATCCACCAGCAGAGGCAGACTGCCAATTCAAACCATCCAAACACTGACCCTCTGGTTAGGACAGGGTACAGTACATACCTGCAAAGGAAATGGACCAGAAGGCACATGAAAACTAGCTAGTACAGCAATCATGTTGACATCAGGAGTTAAGCAACAGAAGGACTGAGTTTTGTTTCCTCAAGAGGACCGTGATATCTGAAACCCATTCTGGCCATTAGTCAGGGCAGAACTGGTTACCATGTTAGAGCTCCATGTGCTTATAACAGGAGCTGAAACACAGACCCTTGGTTGACCCCTTCATTCTCATCAGCCACAACCTACTCCAAGTTTTCCAGGTTCATATCCATTAAACATAACCCTAAAGACCCAATAAAATTGTCTTTTGAGTTTTGAGGATTTTAGTTCATGTCTGTTAGTTTGAGGCAATCTATATGCAAATCTATTCCTAAAAGTTGATTCCCTTTTAACACATTTACTCATTTAAAATGTGCAGTCTCTTTCTTCTGGAATATGGACCAAAAATAGTGTTGTCTCATACTGCACTCACACATTTTGTCCAATCACAATCTCTCTAGAACGAGAATGTCCCTCCCCCTAATACTATCATCTTCTATCTAAAAATAGCATGTAGCTAATAATGTCCATTACGTTTGATGTAAATAAAAGGTTATGGACTTTAAAAATGCATGTTATCATGAGCATTCGTGTCCATGTATGTGTATGTCTTATGGAAGTCTCTGTTGGTGTCATTCAGCTATAATGAAAGTGCAGGTTGGTCTAGGTGGCTGCAGATTGTTTTTCTTTATCAGCTGTCTGCCATGGTTCAGTGCATCAGTGGGAACACATAACTGCATATTTGATAAGAACATTTATTTAATGGTTTTCTGCACACACTGGCCAAATGCAGCCAATTTACTACAAGAGTCTATATGGATCTGTATGCTGCCTCTATCCTTTGTGTGTGTGTGTGTGTGTGTGTGTGCAGGTTTGGGTGGTTTATGAGGACATTTTTTTAGGTTACAAACTGAAAATTACAAGGGTATTTCTAGTGTCTCCATAATTCAATTTTTAAATGTAAAAATGCCGAAAGGTTTTTGAGGGTTAGATTTAATCTGTAGTTCGTACATTATAGAAATCATTATGTCTATAGAGTGTCATCAAGGATAGCCGCACCAACATGTGTGTGTGTGTGTGTGTGTGTATGTGTGTGTGTGTGTGTGTGTAGAGAGAGAGAGAGAGAGAGAGAGAGAGAGAGAGAGTTTTCTGCATGCTAAAACTGAACACAGATCTGGAAAATATTTCCCTGCATGTACACCCCACCTACACTCTCATCTCAACCCCCACCACCTTTTCTGCTTTTCACTTGTCATTTCTTTTACTCTCTTTGACTTTGTTCATACTGCACCATAAAATAGTTTTGTCTGCACTGTAATTTTACAAGTGATGAAATTGAAAATAGATGATATAGCACTTAGTAGCAAGTTAAACTACAGTAGATATCCACGAGCAGAACTGTATACTCTGTTTTGTTTTATTAGTTTATGTCTGTGAAATATTTATGTCTTGTGAAATATTTTTGTACTCATAATCTTCTCATCACAATTGTACAGAGTGGTTATCTGAGTTACTGTAGACTTTGTCAGTTTGAATCAGTCTGGCCATTCTCTGTTGACCTCTCTCATCAACAAGGCGTTTCCATCTGCAGAACTGCTGCTCATTGGGTGTTTTTTGTTTTGGGCATCATTCAGAGTAAATTCTAAAGACTGTTGTGTGTGAAAATCTCAGGAGATCAGCAGTTACAGAAATACTCCAACCAGCCCATCTGGCACTAACAATCATCCATGCGATTATCTAATCAGCCAATCATGTGGCATAAAATCATTCAGATATGGGCCAGGAGCTTCAGTTAATGTTCACATCAACCATCAGAATGGAGAAAAACATTGATCTCAGTGATTTAGACCGTGGCATGATTGTTGGTGCCAGATAGATTTCTGTAACTGCTGAATTGTTATTTATTTATTTTTTAGTCTAAAAGTTTGTCTATGAAACTCAGCATTACCAGAACACTATGAGGACTTCTTAAATCAGGTTTGTAAAAGTTTTTTTTGGATTTTATGTGGTTCTTTGCTGTTTTGACTACTAAAAACTAAACAGATTTGTGTCAGATATACCTCTGAAAATCAGATTTTTTTTGCTGTCTGTCTGGACAAAGCCTTTCTTTTCTGATTCCTATCTTTCTCTACACCTCTCTTTCACTCATTTTCATCTCTGATATCTTCCCATTGGCACACACTTTTTTTTACTGACCATATCTTCATCTGAGCCTCGAGCTGTCCTCTCTTTTCCAGCTGTCTCATTTTCCATCAACCAAAGATCTCTCTGTAAATTGGCAATCTTTCTCTCTCTCTGTCAGGAGACAGCTGACCTTGCTACCTCTCTTTTTCTCTATGTGATCAATGACTGGTGAGTTTCTGCCTGTTTCTTTCAGAAGTCTCAGATGTCTTTTCAGCAGTTCAGTTTATTTTTTGTTTTCTGAGTGTCTGTGTGCAGATATGAATTTGGCTCCAATAGAAGCATAACTGCCTTCCTCTTGGAAAGCCCACAGTATACTTTGGTTAGATGCAAGTGCTTGTTGTCAATGACTGGAATTAATCAATTGCTAGTAAATATTTACTTTGGTATATGTATTTAAAAAAATTATAATAATCATAATAAAAATATATGACTATTTATACAGTGTGCTGGCATTATGGTAAATATGGAGAGTGTGTATGTTGTGAAAATAGGGAGATAAATGTGAAATAATTGTGTGCTATACTATATTTAATAGTCACCCCAGTCCACTGTGCATGTTAGTGATCCAGAGCGCATGCCGCAACCCCACAGTCACTCAAGTGAAGGACCACAGACCCGTCCCCAGCCAGAGCACCAAGGCGCCCACTCCCGCAGAAACGCGCCCTCACCTGAACAAAGCCGCAATATTCCCGCTCTATCCCTGATGTGTCCTGACTCCCAGGAACAAGCTTCGTCTACAAGATCAATTCGGCTGGTGTGGCCATCAACCATTGCTACCTGGGCAAGCCCATTTACAGGTGTCCCAAAACCTTTGGCCTTGGGGTCTCTTTTAGTGCCCCTTTCCTCAAGGATCTCTGCAACCAGTTTGACCAACACCACCAATGCCTGGGTAGAGTCAAACCCAGGCATTTAAGTAAGTTATGATGTATTTAGCTTATCTGTTTCTGAAGTACATAGCCCAGATGTTTTCACGCGGGGTATAGATGCAAATTTTCAAGACAATGGCTAACTCCCATCTTAAGGAGGAGGCCAAAACCCAGATCACACTGTTACAAATATACACAAAGGGTCACCACATAGTAATATATACATATTTTTTTATATATTATGGTGATCCAAGCCATAGTTTCTGAGAATGTGCAGTTCAACAAACTCTCTCTCTCTCTCTCTCTCTCTCTCTCTCTCGTTGTCATGCTGCTCTTGTATGTATGTGTGGCATTAACAACATCGAACAAACACTTTCTCCTCTGTTCTGTGTTGTCAAAGCCTGTACTATCCAGCCATGATGTCTACACAAACATAGCAACATCATGTTCAACCACACAGCTCTCATTCAAACCCTTTTCAATCTGTCATACTGTTCAAGTCTGTATGAGGGTTGTGTGTTCTCATTCTGTAGGTTCCAGCACACAGGCTCCTTTTAGAACTGCTGAAGCACATGTCTGCAAATTTCTCCAGCCTGGAGAGGGCAGTTCTGTCTGGTTCTAAGGGTATTACGAGCCCTGATGGGGGATCCATGTTTATTTCACATGCAGTGCTGCCCTGGGTGGGGCCAGACAGGGCAGGAAGTCAATCAGGCCTGCCTGATATTGGGTTTATTTACACAATGGGGAAACAGAGGGATGGAGTTAGAGGAATATGAGAAAAAGAAATAAAATAAAGGAAAGGGGAAGAGCTCATGCTTTTCATTTGGTGCAGATTAGATCGAGGTGTAATGAAAGTGACTGGTGCAGCTAGCATCCTTTTTATATTAGTTTTTGGCTAAACTATCACTTTAAGACAAAGAGGATTACACAACATGATCACACAGGGAGTCTGCATGTTGTTTCTGAGAGAACCCTAGTTTCGGCCACATACATTGTCTATCAATTGCCAACAAAAGCCTTCATCAACTAACTAAATAAGGACAATGCATCTATATGAACTACTGCTGTTAATCCAGGATGGACTTCAAAGACATTAGTCATTCATTTTACAGTTCATACAAAATCAGTTCAGTTTATAAAATATGCATTCCTCTTCACTCGATTACAGCTTGTACAACTGAAGACAACTCGCTTTTGGCGCCCCTATGTGGACATTACACCTGTAAAATGGGGCTCACACGTGCCCATACGCCTAGCAACACATACAGATTTGGCCACTGGGGGCAGTGTTTTGCATTTAAGTAAGCACAGACCATTTTTAGCTAAAGAATTGTAAACCTACTTTTTCCAATTTCACTGTGAGGTAAGCCTGGATTACAAGGGTATTTGTTTTAACATTTTAATTTCAATGAGTGTTAGCTGGAAACCAAGCTCAGGTCAAGTAATTAATAATCAGGAGCCAAGAACACCACTTTGTTCTCTGTAAGCAGAAATGATGCACGAAGCAACAATCGCAGACAACCACAGCAATTCAGACCATATTTGATGTTTAACCTCGTGTGACCCTGCATCCTGCGTGGACTGAATATTATTTCTTCAATATACACTATGCATAATTTTATTTCATTTAAACTAACTGATCTCAGTTCAGGACACTCTGGGCTGTCAGTAAAGGGTTACATTTGACAAAACAATATGGCTCCAATCCCAGTGGAGATTATCTTTGGGGGAAAAGCCAACAAAACTACATCTGGTAAGAAACCTAATAACATTTTTGAAAAACTGTTTGAGTCAAAAGACTAGAGTTTTTAGTTTCATCTGATATGCCATTTTAAAAATGTGAGTGATTTATCGTAAAACGGCACACTGTTAAACAAGTGTAGACAAACAGCACACTAAGTAATTTAGACTTTCTATAGCTTGGTATTACTTAAAATTTCACAACGTTCCCTATATGAGGACACCAATTTTTAGAAGTATTTGCACAAAAAAATATTTTTTTGCATGGTTATTTGGGGCTACTAGTTACAAATAAAACAATGGGGATGAAACATTCACACATAATATGACAGAAATGGAGACCAAAACATGGAAGAGATGTGATTTAATTGTCATATTGCATCTTATTAGGACAACTTCATAACACTACCATTAAAGCAAATAAATAATAGCTGTAGACATGCATCAAAGTTTGCACATTTTATGATGTCTTTAAGCAATCACCACAATGTCTATGGTCATAAATGGATAAGGGTTCCACACATTAGCAACAGAAGAAAAGTTTTGCTTCCAACCAAAGAAAGCACTGCTCCTTCGCCTCGAATGAATGAGACTTTCATTTCTAAGGTACACAGTATTCTCAAAGATACGCTTGGCATGGTGTTGTTTCATTACCTTTTAGCTAAAACGCTCTGAACATTGGCACATATTTCCCTATACTCAGTCTCTCTCCCCGAACTCCATCCCGAGATGCTGCATTAAGGGTTTGTTCCTGTAAGATGGTCCAGGTCTTTAAATCAGACTGCTCACTTACCGTCTCTGCACTAACAGACAGCCGAGCCAAAACTCCCTTTGGCAGCCTCCTTGAGTTTTTTTCCCCCATTACTTTAATTGCCTTTAACCTATAATCAATGTTCACAAAGAGAGGAAAAAGAACTAAGCATTTCTGTGTCAGTCATTCTGATTACATTTAGCCCCATTTGCTTTGACATACGGAGTGGCTTTCTATGCTGTTGTCTTTTAAAAAGTCTCTTCACACTTCAAACAAGAGAGTTATTTGGGATTGACAGAGATGCAGTGTTCTTATTCAGCTAAATCTGCTTAAGATGTGTCATTTAATTTTGAGTAGATGTAAGGGAGTGTGTAAGTTCTTGACAGATTTTTTGTTGTTGTAGATTGTAAGGGATAGAAAGCAATGAGGCCTTACAAGAGGCCCAAAAATATCAGCAACAGAATAACTACAGTATGTTCCAATACCTGGAGGAAGCATTTTAAGGCATCATAGAGCGCTGCCAAAGTGAAGGTTATTCCAAAAGGTAAGCAAATTAATTATGCTGCCTTCCAAAATTCCTAATTAATATGTTTTCTGGTTAAAAACCCAAAAAACGCTGTTCCACTGATATTAGTAGTTTAACTGACAATTTGATCCCAAATTTCTGTGTATAATCGAGATGTACATTCTTCTGCTTCTGTTGCCTATATTGGAATACATTGCAAGTCAACATTGCCACGTGCTTTACATGAAGAACACTTTTTATATGACAGAGACTATCTCATGAAAATTATGTGACTGTGATGTCACTTCTGCTAAATAAAATTTTGAGGTTACCTAAACGTATTGTTATAGTATAGGCGAAATATCCACTGTGTGGGCTAAAATTTAGTTGAATGTTCTCGCAAACAGATGAGGTAAAGTTTATTGCTCTCTCTGAGTTTTAAATCATCAAAACCTATTCATAGAGAGTCCTGAAACATTTAATCTTAGAGGTAAAAAGAAAAATTAAATGACTATAACGGTGCTGTTGGACTTAAAACTAAGCTCTATAGAAAGTCCTATTGTCTGGACATAGGCATCTGGACAAAAGCCATCGCTTTCCTGGGCAGAAAATGAACAGTGGGTGTATGCAAATCAAACTCATTCATACTCTGGTGCTAAAAGGCCAAATCTGGGGACATATATCAAAACTGAAACCAACAGAACAGCTATAAACACAAGCATGGACACAAAAGCTGTAAATTATCCAAAATGCTCAGCGGGAATGATGCAGTGCCCAGTGTGCCACTCGATCGCTCAACTAGAAGAATGCCAGTTTGCCACCTTAACCTGACTCTCTCTCACTATCTATCTCTGTCTTTCCCTGTGTTCTTGTATTGGACTTACTAAAAATCATTTGCAGTACAAAAATAAATACTCTACATTAATAGTATACTCTACACACAGGGGTATGTCCCACTTTAAATAAACACTAACATATCTGTGGTGATCACAATGGACTCAATATGTGTGGGCTGCACTCACATACGTTGCCGTAAAAACATGTTAAAAGCATTCAACAAACCAGATAAAACCAAAAATGTTATCAAGACATGATGTGCAGTTTAAGTATGTGGATTACCAAAACATTTGACCCAACTGCAACTCTGAGGAATAGTTATATTGTTGTTGCAAATATGTCATGACTTTATACAACCAATAATAATAATTATACAATTTTGTGTATGTAAAAAGATAACCAGACGTAACTTAAAGGTTTGTGAAAATTTGGTATTTTGGTGATGCCCAAAAATCTAGAGGGACATGAATATAAGGTTTAGAAAATGTCACATATCATCAGGTGTGGAAAGAGTACCGAAAAATAATACTCATGTAAAAAACTGTTTGAGTAGAGTAAAAGTACCTTTTCAAAACACTATTGCATTTTAAAACGGCATTATAAAATCTGCATTTTAGAATGGCTTAGAATGTGGCTCATCAAATCCAGATTTAAGCCAGAACATCCATTTTACCAAAAATGTCTAAACGATGTAGTTTTTTTTGGCTGTGATAGCATCATATCTCTTTGACATGAGATTAGAAGCTAAAGAAAACCTCTCCAGAACGTTCTTCAGAAATAAACATCAGTGTCTGAAAAGGGAAGCAGTAAGAATAAATTTTGCTGGCAACTGTAATAGCAATGATCATGAAGAAACTCCCTTACTTGGTTTTACTCTGTGGGCAGAGGTCACACATATTAGATTATTTCTTTTAGTCACACAGAGGGAAAAAATCTGCTTGTTTACCTTTGCTATGAATGTCCAGACAGACTCTGATGCTGTTAAAGTGTGAGAGAGAGAAATAAGCTTTAGACAGCGAATGCAAGAAAGTCTGCATGTGTGTTTGTGGATCTTTATTACCTCCACTTTGCAAATGCAGTTGGCTCAGCCACTCTGCTTCAGGCTTGAATCTGATTTATGGGCTCTGCAGCAACCCTTGCATTAATAATATCAGACTCAAGATTAGCTGAAACTCATCATACTGCCACATGGCACAAGAGCCAATGTCTCAGACAGCAGTGTGTCTGGGTATTGAAATATTCACTTAAATATACAGTATATTACTTAGATAAAAGCATCTGGCCTTATGTGTGTGTCTGTGTTCAGAGCAGAATTCTGCATACTGCCGTAAATACTGTATACTGCCTATCATTTAAGAAAACTGTACGTGAAACAGTATGCAGTAAGTCACTATACACTACTTTCAAACAGTAGTGTGCTACATTGCAGTCATGTGACCTCACCACATTGTTATTGAGTGGAGGCCAGTTATCATTTCAGGTATAAATATGGACATTTTGCATTTATAATTCAAGTTTTTATCAAAAATGTCTCAACCTTTTGCAGTCCGATCACCATTGCATACAATCAAAGACTGCATATATAATTCTACAAGTGGAGTTTAATGATAATCTCTGAAATCAATATGGACACTTTATATCTATAATCCAATTTTGTATATAAAAATGTATTTCAGTCTATTTTTAAGAATTACACATTTTAACTGTAGGCTATTACACATTTTCAACAAACTGAACTGGGTAATTTTTAACAAAATGTCCATATTATGTATTAGTATGTATTAATAAAATGTGACATATTTCATTTAATTTAATCCTGCATATTTATGCTTGATTTTTATTAATGTAGATTATTTAAATTTAATTCAATTACTGTAAGTTCGATGGAAGTTTCTCATACAATTACAATATGTAAATCTTAAAAATAGACTGAAATATTTTTGAATACACTAGTGTACTGCTTACTGTGTAGTACAGTATTTAACGTATACCGCCTACTATTTTAAGTGTATGAAACTATACACAATATGCAGTGATAAACGTTTCAAACGGTAGTATGCTACACTGTTGTCACAAGACTACACCACGTTGTATGTTGAGGGGAGTCCAATTATCATCTCAGATATAAATATTTTTATTCTACTACCAATTTTGTGTAAATATGCCTTGACTTTTGGAAGTCTGATTAAATTATGAGTCAAATAGCAAAATATTTTGGCAAATGTACAGTAGTTGGCAATCTTGGTATGTTATGCATGCATTCAATTTACAAAACATGCACATATACTGCATAATATTTCACTTTAAAAAAGTACGTTATGGCATTCAGACCACATCAGTTCATAGAATTAACTTTGAGATGTCTCTATCTATGATTTGGCGATTACATTCAGTGAGATTATAGTAACTGCTTTAGACTCAGTGTGCATTTATAAACTTCTTGCACGGGTGCCACTTGCCTGATTTCTCAGATTAGGTGCTGTGGTGTGGAATAATCTTCCACTCGGAGCTGTCAAAACAATGCTGTTGTTGACTGCTGATGAAAATTAGTCCACCATCTGTGAAAGAAGCAGAGAGCGAGAGAGAGAGAGAGCAGATAAATTAATCCCTCGTTAAAATTCACAGCAAAGGCAGCATCTTCAGCCAGGCAGAACCTCTCGGGACATAATACCCTCCTTTAGTTTCTGTCTCCACCACATTTAGTCCACGCAGGGCACAATACAAATTTCTCTTTGTGGGTTTCATAAATGGCTGATAGTTGGAAGATAGTCTCACAGTCTGTTAACTGGCCATCTAATGCATGTTGCACATGAAACTGGAAAGTGCTTCCTTGATCTGGAAATCTCAAATCTTATGGGCTGACATTACACAACTTCCGAGAGTAAGGACACACAGGATTGTTTGCATAGGGTTGATCCTACAATCGCTTTTGCATTTGCCAAAGTTTGCCATGTTAGTAGCATCAAATCTTTGAAAGATATTCAGAGTTTTGCTTGGGACACTTAGTCAGAACTTACAGTAACTAGGTACCACGAGCAGAACTGTCTTTTTGGCACTGTCTCTGAGTTATATCTGTGAAATAATTGTGACTTACAACTTTTCAGGGTGTTCTATCGCAGACTGATCTCACTATGAATTCAGAGACAGTTGGTCGAGAGTTTTTAGCTGAAATCGTTTTGTGCTTACCGAAATTTAAACCACTGCTCCCAGTGGCCGAAGTTGGACATTTTGATGAAAATATGGGCACATGTGAGCTCCAGTTTCCAGGTGAAATGTTGTGGCGGCAAAAGTCAGTTCTAAAGGGAGCTGTTTTTAGTTATAAATTATGTAATACAGCAAAGAGAAATGCATATTTTATTTACCACGTGCCCTAACCCAAACCCAAACCACAACTTTCTTGTTTCCATGGGACCAGAACCTGAGTCCCTGAGGCTCCTCATACAATACAATGGAAAAGGTAAACAAATAAAAATGAATGCAAAAATATCTGATGGGTATAGCCAATTGTCAAAATGTGGGCAATGTCAGGGTACCGGACCATTCAGTAGCAACAAAGTGACTTTATGTGTGATCATGTTTAAATTATTTTTTATTACTCTACCAAAAGTGATAGCGGATTGGGTCCAATGCCATGACCGGCATCACTGGATGAGGCTGGCTGAGGACCATATGGTGGCATATGGGGGCCAGTGAGCCCTCTCCTTCTGTCTCTCTCTCTCTCTCCATCTCTCTCTCTTCCCTACCCTTCCCCTCATCCTGTTCCTTTTCACTGGAAATGGGGAATTCCTATAAAAAACCCAGTTCCGTAGTCCCGAGGGCCGTTTATCCGACTGGTTTCCCCTAACAGTGGAGCAGTCAGCTCATTATAATCTGATGACTGGTCACTTAGGGCAAGAAAAAACACTGAACCCTCTAATGGCCCTTTTCTATTGGCCGGGCATTTGCGGGGATATTCGCAGGTGGTGTGTGGCTTGCTGGCTACCCCAAGAGCGCCATTGCACCTCCTTCCATGGATCAAGGTCCCCTTCGAAAGGATTGGCATGTACCTCGTCAGGCCATTAGAGCAGATGGCACTCGGGAATCAATTTGTATTGGTCATGGTGCACTATGCATCACGATATCTGGAAGCAGTACCTCTGCGCAACATCTCAGCACATAGTGTTGCGGAGGCACACTTCAAAATAATCTCTTGAGTGGGTATTCTGAATGAAAACCTTTTGCAGTATTTAACCTAGATCTACTTCTCTGTTGAATGATCTCACTCATGATTTCGTTGATCTAATCAATTTATCAACAGACTCCTGAGGGCAGTAAATTCACTAAAACGTTTTTTTCCCACAAAATATTGTCCATTCCCTCTTTCTTTAAATTAATAAATCAATGGAATGGAATCTAAACTAGAAATGTTAAATTCATTACAATTCCCAACCCTACTCATGTTCTTAAACCCTAATTACCAACTTTAAACTACCTCAGCTTTCTGGGGGATGCATTGCAAAGTTATTAACTCAAAATCAAATCTAATGATTTTCTACATTGTCTTTGAACTGTCTGTTTATTTTATGATGCAAGTGATATGGAGAAGTTTAATAATCAAAAAAATGCAACAGAGCAAACTGAAGAATTTCTTTGCTCACATGCCCATAGCCTAAAGGTCTAAATGCTCTACAATGAAAAAGGCGCAGTGGCTCAAATTGGACTGTGATGTCTGTCAGACCACATAAAAAGACGTACACACAGAATGCACTTCAGAACCGGTGTTGCTCTGCTCAACAACACTACGCATCAATGCATCATCAACAAAATTACAATGTGCATAGCATTGTATACACTGGATGTTGAGAACATTCCTTAGGCATATGGTAACCTGTATGCAAATTGGCCTTCAAATATAACAGAAATACCAGAGTTATGCTGACCTGGATACTGTTCGCACTTTAAGAACACAATTCGTTTAGAGAAGCGCTTCAAGTTGGAGTCCACTGACATGATGGAATTTATCCCTATTATCGTCTGCAGGCTAGATACCGTGGCCACCCCAAACAATCCGAAAAGTGGCTGCAGCTACAGGTAGTCCAGACTAAGCTAAATGTATTCAGACAAGTACAGTATGTCAAATTTTAGCTAGGTTACAGCTCGAAGTATGCCTACCTGTTGTGTCACACACTTCTAATAAAAAAGGTGCTACAGAAGAGATAATGTTTTGGTTATTTGTGTCATCCGATCCATTCACACACAAAAGTGCGCTAAGTCTGTCATTATTTTCCCCTCAGGTGTCAAACTACAGCATGAGTGGAATGATGTCACAACTAGTTGACTAATGGGCTTGACTAGTCTACTATTAAAAATCAGTTCTCCTAGTCTGCACCTCTCAGCAGTGTTTTCTTCCACCGAAAATGGAGACTTTCGAAAATGCTCTCTATAACAGCGTGATTTGAAAAACAATGAGATGAGAAAAAGGAAAAATGTCCACACTAATCTGTTTTTGATGAAAAAATCTGTTTTCAGTTTTTTTAACGTCATCGTTTCCAAAATATGCAGTACTAGAGAGAAACATTTTCAGTGGAGGAAATAATAATTCCAGTGTGGAGAAGAGGCATAAACGTTGCAGAATCGATGCGTTTCAATCGAAAACGTATTAGTGTGGAGTCTGTGGACTTGACCTCAATCTGATTTGCTTGTTTTGTTCCATGGAATATTCTTTTTGGTTATTCAAAAACGCCCCCAGTGGTATCAAACTTTAATAAAGCAAAAGAGAGATATCTGTCTTTATTAACTGAGGATGAGAGAGGCAGGTCTGACATCAGTTCTTATAATCAGATGATTCAAGACTTCTTGCATCTTACCGTCTGGATGAGGTCACTTCTGCGACCTACTGACAAAAACAAGCTGGGATGAAATATCATATCTGTGATTCTTTGTCCAGGAATAAGCATGGACTAACACTTAAGACAAAACAGAGGGATCTGTCCCTGCCATATTGTCAGCAAACTCTTAACCTTTACTGCATCAATATAACCACATACCAGCATGGCTGTTGTTGCCAAGGAGATCACAGAGGACTGACCCGCCTTCATCTGCTTTTATAAGGTATCGTAAATCTCACCACAGGAATATATCAGCCAGCCTCAAAGATGTGCACAAATAATTCTGGGGTGAATCTCACGAAACCTGTCAAGAACATGTTCAGGTCACTTTTCACCCCAAATCAAAATTATTTTAATAAAGAATATTAAACCTATTTTTAGGACCATTAATTTTCTTTTTTTGCATTGTGACATTATTTTCATCATTGACATCTTTGGCTTATCCAGAGAAATAATTTTTTAATTGAATTTGTCAATCTGTCCGAGGTTGACTTATTTTAAATATGTGTCAGACGGATGCTTTGTAGTGTCTCACTTTGTTACATCACATCACAAACACAGTATTGTTAGGATGCTGTCATTTAAAACAGTTTGAAATGTACGTCTCGGGACTCCTCCATTCGAAGTTGCGCTCTGTCTACTTCTATTTACACTTCAAATACATATACTACACACACAGTACATTGATATACTTTGCTCTTCTATTCTATTGTATATGTACAAGCGCTGTCACTTTAGTGAAGTGTTGACGATGCTGATCTAACATCCCAAAAAAACAGCAAAAATACACACTATTATTGCACACCAGTGAATCCTCCTGAGTGCTGTCCTGCTCATCAACACCCCATCTGTGGTTTTCACAAACACAGACATACAGTGAAGGCAGTGTACCAGCAAAATGCATGCCGTTATAATTTCCCCTCCAACTGACCTTAATTGCCAAGCATAAATCCCCATGCACGCACTTGATTTACATTTACGTGGCTTCTTCATCATATCACCTCCTGACAGCAATGGAAACAGTTCAAATTGTCTCTCAATGCCACTCACACAATCAATCAATCAATCTCAATTGTCAATCAAACTGTAAATCAAACTTGAATGACAAATGTTTATGTTTTGTGCAACCCGAAATAGAGATGAGGTCAAATTGCTCAGTCAGTGATTGACAGCATCTTCTCTCACTTCAGCTTCACAAATAACTCTGCCACCCTTGTGTTGGAGTGACGGTAACTGATTCATATCACTGACAGTGCACCTCAGTACTGATGTGATCAGTGTTGGGTATGACTCACAGGGCTAAAGGTCTATTATCTAGAATCCCTGCTGATTGCCTGGAAACCAAGTCATCGCTAAATGACGCAAATCATCAAACATAACCACAGCGAAGGAATAAGACTCAAATATCAGCATGCTTCCTTAATTGTGCTCATCAGAAATAATAGCACTCAAATAAAATCCAACAGAGACATGAAATTGTAAATCACTTCATGCAGAGAAAGGGGAGAGGAAAATTGCTTTTAAAAAATCAACATGCCTTTGATTGAATGATCATTAATCAACCTATGAAACAGAAATAATGGGAATGATATGTAACATTAAAATAGGTAGAAAGCTGAGCACAGGGCTAAATATTAAAATAATATATATATATTTTTTTACAGTGATGCACTTACAATGGAAGTGAATGGGGCCAATTTTTGTAGGGCTTAAATGTGAAGCTTTTTTTAAAAACACTTTTTTCTGTGAACACAATTATCATTTATTAATTTTTAAAGTTTCTGTGGTCATTTTAGGGTAATAGGGTTACCACGTCATGGCAACAAAGTTATAAAATTGCTTATATCTTTACACAGAAAAGGTCAGTAAGTGATTTGATCACACTAAAATCATGTTAACATGCATATTATAGATATACTTTTTTAAGTATTTTAAAGGGATAGTTCACCCAAAAGTGAAAATTCTCCCATCATTTACTCATCTTCATACCATCCCAGGTGTGTAAGACTTTATTTCTTAAAGGAGACCTATTGTGCTCCTTTTTACAAGATGTAATATAAGTCTCCAGTGTCCCCAGAATGTATCTGTGAAGTTTCATCTCAAAATACCCCATGGATCATTTATTATACCATGTTATAAATGCCTCTTTTTGGGTAGAATCAAAAACACGCTGTTTTCGTTTGTGTCCCTTTAAATGCAAATGAGCTGCTGCTCCCCACCCCCTTTCCGAAAGAGGGCTGTGCCTTTACAGCTCGTGCTTCGGATACTACAGCAACAACAAATCAGAATCTATATGACTGACAGTGTAAATACCCGATTTCAGCCATATATGTATGAATATGTGTATCCATGAATACAATCAGAGACAATAGTAACTGACAGTAAGCATTTTCGGGTTAAAAATGTAAAATAATGACATAGCTCTGGTCTCCATGAATACAATCAGAGACAATGGAATAAGCTAACAAGCACGTTCGGAAAGGCGATGTGCAAAAATTCACAAATAATAATACTTGCATCTTCAGGATATAAAGCTGGAACATGAACAGTTGGTACTGATCCATGATTGAGATTCCAATTTTTTTAAATCCTGCTTTATATTGACACTCGATCCCAAAGCAGTCCGGTGTAAAATTATTTGCACAAACATACACACATTTTTGTATGTTTTGGTGCACATTTCCTTCAAAAACAAAACTTGTCCACTGCGTCTTTAGTGGCTCTAATGTTCACTTTTACAGCCAACATCAGAACACTTATGATGCTTACGAATCTGAGACATTATTCTTCTCACTTTATCTGCTCCAGCATGGAAAAAAATGGCGGACTATGTGTAGATCACTCAGGGGAGGATCTATGATAATAGGGCGGAGTCTGTCACCAGTTGTTGGCGAGGCCTGCTCTAACATGATGTCACTGTAGAGCAGAAACTAAAACGTTTTTTTTGACACACACTTTTGTTTTTGATTAAAGTACCCCAGGACTTGTGTCCTGGGGTACTTTATGTTGCTTTGTTCTTGGACGAAAGTTTGTTCCGTCGATATGTTGGACTCTGTAAGATCAGAAAATAATTTTCTGTATGAATTATGAGGTTGAATTAAAGATTATATTTATCAATTATAGGTGATTGCACATCGCTACACACATTTTAAAGAGTTCTATCAGTCTATCATCATTTATTTGTCAGGTACAAACGTAACCACAGTTCCAAGTGATTTTCAGCATTATCATTATTAGATTAAGATGAAATGTCTTAGAGTTGTGCAAATCTGATGGTACTTGTAACCTTACAAAAGAGAAGTCTGCTTTAACTGGGTGTGGAAGTTCAGGTTACAGAGGGGCCTTTCTGACCAATCAGGATGCCTGGGCCATTTGATTTATGACGGTGAAGAATTCCAGGACTGCAAAGGTTGAAAAATCTATATTCAAGTCATATCGTTTCAGTTCTTCTGCGTGTATAATCCAACAGACATAATCTCACTGATTTATCTCTTGGTTGAGACATCCAGGATAAGCACACAAATGCAACATTGTGAGTAAACAAACAGATACAAATACAGATCTAAACCAAAACCAACTAAGTTTCTGTACAGCGATCCTCCTACTCAGTTGTAAACAGCGCTGTTCCTCCGGATGTGACGCACGTGCATCAGTTCTCATGAAGAAAGAGAAGCAAGAAAAAAAAGCTACATTGCATGCAAGACGTTTTTGCATAAAGCAAACTGTGATGAAAAATGTATACAATATTTCCATTGAAATCCCAAGAAGAGCAACAAGGTATGACAATCATGCTAGCACGATTAAGTCACATGCGCATACCGTTGCTGACCGCAAGTGATGCTTTATAAGACATTACTTTAACCGCTGGAGTCGTATGGATGACATTTATGCTGACTACATGTTCTTTTTGGAGCTTCAAAATTCGAATCACCATCCATTTGCAATTAATGGATCTACTGAGCTAAGATATTTTTCTATTTTTCTTCAAATATGTTCTGTTGAAGAAAAAAAGTCATACACACCTAGGATGCCATGAGGGAGAGTAGATGATGAGAGAATTTATATTTTTAGGTGAACTAACCCTTTAACATATATAGATTGGCCCCATAACTTCCATTGTAAATGCCTCACTGTAACCCTGCAAGAAAATGAGGAACAAAGTCAAAATAAATGTTTGTGGTAATCAACATCCGTGCAAAACGTTTTTGAGTCATACAAGAACAGCTCCAATCGAGTTCAACTGAAGAAGACCAAAATTTCTCAAATTGTTTGTCAAGATTATGAGCGAATAACATTTAAAATTAGCAATAAAGTCTGACAACAATGGTATAAGTTGCAATGAAAAAAAAACGCTATTTTTTTTAGGCTAGTCAATCTAATGCAAATGCAATTTACTAAGAAAACAAAAAGACAATGTCTCTATAAAAAGGTGATTGGCTTTTTTAACTAACATATTTAGCATAATGAAATCTCCCATTTATATGTATAGGCCTATGAGAAATCCTTCTCTTTCTTATAATGTTTTTGTGAAGCTTTGCCTGATGATGGAAAGCCTATTCTCAGATGATAAATAAGGATGGTTTTGTCTTTTAATTCAATCAATAATGAAATCTGCATATTATTATTACTTTTATTGAATGCTATACACAGCTTTGTGTCTGCATATTTCCGTAAATAGCTGCAATAGGGCTGCTCTGCATTCCTCTTGCTAGTTGGTTTATTTAATGGAATGTAATTTAATGGTATTTCGATAGTTGTTGTGGGGAGTAACTTTGGTTTATTGAGGAAGGACATGTGTAGTACATGCGTTTGTAGTGTTTACATTGCAATTTGGCATTTTTCCTTTTTAATAGAGCATTGAAAGGCAACACACAGATTGTGCCAAGAAAATAAACATGGATTTGACTGGAATCAGAAAACAGCCTATATTTCAGAGGTTGACTGTCTAAAGAAGAATCTTTTACCACTGTTGAGTGTCTATTGTCTTTGTACAGATGAGCAATTGTCGTGAGAAGTGAATCTAATAGACAGGGAGTGTCCTGGAGTCGTTTACATAACTTACAGCCCTGTAAAAATGGCTTTGCACAATAAACTGGTATTTTCACAGGACCATGAGTGAGGGAAGGTGGGACTGTGGATGGAGAGTCAGCTCTAAATGTGACTGTGTTCCAGGATGTGGGGACATCTCCCACATGTTCTCACAAAGAGAGTGAGGAGACAGCAAACGCCAACATACAGAGGTAACCATTACTTGTGATAAACACATGCACCACGCAGCTCTCAAATTAGCAGGATCAGAACAAGCAAAGTAACAGAAAAGAAAAAGAAAACGGAAAAAAAACTTTTTGCCAGATTTGACATTTTAATTTGTTGAGGAATAGCGACAGTGCATTGTGCCTGTTAAGAACTGGGATTTATAACTAGGATATATTATTTATTACTAGGAAACATTTGGGGGTTCAGAACATCTTGGTTACTGTTGTAAACTCTGTTCACTGATGGAGGGAATGAGACGTTGTGTCGATGTAGTGACACTAGGGGTTGCCCTTAGGAGCCCCAAACACTTCTGATATTTGAGAAAATGCCAATGAAAATTGGCGAGTGGAATTTGCATGCCACTCCCCTGGACATACAGGTATAAAAGGAGCCGGCTTGCAACCACTCATTCAGGTTTGTACTGAGGAGCTGTGACGGAGTCCTGACCATTTCAGCGGGTAGTTCAGTGTTGTAGTAAGAGGGACACAACCTCCTACCAAGGTGAAACAGACATCATTGAACCTGGGGATTGTCCTGGCCAGCCAACGCAACAGGTTGGAGAGCGCTAGCCATGCCTCCAAACTCCGAGCGAGTGGTACCAAGGGGAAAATCATGTTTGATGTACCTGCAGATGGGGCCTCGCATCGGGCCGGAGCAGGAACTACCATGTCGAGGAACCTCACGTCCCGAACGTGCTAAAAGAAACGCTAAAGCACTTAACTTGCTCTGCATACCCACCATAGGACTGGTCAGCGACGGGCGAGGAGGTAAAGCATCCTCGTGGCTCATCACAACTGCCTGAGGAATCTATGTGTACCCCCTGCCCACCCCACCACTGAGGGTAGTGAGAGAGGAGGAACACAGAGGCAGGGTCCTGGCAGTGAAAGGTACCGGCCACGACTTTGTGAGTTCCTCATGTAACTCCGGGAAGAATAGAACTGGGGTATGGCGTGGCGTGGCTGTGAGCTCCGAGCCCAGGAACCAGTCATCAATCCGCGAGGGCTCAGGGAAGGTTGGAGGGTTCAACTCGAGCCCAACGCTCGCGGCAGCCCGGGCAAGCATGGCCGTCAGCCCTGCATCGGCCTCAGACTGGGTGACCACACCCAAAGTTGGGAACCCAGCCAAGTCCTCCATGTCCGACCATACCAGCCCTCTCTCCAATGCTGCGATCGAGAGCTCATCCTGCTCCTGAGCCCCGAATGAGACATTAAACTCATCTCATCCCAGAACTCAACTGAGGTAAATGAGTGTACTGGGGAATGGGAGGTCCGTGGGAGTTCACCTAGCAGAAACGGTCCCATTGGGGTCCCCAAATCACCCCCATTGCTAACCGTCACAGCCTTGTGCCCATAGGCAGAAGGACCGGGCGGGGAGCAGCTAGGGTGGCTTTCCCTCTGATGGAGGAAAGCCACGACCGCAATGTTTCCATGGTCATGCTCTCGCAGTGAGATTATGAACCATCCACGAACGCTATCTCAGCATGGATATGGCCCATACACGTGAGGCAGTGACCGTGGCCATCAGAGGCGGAGAGATAGCGACCGCATTCAGGAACTACACACAGACGGAAAGGCATATTTAAATAGATGCTTTCCATCAGTGCTCACTCTTTTAGAGGAAATACTATTTTAACTATATACTGTACTCTTTTAGCGTAGCTGCTGAAGTGTAGTGTTCTCTGCACTTATCCGTGCAAGAGGGGGAGAACCCGTTGCAATGCGCCATATATTCAACAGCTTACAACACTTTGTAGAGGTGAATGGAAGGGGAGCGGAATTCATCAACACTGTTCGGCTCCGAAGAACAAATCTGAATGAGTGGTTGCAATCCGGCACCTTTTATACCAGTATGTCTGGGGGAGTGGCATGCAGATTCCACTTGCCAATTTTCATTGGCCTTTTCTCAAATATCAGAGGTTTTTGGGGCTCCCAAGTGCAAACCCTAGTGTCACTACATCGACACAACTTCGAGTGAGTAACAGATAATGCGTCTTGATCAATCAAATTTCTATTGATTGGTTATGAACATTCCATTTACACTTGGACACATAAATGTGCCTCTGCAAAAATGATAAATACAAAAATGTGTAAATCAGATCTTCTATTTCAGCACTATATAGACCAAAATGGCTCTTACCACCATGTGTACGACCACAGTAAAACTTCAAAATCACAGCCAGGTGGCACAAAGGTGAACATTGGTTTCACCTTTGGTCCAGCGATTGTGAAAGATGATATTAACATTGTTAATATTTTTATTTTATTTTTTTACATTTTGATTTGATAATGGAGATCAAACAGTGGAATAAATGGTAGCGTTAACACTATAGCTCATTACTTTAATATTGACATAGTATAATAAAAAATAAAAAAAAAATACAAGAATGTCAGCCAAAAATTTTACTTCAATAATGATGCTGGGCATTAAAATTCTGTTGCAGCTTATGTGGCTAATAAAAACAAAAAACAGGATGTTAAAACTGCATAGACACTTGCAGTACAAAAGAAAACAGTTGTTATGTGCTGTATTTTATTTGTCATCTTTTGGCTACCAAACCGGCGTATGATAATGTAGTTCCCTCTGGGTAATTTTTTTTAATTATGTAGTTCCATTTGGGAGGAGACAAAACGGCTATGAAATAGTTTCTGAAAGTTTTTCGACAGAAAAATCTGCAAAGTGGACCAGACTTTATGAAAATACTCAAAAATCTGGATACTTGAAACTAAGACAGCTATTAGGTGGCATTACTGTCTGGATTATTCACTATCTACACTTTCAAACCAGACTGTACACTCACCATTTAATTATTGATAACACAGTAAAATACTGAAGGATCTTTGGTTTGAGATATTCTGGTATAAAAATATTAGAGGGCAGAGTGGGAGAGAGTGATATATCCTGAGGTAATGAGAGGAATGAATGGAGGGAGTAAGAAATACTAAAATAAAGAGAGCGGAAGCGATATATCTGAATCTAAAACAACCTAGTAATTTACACTATATAAACACTGATCATGAAGCGATGTTATGTAAATTGATGAGAATTGTTTTGAATCACTCTTTTAAACTTTTCCAGATCAGACGTGAGGGAGGAGAATAAAGATTGTGAATGATGGAGGGAAATACTTGTTTGGTTGAGAGATGAGAATGTTAGTTATCTGTGAGTCTGGCGTGACTGCTCTATGTGTTTGTAAGAGGAAATCTGCTTTACCTCAACAGAGATACAGTATGATACAGTGAGTGTGTGTGTGTGTGTGTGTGTGTGAGCGTGTATTTATCACTTTGTGGGGACCAAATGTCCCCATAAGGATAGTAAAACCCGAAATGTTTGACCTTGTGGGGACATTTTGTCGGTCCCCATGAGGAAAACAGCTTATAAATCATACTAAATTATGTTTTTTGAAAATGTAAAAATGCAGAAAGTTTTCTGTGAGGGTTAGGTTTAGGGGTAGGGTTAGGTTTAGGGGATAGAATATAAAGTTTGTACAGTATAAAAACCATTATGTCTATGGAAAGTCCCCATAAAACATGGAAACACAACTGTGTGTGTGTGTGTGTGTGTGTGTGTGTGTGTGTGTGTGTGTGTGTGTGTGTGTGTGTGTGTGTGTGTGTGTGTGTGTGTGTCTTTATGGTGCATGTCTCTGCTAATGGAGAGTGTACTGAGGTCAGGGCTGCAGTTAGAAATTCTTGGGCCCGGTACGAACAGTTCTTCCATCAAAGTACGCTGCCCCTGCGGGTTTTGCTGTTTCGCACTGTCTCCGTGTTTATATCCCGCTGAATTAGATGCGCTCTATAATATGGAACCTCCCTTCAGTCCTGCCTTGTACAGAATGGTGAAGTGGGTTTAGAGGTAAGAAAACCTGTTTGGTTGTTTGTAAAGGAAATCTCTGTAAGGACAGGAAACAAGCAAATAAAAAAATACCTGCATTTTGGGCAAAATGCATAGATACTTAAATGAGAGAACCTCATTTTGGGGAAATCCTAAAAGAAAAAGTGGTTTATTTATCAAGATATACTGTTTTTTTTTCCTATTCTAAAAATGCAACAAAACAAAAAAAATACATAAAATAAAATTACCTCTGTGCTAAGTTAGGTAGATATTTTTGTGTTTTCTGAAGAAAATGTGAGTGCTGTTTATGTAACAAGTGCCGCCAAGATGCTATGGTGTTTGCTTGGGCATTTCTATGCAGTTGATAAGGTGTACTAAATAAACATTAGTCATAGCATTCAAGATGTCTATATATTCTCATAATATTAGGAATTTATTAAAAAAAAATATTGCTTTAATCTCATAATATAACAATTTTAATCTCAATGCTTCAACATTATTTTTGTAATTATGATTCTGAAAACTATACAACTTTAATATTGTAATGGAACTACTTAATTCTGTTAAAATGTGAGTTTTATTTATATAATGCTGTTATTATTCTCAAAACATTATGACTTAATTAACAATCTTAGATTTGTTAAATGTAAAGGTGCACTTTGTCATAGATTTACACTGACACTTAGTCACTTTGTCTTAGACTTACACTGACACTTAGTGGTGTGGATGTAGCATCATTCAAATGCAAGAGTAGTCAGTTACAGATGCCATTGTAGAAACTCATTATTCACAGTCAGCCATGATTCATTTAATCCACAAGTGAAAGTTTCCAATAACAGGGTGGATACTGAGATTAAATGAGTAGTATTCAACTGGTCATGTGATCCTAACATGGCAGCCCCCGTGAGGTGACCCTCTCCATGTAGAATAGAACAGCCTTTCTAAAACACTGTCGTAATCACCAATAATTCACTTTATTTAAAAACAATAAAAAACTATTTAAAACAAATGCATATGTCCATATTTAGACAGATAAGTAAACATGGCTATATGTGTGTGTAAGAGCATAAAACTCATAAATTACAATACATAGGTTGTGTTTGGCACATATCTCCAATGAATCCAAAGGCACTCAGTCTAATAAGATGGAGAGACTAGGCATTTGGCTCATTGGCTAAAGTGTCTGCATCAGGCACTACATCAAACCCCAGCTCTTGTGTGTATGTGAGTGAGTGAGTGAGTACTGGAATATTCAAATGCTTGAGTACAAAACGTTATCTGAAAATTGAAGGTCTGATTTAGGTATTGAGCATGAAAATTGACAGCTGAAATCACAATTTATTGACCATTTTTGATCATTTAGCTAACTGATGTTTAACTGACTACTGACTGTATGTACTGTTCAAAGGCTTTTTTAAGACAAAAAAAAAAAAAAAAGATACTCTTGAGCTGAAAACTGAAAACAAACTGGCAACTCTTTGAATGGTTAAACTGTCGTCTCCAACAAACAGCTTGTAATTCACAAGCATTGTTGGACGTTCGCTGTGACATTTGACCCCCTCTTTTATGGAAGTCCATGATGTAGAAATTCATGACCATCCTCAATTCCTGGCAAACTGACTGTGCCCTGATATTTGAGCATTTGGGCTTTCTTGTGCTATTCAAAAGTATGTCATACAGAACTGTGAATGATTCACATTGAAAACACAGATGGTGCTTGCTGGGTCTTGCATTTTTTTTATTTTCTGCTTCCCAACAACACACAGTACAACTCTCCATATACGGCAGTGATATTTTTCGTCAGTGCCAGCAAAGGAACCAAACAACACATTTCCAGTGCCAGTTTTGACCGGTTTTGGGACTGTGTGCCCAGTATGAGGGCCAGAAAGGAACTGCTATTCAGAGCAGCTTCAGAATGCATCAAACACACCAGCGGAATTTGCAAGATAACTCATGAGCAGAACTGCATCCTCTTTCTCAGTGAAAAAGCCCTTCTTTCTAACTCTGTATGGGTGGTAAAGATATGACGTGGTTATATCCCTCAGTTTACTGTAATTTCTATGATTTATACAGCATCTTAACTACTGTAGATGTGCTACAATGAAGCTTCAAGTGATAAATCACACTTCCCATACTTATTATAAAATACATTCACACTGACAACATTTACAGCGACAAAGCAACCGGAAGTCATTTATTTTCAATGAGAGTTGCTTTGAGGTGATGAAGCGATTTGATGTGACATGATCAACCATCCAGGAACATTGTATTGCTCAGAGATTGCTCTATCATTGCTCAGGAGTCTTAATTTAATTCTCAATTTTGTTTTATATAAGTATCAAGGTAGTATTGTTCTCATTTGAAAGTCAATTTGGATAAAAGTGTCTGCTAAATGAATAAATGAATAATTGTTGCTGTGCTTAAAAACTCTTGCATGTAATATGTATGACCGGGACTAGTTGTCAAATTGGTTATATCTCAGTAACTACAAGGTTGTGAGTCAAAAGTGCATTTCGTCAAACAGTGTTTGTAACTTACCCCTAGGTATGTTGGGGCAAGTTGTCACATGTGTTCTAAATGAGTTCTAAGTGTTCTAAATTTATTCATTACAATATTTGTTGGCCGGAACAATGGTTTTTATAATTTTACATCACATTTTTTAATTTTTGCTGTTTCACAAATTGTTAAATAATTTTTTTAAATTACAATAAAAGCCCATAAGCTTTTTTATTGTCAGCTTCCATTTTGTCAAATTACAAGGAATGTCATAAAATATCAATACATCGGTTATCGATAGGCGCATTGTTTTCTCAATACGTATTTAAGGCATTGATATATTAACATTAGCTGACATTTAAATTAGAAACTTTTTTTTGTTTGTTTTTTGCTTTCCCATTCACAGTCAATTTTCCTTCTGTTTAATGTAGTCTGGAGTAATATCTTTGGGAGACCACAAGAGGATAATATAACATACTGTAATTAATACCAAGTTATCCTCAACTCTGTCATCACTACAATTGTTGTGAATGATGTTATTTAACAGTGTATAAACAAATTGGACATTTTTGGGGTAAGGGCAAAATAAGCAAGTTTGGAGTCATTTCAGATTCTGGGTTGATGGAGCTGGCCAATATCCCATATGAATAGATAGCATGGCGAATGGCAGGTATGCACAGAGAAAGGCAACAAGCAGGTACAATCTACAATTGCAGGAGCTTTCAAATGTTCTAATTATCGAGTTAATTGCGTGAAAAAGGTATTAATCCCAATCCTACAACTTACCCCATAGTAGTGTGACACCTGCCCCACTAATGTCACAAAATGACACAGTGCATTCAATGAACTTTCAGTGTAACAAGAACAGTCTATTAATGATAAACCTACTCTGAGAAATATTCACTGAAGTATAAAGTGTGACAACTAGTCTCACTAAACAGGAGTGGTGGTGGTGTAGTGGTCTAAACCACATAACTGGTAAACTTGTAATCAGAAGGTCGCTGGTTTGACCCCCACAGCCACCACCATTGTGTCCTTGAGCAAGGCACTTAACTCCAGGTTGCTCCGGGGGGATTGTCCCTGTAATAAGTGCACTGTAAGTCGCTTTGGATAAAAGCGTCTGCCAAATGTATAAATGTAAATGTAATGTAAACATTTGTCTTGACTGAGTGGGCTGCTAAAAATGTCTTGAGCTGCAGTGAAAATAGAAAGAAAAACTGCTCTTTTAGGAAACCTCCACGTCCCTTTCACCTGTCAGATACAATCCCCACTAAATGGAGACTCATCATGCTTTGCATTCTCAAACCTGATTGGAGAGCCAATTGCAGATTTAAACAGAGGTGTACAAATGCAGTAAGAAACATGAATCAGCAGAGGCCGACTGCTGCCCGGTCCTACATTTCCTGCTGTCCGGCAGTGTGTGATGCTCTCGAATCGGATTCACAGCTGCTCTGCTGCTGAATAGAGCAACTGCTGAGACACCAAGCTGTTGAAGATCAATGAGGTCTGGACAATCTGTCGAATACTCGTACCTGGGTGGCCAGAGCCTGACTATACTGCTCACACAGAAGTTTATGTCTCATCTAACTATGAGGATGTGATCCACTCAGATCAAACAGTAAATTTTATCAGACTCGTCTGAATCTTCTCTCTTGCACTCTCTATGTATTCACTCCGTATATGCTCACATTATCAAATAAAACATGCATTAGTGACAAATCATTTCTATGTCTACAATAAAATTAAAACTGTTGAGTTACATGATCCAATCTCAGCCAATCAGAACATATTTGATGTTTAATATACAGTTATGTTGGGCCTTCCTTTGGACAAATGAGATTTCACTGTGGGAGGGGCTACACAGTGTAACACAATAATGCAACACTAATCGTAGTGTAGTCTAGCTAACTATTTTTTAAAGGGTAGCTTGACTTTAATTTTGACTACTTTACATTATGAGCAACTGCAATGTTAGCAAGCTAGTTTCAAAATAGCTTCCACAACACTGAGCGGATTTACATGCATGCTCTTACACAACGGGGGTCAGTGCCTTCCCCAGCAAGATGTCCACTGCCCATATTGCCCATACATAAATCTGCCACTGTGTGTGCAAGTAAAAATGCTCACTGAAATGCAATGTGGTTTGGTTCTATACTACAAATGTACAGTACGTATAGTTTGGCAAATGTAGAAGGTCATTTGGGTATTGCATGTATACAAAAAATGTGCATACTGCGCACATTACCCTTACTGAATACCGCAAAGTATGTAGTATAACAGTATATATCAGCAGTGTCTTGTTTTGAGGTTGTGTGCATTTCTCGACATACATCGAGGCTGTACCGTTGCCTACAAAGACTGCATCCTACCGGGCAACAGTCTTCGAAATGAGAGACACCAATGCCATTCCAAATTAACTACAGAAAATTCACAGTTATCTTTCTTCTGTAGAGCCTTTCCTGTTGTTGCCAACAATATCATGAACTGCACTGCCCCCTCTGGCACCCGGAGGAACTAAATGTATGACATGGAATTAAACAATACATCAGTGTGATTGACTTCACAAAGCATCTGAATCCTCTCTAATGACTGAAAGTACAGTGGAGTGAGATGGCAGAGAAAGAAATCAAAGAAAAAGATAAAGTACAAGAGAAGTCAATGAGCTGGAACTAATTCCAGGGAAATAGGCAAAAGTGGTTTTGCCTGGTTTTGCTCTTTGTGTGGGCCGAAGGGTGGGGAAGATTTCAACAATTTGACTGTAAAATGACCTGGGGCAATAGGAAATGAACTAACTAGATTAGAAAGAAATGGAAGCTGGACAGGACACATCTCACTGCGTGGGAAAAGAAATCGCACTGCTCTCCAGAAGGACTGATGAGTTAAACTGTTTGAAGTTAGGCAGAGATGCCTATTGGCTCTGTAAAAGGATTCTCTCCATCTGTTTCGGTGATGAAGCCAAAAGCAGCTCAAACAGATGAAGAGATGAAAGCTTATTATTTTTGATGGAGAGTTCCAGTTTTAAAGCCTCCAGGATAACATGACCAGTCTGAAAGGGTTGTCAATAGTTCTTGTTGAGTCCTAGTGGCCATTGTAGTCCATCTCTGAGACTGGGAGGGCCCATAAGTGCACTTTGTCTGTTGTGAGAACAGCATCAAATAGGATATTTATGTTGTCTGATCACATCTGCTATGTATCCCTGCTTTTCAGACATATTATAAACAGAGCCCAGATTTGATGGAGAATTTTACCCAGAGCTATAAAAAATTATGGGTCCAAAATTAACCAAGCTCCAAATGTAGATAAAAACTGGCTTCTGGTAGGGTTGGACGGAGAATCAGTTCTTATCAGTTCAGAAACAGTTCCGTTTTTAATAAATACCAGAACCAAATTATTTTCCTGACTTTCATTTATGCTGATGGTTCTCAAATGTGGACTTTTCCATTGATGTGGACAGGACACCCAGGGACATAAAACAACATAACAGCACTGAAACAAAGCTATTATAACTCCAATTCTTGAACGAAAAACTCCTATGAGTCGTTTCTTTTGAATCTACACTGCAAAACATCTCTTGCTTCCTCATGAGAAAATGTCTGCAAGCAGAGACTATAACAGAGACTTGAACTTCTATTAAATATGAATGGGAGAAATTGTAATGCCCAACAGTCAATGGATGTAGAAAAGGAAGTCCTGTCTTTAAGTTAAAAGAGGCAATCACCTTTTTGATACAGACATCATCTATCAATCAACTCAAAAACATACATAGGAATTAGCTTTACAAGCCAGGAAATTTGTTTTTTAGAGTGATCTGATTAAAGAAGTAAAATGTATTATACAATTTGTTCTTTGATCGTAACTTTGGAGATTTTGGTCTTTCCCCATTCAAGTAGATGGGAGCTGCACTTGTATGCCGCTTGTTTACATAGAAAAATAGCTGCAAAAGATGACTGCCAGTGGATTGACTTGCTAAAAACACTTTGCCACAAGTCATTTTTTCATCTGTATGTACTGTATACTTACTGTAAGTATAATGAAACCTAAAACATAGTAATTACTAGATGGATGTTAATATGACAGTGTTAAATATACACATTATGTGTTTTGTTGTGATAAGTGGTATTACATTAAAAACATATTTAAAGTGCTGTGTTAAAATTAGGGCTGTCAATCGATTACAATTTTTAATCAAATTAATTACATGGTGTCCCGATTAATTAATCGTGATTAATCGCATATACAAATATTTGATGAGAAAGCCCCTCATATAACAATAATTCAATATATAATGATTATACATATTTATATCAATATATAATTATATATAGTCATCTTAAAATATTTACAAATTATATATATATATATATATATATATATATATATATATATATATATATATATATATATATATATTATTATATTAATTATATTATATATACATTTAAAAATATTCAGATAATTAAAATGCATTACATTCTTAATCATTGATAAGACAATACAAAAAGCGCCTTTATAATACAATGTATTGTTTACTACGATATTATTGATCATAAGTCAATCATTGGCTCACAGTTCACAGCAATCCATTACACAAGTGAATGTGTCAATCAGTTGGAGATTTATTATGAGGGCTTGTTTAAGGACCCGTCAATTTACACCTGTGTCAGAATTTAAATTTTTTTTTTTTTTATTAATGCTTACAAAACTTTTACATCTAGAACCAAGAGGTATATTAAAACAAACAACAACAAAAAGGAAAAAAATAAATAAACATTTTAATAAAAATATCAGATTGTTTACATATTTCAATACACTTTACACCTTTCTTGTTACTCAAATTGGAAATTGTTCTTAGGTATCGCTGAACCTCTGAATTAAAAATTAAAACTAATGGTTCATAACCACCATACATTTGTGAATACTAAACTTTGCCAACAAAAGCAGAACATTAATCAAATAATATTCCTTATGAAGAGACATGTCATAGCTAAAAAAAACTAATAAAACATTTTCAAAACAAAGTTGAAAGCTGGGAATGATATGATCTCTAACAATCTTGCAGAAATCAGACCAAATGTATATGTGGAATATTCCTCACATTAAGCCACCAAAATGAATATGTTAGGATATGCTGAGATTTGCTCTTATATGATGCTGCCAAAATGCTAACTGCAAGGAAAAACAGCTAAATTATCTCACTCTCATAAGGATAGTTTTATGACCAGTAAGAAACATTTATGGAAGGTTATTTTTCACAATTAACTCACATGGGTAAGTGTGGTAAAATGTTAATTTTGGGCACAGCATAGAACCTTTCTCAAGCAAAAATGTATTACCCTGCCTTCCAGTAAAGACACAAGTTATATTTTCTATATGACAACAGTCCTGTTTTGAATGCAGCCTCCATTCATCGGTCTCCATATGTCAAATGGCAGTCAAGATAGCCAATGAGAAACACAACCTGCCAAGCACAAGATCTGGACTCCAAAATATCTCATTCCTACCCAAACAGAACAGTCTGAAAAATATTTCATCTGGCAAAAGACAAAAAAAAATATGTAATTTCTTTTTGGACATTTTAGAAATTCACTTGTTGGCTTGACTCAACCTGTCTCTTTTGTCAAACAGAAGCATCGGCCAGGATGTTAAGCAGACAACCTGTCCCTCATAGAGAGCTGGCTTTTGATTGGATGGCAGGGTAGCAAGGTGTAACCACCCTTGCAGGTGATTGATTGGCCAAGTGAATTTATTAAATTAACAGATACCACAGTGGTGTGATTTACGAGGGGATTATCTGTCACAGCCTTATGTGGAAAAATAATCGCACATATGGATATCGATCCAATCGCCTCTCCATGGGGACGAGAAGGAGAAAGGACGGGCGGTCTGCTGGCCTTATTTCGTTGTGAATTCATTAAAGAAGTACCACGAATGAAATCCCTTCATTGATGGAGGAGGCCAAGCAATAATCAAACAACAGAAAATCATAGAGACATGGAGATGGGCTTTTTTTACTTGGCCCAGTAAGCAACCACATAGCAATCACACATAACACCATAGAAACCACCAAGAACACCCTAACTACCACATACAAATGCACTAAAACCACTTAGAACACATTAGCAACCACACAGCAATGCCCTGACATCTACCTAAAACACCCTAACATAGTTGCAGCGAATTTTGCACGGGCAAGCTCCACTCACATTTTCTTCCGAAAATACAGAGGATGGACATATTTGCCCATCACAGAATAATATTAATGAAGAACGGTATTGCATTTAAGTCCTCAATAAATAGATATTAATGTCATTATCGGTGTCACACACTGTAAGGAATATTAGTATGCTGTATTTCCTCAATGCACGTCCTCACAGATGGACGAAAGACTGAAATAAGAAAGAGCCTGGACAGGAAGACAAGAGGAGGAAGAGCTACTGAAGAACATTCTGTTTGCTTTCAGTGAAAGGGCACAATAATCTTAATCAAATCTTAATGAGGGAAGCTGGCAGTTCAGTCAGACCCACTCATACCCCTACAGGCTGCTTGTCACAGCTGTCCCGTCCCACGCCGCTGTGTCACTGGACGAAACCCAGTTAATTGCGCCAAACAAACCCCCTCTCAAATCACTCCAAACATTCTGTAGAGTTAACAGTTTACATTTGGTAAATAACAGCTTTATTGATGACTGATCAAGGCACCTCATTTGCCACTGTCTATTTTCTATTCGACTCAGCTTTGTTCTCTTCTTTTCTATTTTATTCTGCTCTGTTCTATTCTATCCAGCTCTGCTTTATTCTATTTCATTCTATTCTGTTTGGTATGTTCTACTCTGCTCAATTCTATTCCACACTGCTCTTTTCTGTTCTATTCTGTTCAAATCTGCACTGTTCTGCTCTGATTTATTATTTTCTATTCTAATCTGCTTTGTACTGTTTTATTCTATTCTATTTAATTCTATCACACAGTTTCTTTCTATTCTATTCTGCTCAATTTTACACTGCAGTTTTGTTCATTTCTGTTCTATTCTGTTCAGCTCTGCACTGTTCTGCTCTGCTTTATTCTTTTCTATCCTAATCTGCTTTGTACTGTTTTATTCTATTCTACTTAATTCTATTCCACACTGGAATTTTTCAAACTTATTTTGCTCTATTTTATTCTGCTCTGTTATTTACTGTTCTATTCTGCTGCTATTTTTGTCTTTTTCTTTCTGTTATATTTTCTACTATGCACTGTTCTTTTTATTCTTTTCCACTCTGTTCTATTCTAAACTATCTGATTCTGTTCTTTTCTATTCTATTCCATTCTATTCTGCACTGTTACTTTCTATTCTGTTTTGTTCTATGCTGTGCTATTCTATTCTGCTCTGCACTGATATTTTATGTTCTATTCCACTCTGTTCTATTCTGATCTATTCTATTCTGTTCTTTTATGTTCTATTCTACCACAGCCCTTTTCTATTCTATTCTATTTTGCTCTTTTCTATTCTGTTCAATTTGTTCTATTCTGCTCTATTCCACTTTTTTCTGCTCTACTTTGCTCTATTCTATTCGATTGTCTGTTCTACTTTATTTTATTCTTGATTGCTCTGTTCTATTCTGCTCTTTTCTATTCTTGTATTACTCTTGTATTCTACTCCACTCTTAGATATTCTTCTCTTTTATTCTGCTTGGTTCTTGTATGTTCCGTTCTACTCCCCTCTGCTGTTCTTTTCTATTCTATGCTGTTTATTCTTTTTAATCTGTTCTGTTCTGATTCTAATTTGCTAAATTGTATCCACTCTGAGATGAATCCTAACCATTTTCTAAGTGCTTCCTTGCAAAGTTCTTCTCTAATGAATCTTACTGCCTCAGGGCCCAGCCATGGTCTTATTGGTTTATTTGGCAGTGGTTCAAGACTTGGATGTTGGCTTCCTGGTGGCTTTCATAATGAAGATGGTTCTGCACATAAATTATAGTGGAGCAATTTCCTTTTCATTTAATCTGAAGAAAGAAAGAAAGAAAGAAAGAAAGAAAGAAAGAAAGAAAGAAAGAAAGAAAGAAAGAAAGACATATAATTTTTAAATATGGCAGAGTGCAAGATTTTTAATAATCCACATTTCAATTTAGCCTAAACTTTCTATTTTATTGAATTGAATTATTGAAAGTGCATGGAGTACTTTAATATTTATATATCATCTTAAGGTATTCTGCCTAACTTCTCAATTTGTGTTCCACTGAAAATCATATGTGTTAGGAATAACATGAGGGTGAGTAAATAGTTTTCATTTAACTACTTTAAGGCAAGGTGCATATATACTCCCAGATTTTCATTTATACCTCAATACAGCTAAATATGTAAGACTTCTTCCTTGTTCCATACCATCTGCAGAATATTAAACAATCAGAGGTATCACAGTAACAACAGGCCTCATGGCAGAACATTACACATGCACATTCTGCTACTGTACGCCTCTCATCCACAGAACAACAGCTGAAAATATAGCGAAACGCAAGTTTTCAAATTAAATCGGAATAGTGTGGTTGTGGCCTAAACAATGTAAAGTGTGCACATGTTAAATTTGTACGTTTGTGCAACTAAATTGTGCCAAAGAAATGAACAAAAAAATGACTAAAACAGCAATTGCAAGTGGGGTGGCCAATGGGGTCCATTTTGGTCCATGGTGGCCATGGCGACCCCTGGCCACCCCCCAGCTCCGCCACTATGGATAGAATCTATAGTTCATAGGCTACAGTAGAAAAACATTAATATATAATAATTGTGTGGCAGTTTTTTGACTGGTACATGTTTGTCCTCTATGGACCTCTGAGTAACTTTTTTTCAATTGATGCCCAAGGGTTAAAAAAATGACTTAAATGTGAAGTTTATTGTAGGGCTATTACAGTTTGGGGCGATAACATGTAGCAGAGAATAATAGATAATTCCTCCTTGTTTGTTGATCATTAGTGATAATTAAGACCGATCACTCACAGTCTTTCAAACTTATCGGTAGCGCATTTGTAACCATGTGTCTGTTATCAACTCAGCGTGCTGCCAGAAACAATCTGACTGTATTTGCAGGGAAGTTTGAGTTTCCTGGTAAACACTGTTCGCACAGCAGTGATGAGACATGGGGCCTAAGGTCCAGTCCAAACAAAATAACATCATGGCGTTTCGTCTACACGTGGATGACCCTCCGCCAAGGGCAACAGATCGTGATAATGGATTCATAAAACATTTAACAGCATGTACTAAGACAGAGTGGACCTCCGCGCAGCAGTCCTGTGGACATTGAGATAGGCTCTCTGCTAATCTCATCACTGTACTTCTTATTATACTCATAGTGCTTGAAAGACCTCAAGGGTTCAAATATGCCTGTTGAGATTTAAACTGAACACTGTAGCAACGAAACTATTACATTTATGGTGTATTAATGGCCCAACATTGTGTGTACCCAAAATGCTCTATTTGTAATGGAGAGGTGCGCCATCTGCTGGCAAATGCTCAATGTTTGCAATAGTGAAAGCATAATGTTTTTGCATTCAACGAATCTAACGAAAATGTGAATTCTTTCATAGCTTTTCCAGACTTTTTCTACAGTTTTCAGTGTTGGTGTGGAAACATGTTCAATTCAGTTAACATAAAACCAGTTGCCTTTACCACGGGACATTCTAAGGTGGACAGTGTCCAAAAACTGTAAATTAAAATAATGAATGTCCAGTCATTAAATTAAATAATCTTACCCATCAAATACTAATAAATTTTATATATGTGATAAAATATACTAGGCCTGGAATAGAACAATATGAACTAGATCAGTAGAAATAAAATTATTATTTATTTGTGCGTAGAAGCATCTTTGTTATGAATTTGTTTTTTAATTGTCCATTATTTTCTATGTGAGGGCAAGGGTTCCCCTTACAAAAAAACTACTGTGGAGGTACTCCATAGAGGTATCAAATGGTAATACATGGTATTTTAATATTTAAATACCTTGTTACTGAATAATTAGCATATTCATATACTGTTGCATTACATGGTATTTAAAGAATACCAACATCCAAACATGTACCATGTCCAAATATACATTGTAATACTAGGGTTGTAATTTAATTACCATAAAAGATTTGATCAAATATTGTCATACATATCAACAAAATAATTCAGAACTTCTTGGAGAGACTTGTAGTGTATTATTTATTGGTACCCACCAAACATAAAGTGACTTTGTGATAACACAGAACATCGGAGGCAGACAGTGTTGCGCAACAAGATAAGCGACACACAGTTGTTTTCAAGACAGTTCACAAGAAACAGTGTAGAAAAGAGGGAGACGGTCATTTTTAGCATGAGTCTTTGCAGGTCTTTGTCACTGTGTTTTAACTTTTTAGGTTGATTTGCCAAATGTCATGGTGAAATAAGACATACTTATCCAATACCCAAAACTTGAATTCAACACTAAAATTGTACCTGTGTTATACAGTGATGCTTAAAGTGATAAAAACCAGAATATGTCACAAATCACTTTAATTTAAAAGTTGTATAAGACCCAATCAAACTGCAAGTCTGTTACATAATTAAACTAACATAACATTTCTTCAAAAAAGGCCTTAGGACCTTCAACAGGGCATCCAGTCACATGACTACCACCCTACCAGAACCAGCTCTTGTAGTCACATGAATTCACATTTTGTTCCATTTTGCCAGTCCAGTTCCAACTGAACTCCTATTCATAAAACAGTTGGAACGCTTTCTACAAACAAATCTTTGTGTCCTGAAAGCACTTGAAATGTTTGTTTTTATCTTACAGAAGGAATGTCTATTGGTTGGGCACAATGAGTATATGATTAGCACTAGAAACAGCAGTACGGTTACATGATTGTGACCCTTTCGGGTGAAATGTGGGCAGCAGGTCTCTCGTTGTTGGTGTTGTTTTGATTGGAGTCTAATCCACGTCTGATCCGCTTAAGCCTGCAACTCACACAGGGAAACAGCAACACGATTTTTCCGATTATCACGGTGACAGGGAGAACCAGTGCCAATACAAAATTGGGTGGCATGTAGAAGCGATAAGACTCCTCCAGAAATGCCCGCTGCCAACCGAAAAGCAGGGCGTGGAACGTGGATATGAGCAGGGCGATATAACCTAGAGTGGACTGACAGAATGTGAACACTTGTAATTCTTTGATATTTTAAAGGACAACTTGGAACATATTTTTAGTGGAGAGCAAGATAGTGAGGTGAAATTATCCATCAGTCACTCTCGTCATACCTGGATGAAACTAAACTCTCGCCAATTGAGAGCATTGTGGATCGAGGGAATGGATGTGACGGCCAATAGAGAGAGAAGACCCAGACCCATAATGCCAAAGGAAACATACATCTCCACCCTCCAAACTTCCTCTTCATTCCATGAGTTCTCTATGTTCGCATGTACCTAAAGAGAGAAAAGGGGAATCAGATAATCCGCTTTGTGCAATTGCGCAAATGTTTGTTTTCTCTAGCAGAGGTTTAGTATGTTGGTTTCAAACACCTAGTTCAAAACCCTCTTAAATTTAAATATTTTTTTAATGAAATCTACCCTCCAAAGTAAATTTTCACTATTGTCACATTTGTGCTATATCTCGGGTCAACAAATGGACATAATCAAACCACTCTGGCACAAGGGCCAGCTATATTATGAAGACAGATTTGTATAAAAAGGTTTAAATGTGTTCTTAGGACAAGGGTACATTTCATTAAAGTCAGTCCGAGGCATGGTCACACGTGTTTTAAATGAAATAAATGTAAACAATTTATCAGTTACTTTCATTATTTTTGTAAGTAACCTTTTACATTTTTGTTGTTTCATGAATAATTTTGTGCTTCATATTTGTTTACTTTTTAATTTTGGCCTAAAGTCTGTAAAAGGCTGTCTAATGCAAGTGTAGATTTAAAAAGAGGTGTAGATTTTGTTTTGGTGGTGTGATGGGGGTGACGGGGGAACGTGTCAGTGTTCACATGAAACCGATTCCAATGGTTTAATGGCAGGTTCCACTGACAACTTTCCCTAAAATAGTGTGACAACAGACCCCGCAAGTTGTCACAAGAGGTCAATATGTGTATAATGAACTGTATTTTTTTCCTGGGCAAAAAAAGTGAAAAAGTTTTTTTGTAGTCAAGACTTTAAGGTATGTGGCAATTGACTGTCAAAAATAAATCTACCCTGAGACATATTCACTGGAGCAAAAAAGTGTGAAAATAACCCCCAGTCTCTATTTTCAAATTGATTGATTGATTCTTGTAAAAACAAAAATGCACCCGCTATATATTACATTACATCATACACTTATGCACTGCATATAAGAACATATAAGTTCTAAAAGTCTAAGACCACATTGAAAATCTGGGATTTTTTATTTTATTTATTTAAACCTGAAAATAAACAGAAAGTTATAGAATTTAAAAAAGAAAAGAAAAATAGTAATATTAAATAAATACATTAAGTCTCTAATCAAATGTAATAAAACTTGTGATATTGACCATTTGGCTGAGCTTGATTCAGTCATGGACAGTGGTTCCACGTGTTTGAAATGAGTTGTCTTAAATTAAAATTACCATGTAATTTCAGCTGAAATATTTCAAGTTGAGGGAACATAACTGAATCAAGTAAACCCAACAAAATATAAATATTTTTAATGATACGCTAAAGAGGATATATTAGCATGCTAAACTTGCTTCTTAATGCAACTTGGTCACCATCTGTAGACTACTCAAAATGTACCGGACCTCAACCCAGGCTCAAGCTACAAACTTGACCATGATGGTTACCCCCCAAAACTACAACATAACAGAAATTCTTCTAAATTTCAACATAACAAAACATTCAACACTAACTAGTCTCCCCTTTATATTCATCTTTTTTCAAAGACATGTAAAATAACACACTGAGACACTTACAATGGAAGTGAATGGGGGCCAATTTTTGTATCTTTAAAATACTCACTTTTTCAAAAGTATAACCAAAAGACATAAAGGATATGCATGCAAACATGATTTTAGTGTGATAACATCACGTTCTAACCTCTTCTGTGTAAAGTTAAAGCCAATTTTATAACTTTGTTGCCATGACAATGTCAACAAACCCTAATATGACTGTAACAATTTAAATTTAAATAACTTTACAGCTCAAATGATACATGAGTTTTAACAGAAGAATGAATTTAAGTGCTTTTATAAAATTAGAAGCTTCACATTTCTGTGTTTAAACCCTCCAAAAAATTGGCCACATTCATTTTCAATGTTTCCATTCACTTCCATTGTAAGTGCCTCACTGTAACCTAAATGTTTGCTTTATTAAAGAAAAGGAGGGGCAAGTCGAAATTAAGTTGATTGAGCTTAATTTATGTTAAACTTGGAACATTCCTTTAAGTTCCCTAGGTTACTGAACATTAACATGGGAGGATTAAGTTAAATTGATGTAATTGATAAAAATGTATATAATCTGTAATGTAAAATTAGAAAAATGCTTATATACTGTAGGAACTTATTCCAAATAATGATTTTGATACAAGTATGAATTTTGACATTTTTAATTTTACAGATTAGGTGCAAAAAGTAAAATTGCAAGATCTCAAAGATGTCAAATTAATACACACACCTGTTGATAGGCCATGTTGAGCACCAGATATCTCTCTGAGCGTCTCATTGGCAGGCAGAGGCTGTATAGCACGTGTATGCAGGCAAAGAAGAAACTCAACAAGCCAAGCTGTTTGCGGCTCTCCAGCCAGCCCTCCAACCAGGGTGGGAAACGGCGGTACTTTGTCCCATAGATGAGCTGGTACACAGCTGCTAGCTGTCCTGCTAAATACACCAGCGCTAGCAGAACTATGGCCACCATAGGCAGCGTTCTGTTCACAATCTCTATAGGAATCTTGTAAAAAAAACTCTGTCTGGTCTTTAAATAAGGATGGATAATGTCCCGCACAAAGGAATAGGCAAAGAAGAAAATGGAAAGGGCGACTGCTGTCAAAACAGGCCCTTTCCAGGCTGTAAAGAGATGTAAGGGCATGTTCTCAATCTCTTTGGCAGAGGACAGGGCGCCCATGTCCACAGGGATGAAATTAAGTTGACGGGCCATCTGAATAAGCTGCTGTCGAGCATCCACTGAATTACTGCAAATATAGACCTATATAAAAGGATGAGACATTTTATAATATTTTATTTCACAGCAACAATTAATGGATGCATGATCGGTGACCATGTCGGTATTGGACAAGTTAATGGCTAATACAGTATCTGAAGTAGAAAATGTGAAAAAGTTTGAAATTTAAACAGTATACTGGAACCTATTTTCTACATCAGGATAGAACAGTATTAGATGGTTATTCATCTTTTCTACTGTACATCTTCTGTAAAGCTGCTTTGTTGTGAAAGGCGCTAAACAAATTAAAATGACTTGTCTTAACTTGACTGTTCAGTATGTTTTGATGCCTGATTTCACTCACATTGATTGAAGCTTTACTGTGCACAACAAAATAAATATACTGAATATTTAGAATTTCAGCCATTAAAAGATACTTGAGGCACCATTTGGGGTTCCTCAGATCACAACACTGAAGGGACCCTTTGGATAACTTCTAGGCAACCTTTCCAATAGGGCACTTCTTTAAGGAGGTTACAAATTTGAACATGTTCCTGCAAGAACTCTGCCAATGGACTGCCAATTTTTCCTCCAATAGCTAACTCATCATAGCGAGAAGGTGAAGAATGGGTCCATTTATATATTATGGGGTCCATATATTCAGAGGGTATCTGAGGCACCTTCACAAGGGTCCAAAGCAGTTCTCCGGAGGGTTCCACTAGTGTCTACCAGAGGAACCCCAAATGGTGATTTAAGTATCTCTTTATTTTTTACAGTGAATAATTATTACAATATTTTTGGCCAAAATGTTTGTATCTGTGCATCCCAAGTAGCAATAAATCAATGGCATTGAAAACATTAAAGACAAAACCATTTCCAATGAACTACTGGTCTGAATGATTCTATGAAGGTGAGTAAATGATAAGAGAATGTACATTTTTGGGTGAACTATCCCTTTAAAAGCAGAATAAGCTGCTTGCAAAATGAGACCTTTAGCCCAGCATGTTTAAAATAACAGTTTGAACAATGTCATTATTTTTGCAATTCCGTTAAGTGACGCTAGTGGTGCAGAAATTATAAACTAAACCTTTAGAGGGATAGCTTTCTTTCATCCATGAAACACAAAAGAAGGCAAAATGAGCCCCAGGCACCATTCACATTCATTGTATGAAAAAAAAGATGCATGTGAATGGTGACTGAGATTAACATACTGCCTAACATCTCCTTTTGTTTTCCATGTAGGAAATAAATTCATACAGCTCTGGAACAACATGAAGGTGAGTAAATGATGACATCATAAACATACCTGTCGACTAGAGTCTCTGGGGCCTGACTGCATGGCCCATGATGAGATCACATTGAATCCTTTGACCACAATGGATTCTGAGAAGAGGGAGGCTAAGTACTCTGCATTTGATTCTGGATACTGGTTCACCCGTCTGTTATTGCTGACGTCCACCAGTATTTTCCCCACCAACAAGTGTTTGATGTCCCAAAGGGAAGAATAATGCTCTCTTCGAATGGCCAGGAACACAATGGTGGCCTTCCCTACTGCATCCTCATTATGGGTCACATCCACCACGTGTGGGAACGATTCGGCAGCCCTCTTGGGTTGCCGACTTCCCACCACCACGTGAAAGCCACTGCGGAGCAGCCGGATGGTCAGGCTTTTGGAGAAGTCCCCAGAACCAATGATGGCAACTGTGTGTTTGCTGGGTCCCTCCTTGGACCCATTCTTCAGCCCGTTGGGAAGGAAGCAAACTTTGGGACTGTTCGGACTACTGCCCAGCATGGAAATGGAGTCCATTTTCAGGTATGAAGCAACTTGCGCTGGATCTTAAGACACTAATGGAATTGAATATTTTGTTAAAAGAGATATACGTTTCTGAAAGATATTAGGATGACCAAGTAAGACCATACAGTTATTATTCCCAATATCATTTGGCAGCCAATTTTAATAACAATCTGTCCAGCTTCTAAATTTTCCTAAACGTTCTACACTCTAAATATAGCCTATATCTAAATAATCTCAGCAAAAAAGAAATCCCTTTTTCAGGACACTGTATTTTAAAGATAATTTTGTAAAAATCCAAATTATATTTTATGTCACATGCATTTGAGTATGATAGGTCAAAACACTGAGACATCAAGTGCATAAAATAATAGCAACATTATGAACATTAATGACCATAAATATCAACAGTAATAGCATTTCTAGGTCAAAGCTTTCATTTAAAAACACTGAAACAAGTTTGACCCTTACTGATTACTGATGGTCCATCATTACAAAGCCATTCCAGCAATTCCAAAGCTGAGATGCAAGATATTATCTTTTGAACAGCAAGAATATTCTAAAAGAGCAGACTAATTAAAAACAGCAGAGATCTACCGAGTCACACAAGCAACATTTGTGTTAAGTTTTCTGTCAAGTTTCATGTAGTGGACTCCACTGCATCAGCAGCAACAGTAGAGCAATGGGTTTGTTTCATATTGGTGCACATTTTGCAGTTGAACTATGGTGTATCCTGTGGGTTGGACCCTTAGAGATGGCATCCACTAGATCTTTTTAAGTAATTATGTTCAATGTTTGAGCTGCACACCACATATTGGTCTAATTTCATTCTTAAGAATGTAATTATCTCTATAGATCCAGTGGTTAAATGCTAAGGTAGACCGCTCCATCTTTACCTGGCTGGCTAGTTGCGAGTATCAGTCTCCCCCTCTCTTCCGAAAACACTTGAAGACTTACCAAACAGGTCTATCGCAGTGTGCTGATTTAGAATTAAAAATGTAACAGATTGAAAAAAGAGAATGAATAGGATGATAAATAAATTATTAACATTACTGCCGTTGCCTTGTTATTATGTAATCACGTGAAAAAAGTAACTGTAGTCCGATTACAAGTATTTTAAAATGTAATTTAATTCAATTGCAAGTACTTGATTTATGTAATCTGATTATGTAACACATATTACATGTAATCCGTTACTATCTATATATTACTGGTAAAAAAAAAAATAGGCTGCATTTTCTGTATGCAAAATATAATTCTATGTTTAAATTTCCTTTTTGGGGACATGACATTCAGTGTGGTTTTATTCATACACTTAATATTTATAGGAAAATCAACCAGCTCCACAGGTTGAAGGCATAGTCCAGGGTTTTCTAATACCGACATTCTGTTTTCTAATGTATGCCAACAGAATAGAATAGAATAAAATAGAACATAATAGAATAGAATAGAATAGAATAGAATAGAATAGAATAGAATAGAATAGAAGCTCGAATTAAATTCTGTCTTCTTCAATAGCCAACCATGACTTTGAAATCTAAGATAACTGACCTGTTTGTGTGCCGACGGTGATTTGCTCAATTGGAAACAATGCTTTAATATGATTCAAATAAGAATCTAAAGTGTGTCTACATATTTTCCAGTGCAGGGGTAAATGGATCTTTAAATTACGCATTATGCTATTAGCGATAGGATAGCGCATCTGACGCAGCCGCTTCATAAATATGCCATTGGAAAAAAACATCTCAAGGTTATCGGGATAACGTTACCTGAAATGGAGTCAGCCGTGGTACCATCGAGCAAACAGATGTTATGTATGTCCCTCACCGGTGACTGTTCTCTCAGCTCTCTGTCCAATGACCCACGCTTGAGGCACAGAGAATTAGTGTCTTTCATTGGGCGACATGTTACTATGGAATACCTGTATATTATGGGACATAAACTCATCCTGCAGGGGGCACTTCACGGCTCACAAAGCTAAAGTTACTGTAGAGCCGCATTCAAGTATCAGGTAGTTATTTCGATTCAATAGAGATAATTGTAACCCCAAAAGTAAAATCTTTTAAATCTACTTATTAAAATTATTCGTATATGAGATGCAAATAAAATTCTGCAAGAGCAATCCGTATAAAATTATTTAAAAAACGCAATTTGCAGTAATCACAGACAACTGTAATTTGTCAATCCTGACTAGCGCAGAGAAAAGTAACAATTACCACGTGTCAAAGCAGTCTAAGGGGCAGTTCAGTCAGTTATTACATGAAACAAAACACGTTTTAAAAAATTTAAGTTATTTTTAATTTGACATGGTGTCTTAAAAAAATGCACTCCCTCGCAAGACGCTAAAAAAAACAAAGTGAAACGCGGAGAAACAGTCAAAGAAGTCCGTCTAGTGCGGACGAATACGAACATATTTTCGGTTTGAACGTCCCCTATAATCACTACATTAAAAGCGGACAGGACAATTATTTGCACCTTAATAATGACAATTTGAAACTTGAATAGTCCTTGAATTAAAAATACACAATAAATACATATAATATGAGCATTTTCAGGCCAACGTATTTGACCAGTTGTAAGTTCCGGGCCACTGTATGCCCCGCCTATTTTCATACACACCTTCATGATAATGGCTGTTCTTTCTTATCATATTTTTATGTTACATGTTGCAGCGCTCAGAGGTAGCGCACTGGCACAGCTGCTTTAAGAACTGACCTCTGCAGTTCATCGCATCTCCTCATATGCGACACAATGCTTGCGAATTCTCTCATAACAATGACCAAATGTGGTTTCTATGCTGGTAAGTGAAATGTTTTAGGTTCAAACCCATACCACAGTGCCCTTGAGCAAGAGGTTGGTTTCTCAGCTTGTTTTAACCATGTTTTGATATTTTCACTGGAAAACAATATTTCATGCAATGAGGATTTTTAAAGTTCTTGACAGATGATAAGGGATAGTGATTAGCATGGATATTACATGGATACTTCACAACTGGACATAAAATATATTTATTATGTTGGCTTGACTAGGCCCAGGGGTGGGTTTATGATTTCTGAGGCCTCAATCAACTGACCAACACTGGGCCCCATTTTGAAAATGTTTGCTAAATAAATTACATAATGGATTTTAAATCATCATTTTAAATTCATCCTATAAGCCCTACATTCATTCAAAATGTTTAATGAAATAAAAATGGAATTAAATGTAATTAATACATGTTTTCCAGTTTTTCTACAGATAAAAAAGCAATGATTATATACATACATTTATACAAAACACTTATGGTGAAGAAACACCGAAATGCGGTTCAGCAGTCAAGGATGTTCGTCCTGTGCATTTACATAGGAAAACAATGAAAAACAGAGGAGACGAACACAAAAATACATTTGGTGTGAACGGCCCCTAACTCATCCGTTCGCGCGTATCTGAGCGTGTGAGTGAAACAAGTTTGGAAGGCCTATATATTTTTTCATAAATTACAAACCCAAAGTTCTACTGACCTGAACCAGGCAGCTTCTAACGTGAGCCACATTGAGAGCACTGACCATGGCGTGTTAGCGCGGGTACTCAGAACAACATGTCACCTCAAGTGGTTTTTGCATAGCTTTCCTAACAGGGTGGGGGCCCTCTCGACATCTGGGGCTCCACACACTTTCATGGAGGTTAAAACCGCTACTGACAAGGCCAACATACTGATATTCTACAGATATGGTATGGGTTCTCAAAAGTTTTAACTGTATCTCCTCCTTTACAGGTTTCAAGCTACATCCACCAAATTTGGCACAGACCTTCACACAGTTCTGACTCTGGTTGCTATGACGTTTCTAACTGGACTGTATATACCAGACGCGAACGGCATGGCACAATTCGACAAAAGCAAATCGTTCAAATTTTATTCAATAATGCTTTCAATTCTGGATATGCCTTGTCACACCGACAGTAAACTGATTCCCCTTTGTACTTTGCACTGCAGACGCATGCACAACTCTTGCCAACAAGACAAATAAAGGTCTTAGTTACGTCCAGTGTAGACAGCCTCATGGCATTGCAACGCAACATCACTCGTGGATGGTGTAGGAAGGGTGTTGGGTTTTCTTACAGTAGACGATTCAAAATCGTAAAAGTCCCATAGACTTACATTGATGGAATATTCAAACAGGCCAAGACTTGTCAAACTTGTACTGTCTGAGTTTTTAAAACTTGAAAAGTAAACAAATATCTACAGTATCTGTCTGTCTGTCTGTCTGTCTGTCTGATGGTTTGACTGATTATCTAGCTTGCTGGCTGGCTGTTTGTCTTTCTGTAATTTCTGTATACCCATCCAACTTCAAAAATAGTTTTCAAACAAGGTTTTTGCAAGCCAGAATCAAAGTTTCTCTTGACAGACTTTACCCATCTAGTTTGAAATTACTTTATTATATGAGAGGAAAGCGACTGCATGTGATAGTACTAAAAAATAAATAAAACTAGCACATCAACATAGAAAATCGGTTGCCTGGGACAGTTCATTTTAATGAAGTTTATTGGACATCATACATACAATTTGCCTCCTTTTACAGACAAGACATATATTAATCCTACACACAAACACATGCCCTCACACTCACACTCACACACACACACACACACACACACACTCACACACACACTCACACACACACACACACACACACACACACACACACACACACACACACACACTCATGTTGTGTTTCCATGTTTTATGGGGACTTTCCATAGACATAATGGTTTTTATACTGTACAAACTTTATATTGTATCCCCTAAACCTAACCCTACCCCTAAACCTAACCCTCACAGAAAACTTTCTGCATTTTTACCTTTTCAAAAAACATAATTTAGTATGATTTATAAGCTGTTTTTCTCATGGGGACTGACAAAATGTCCCCACAAGGTCAAAAATGTTGGGTTTTACTATCCTTATGGGGACATTTGGTCCCAACAAAGTGATAAATATATGCTCACACACACACACACACACACACACACACACACACACACACACACACACACACACACACACAAACTAATTAAGAATAATGAAAGTAGACTGTGACATTTAGCTACTGCATGACTGTTTCAAGCTTATTGATACCTTAAGGTCCTTTGGCAAGTGTGTGGACTAAAAGAGAGCCTACAGGAAAAACATGCTGACAGCAACATGTCAATTTCTCAAAAATTGCATGTTCCCTCTTTCCTCCAGTCTACCAGTGAACACTTTCGCATTGCTGTTTACCTCTCTCCTTTCTCACGTTTGGGAAACTTCAGGAGCAGCAAGAGCTCCAGTTATGCAAAACACAAAAAGCACTTTGTTCATGACTATATGAGTCTTGTAGAAGTAGAAGCCTATCGGGTAAAGGTCAGAGCAACATGGGAAGGCTGTGTAAGAATGCATAGTTATCAGTTTGGGATGTGAATAAACCCCTAACCCTAAGTATTAAACTTTAGTGCCCAATTTATCAGCCTAGCTTGTGCTAGTATGGATGTAAATAATACCATGCAGCTTGTTGAGGAAAGGTGTAATATTGTTTTAAAGTGACCAGTTTTTCACCTGGTGAAATTAGAAGAAATATCCCATACAACAAAATCGAAAAAGGAATAAATGTCTTAAGGACCAGAATATCAAGGAGACTTAGGCCAGTACACCCAGAGCCCCCTAGCAAAAACATGCAATGCACAAAAAAAAAAAACACCCAGAGCTCTTTGGCATCATGATGAGTTTTGCAGGGGTAAGCACCACCATAATTTTCTTGTAAATGTAAATATCTAGTTTATCGGCAGTTGTTTTAGAGCTTCTTCCTGAACTGTCATACTAAATAGCCATAGTGTGATTTCTGTATCATGAATATTAGTCCCAGTTTCTGGTCCTCTATTAAAATAGGTTTGTAAACTTTGCTCCAAAATAAAGAATGGGCATTTTTGCTCTATGGGAGCAAAAGGACATTAGAGAAAGAGTTACTTTGATTGTATTCCTACAAACTTGCATCAAAAAAGTTTATTGTTCTCACTTCACTTAGACTGGAAGTTTATATTTTTAAGCTCAACAGTCACACAAACTGAAGGCTTTGAAGGGTGCTAAATGTTTCATCAGTCAGTGCTCAGATGGTGGTCTAATTCAAGTTGGCAATTTCCCTTGCATCCACACTTATTACCATGCTATGATTTGGTGTCTGTCCCCATAAAAAAAAAAAAACTCTCACTTTCAGCACTGTTTTTGAAGACTGAATTTAGTTGAAGGTACAAGCGACCAGACTGAAAACCGAAATTATCATGTGTTTCTCTAACTTGCTTATGGTTTGTATGGGGACATTAGGACTATCTAAATTCTGCTCTGTTGGGCCCCTTCGTGCACAGTGCATAGTCGAATGGTAAAGTATCATTCATTTTATTTGTTGTATACTGACCATTTAAAACATATATAATATATACTATTATATATTTTTCACTTAAACTTGAAAAGAAACTCTGAAATTTTAAAAAGAAGGCCACTGGGTTTGTTTATATGTGAATATTTATGGTTTTAGAATTACATTTAGAATTTTTTGTGTTTATAAGTTGACACACTGTCTACACTGGGCGAGTCTGAGGCTTGAGGCTGTCTACCATAGATATCTATACATGTGGCTGTGTCGCATTTGTTAGCAGCATACGTCATCATACGTCTCTGTGGCAGGGCGGAGGGCGGGGCCGGGTGGTGATCCTACACACCCGGTCCCGTATTAGGCTAATTAAGCCTCCGAGGGATAAAGGTCAACTGCAGAGGATCGTGCGGGAGAGAGAGATCGTTTACGGACATGTCCGCCATGTGTGTGTTTATGTTGTCTTTTAAGTTTATCATTAAACTATTATTTATATCGTCAAGCCGGTTCTCGCCTCCTCCTTTCCATTTACATCATTTCCTTTAGTCTCGTTTCAAAAAAGCGAGTAGGACACTTCAAATGCAGCCTTAAATTGCGACCATTGTAGCAAACTGCAAATAAAATACATCTTCAAATGAATATATCATGGCAAACTGAAAATTAGCACCCAGTCTGTCATTTTCTAACATGACGAACTGTTTCCTCTCAAAAGCAGTTTATGCAGCAGTCTGAGGCTTCTTCACCATTCACTTGCATAAAGCTCTCCTTGTTGACCGTTCCAAGATGGCGCCGCGGTTGACATATCTAAAACAGCCCAAGAGACCTTATATTAATTTATATATGCTATTTATGCTAGCACCATCTTTGATAACGAGGCTGTGAGAGATATGGAATGAATGGTATAAAGCTGTAAAAAGCTCCTAGATCACGTCTGATTTTCCACAACTCATGATGTCTGGAGTTCGTTGTATACTGAATGTTCTTGGACAGATATTTTATCAATGTTTTGTATGTGGAATGACCCAAAAACACTTTAAACTGCAGTACAGCCCATCAAAGAGACTGTTAATCGATCCCTCATAGTCATTATCATTCCCATTAAAAATCAAAGATGGTGCTAGCGTGAATAAGGTCTATGAGGCATCTACGTATGTATATCTATGCTGTCTACAAGACACATCAACATGAACACAGTGTTTTTTTGTTTTGTTTTTGCTAAATAAAGAGACAAAGGCATGTTGATGGAGAACTTACATTTGTTGTTGCTTTTTCCAGGTATTTCATTCTCCCTAGCAGAAATGTATTTGAAGCTATGGCCACACAGATTAAAAAGTGGAGGACAGTGTAAACCTGTGCCATGGGAGAGGAGAAATGCATTTTGTATGTGCTTGACTGAGTGTTCATAAATTATATGAATATTTTGCCATCTTCTCAACCTCTCTTTGCACAGGTACTTTGAATTATTTTATGCAATACTTAAATATATTTCCTAACTAACCAGTTCACCAGGCCATGTCAGTATGATGTCACAGATCACAGTACCAACTACTGTAACCTGTACAACTTAATTGAAGGTAAAACAAAGTAAAATCAAAAGACAAAATACCAATCAAGGTCATTATATTTCTCCAGTCCACATGCATGTTTAAATCCCAGAAACAACATTTAAACAGTGCATCTTTACGCAAATCACCTGCAGAGTTTTATCATCTCTTCTGTGCAGGCAGGATATAAATCTCTATAAAGAGATCACCGGTGACTTCCTGTGCACACAGCAATTATTTACTTTTCTGTGTATAAAAATTTTATAAATTGAGAAAATGTTGTAGTTGCTATTGTATAACTCCACAAAAATACTCACAATACTGTTGTGATATTTTGCCTGAATTATGTAGTTTAATTTTTTTTCCCTTGACATTTTGTATTGGACATTTTATACTGCACACATTTTGGGGACACATATAGGAGACCTGAGTGTGTGTCAGGTGAGACACTATTTTCTACAGGGACATTGTGCTCTCAAAAGGCAGCAATATTCTCCTGTGGGTGCAGTTATCCATCATGGATCTTGTGCTCTCATCACCAGGTACCTCAACCACTGCAGTAGTGTTCTGTCACCAGTAGAGGGAAGTGTTTGCAAGTGTTTTTGTACTACGTTCTCAAAAGATTTGATCAAAGGGGAAAAAAAAAATATATATATATATATATATATATATATATATATATATATATATATATATATATATATATATGGCACCATTTTCATTATTTCAACTTTTGTTTTTAAATGTTTCATCTTTTAATTTTTAATTTTTTTCAATATTTTTTTTTTTTTTGTCTTCAACTTTTGCACATTTCTTTATATTACAGACCTGTGCAAAATATTTAGGCAGTTGAAAAAATAAAATTGTATAGTGGGGATGTTTTCATAAAAAAACTAATGAAGAATTTGTATCAATTAACTTCATACAAAGTGCAGTAAACATTAAAAAAAGAAACTAAATCAATATTTGGTGTCACCAACCCTATACCTTTAAAACAAAACTTGCACAGTTCTATGTATTTCAGCTGTCTCAGTTGCTTCTGTCTCTTCATGTAATCCTAGTCTGATTTGATGTTGAGATCTGGGCTCTGTGGGGGCCGTGCCATATGTTGCAGGACTCCATGTTGTACTACTGTTCTATTTGCAAAAGGAATGTTTGGAAATCTCAAACTGAAAGTTCCAAATGAAACACTAAAGCAGAAGATATAAAATAACTATTTTAAGAACTTTGCAGTTTTTTGCAGTTGATATATACACTGGTGGCCAAAATTTTGAATAATGTACAGATTTAGCTGTTTTGGAAGGTAATTGGTACTTTAATTCACCAAAGTGGCATTCAAACGATCACACAGTAAAAAAACAGCATCATCACTATTTCAAAAAAGTTATTTTTGATCAAATCTAGACAGCCCCCATTTCCAGCAGCCATCACTCCAACACCTTATCCTTGAGTAATTATGCTAAATTGCTAATTTGATACTATAAAATCACCTGCCATTATATCAAACACAGCTGAAAGACATTTGAGATTGTTAAATGAAGCTTAACATTGTCTTTGTGTTTGTTTTTGAGTTGCCACAGTTTGCAATAGACCGGCATGTCTTAAGGTCAATATTAGGTTAAAAAAAAATCGCAAAAAAGAAACAGCTTTCTCTAGAAACTCATCAGTCAATCATTGTTTTGAGGAATGAAGGCTATACAATACTTGAAATTGCCAAAAACCTGAAGATTTCATATGAAGGTGTACACTCAAAGACAAAGCACAACTGGCTCTAACAAGGACAGAAAGAGAGGTGAAAGGTCAGATGTACAACTAAACAAGAGGATAAGTACATCAGAGACTGTAGTTTGAGAAATAGACGCCTGTCCTCAGCTGACAGCGTCATTGAATTTTACCAACACCAGTTTCATGTATAAGAGAAGACAAAGGGGTGCAGGCCTTATGGGAAGAATTACAAAGAAAAAGCCACTTTTGGAAAAAGAATTACAACGAAACACAGACATTGGACAACAGATAATTGGAAATGAGTGTTATGGATCTTAACTCCATAGACCTTTTGTAGGATCAGCTAGACTGTAAGGTGTGTGAGAAGTGCCCGACAAGACAGCCGCATCTATGGCAAGAGCTACAGGAAATGTGGGGTGAAATGTCACCTGAGCATCTGGACAAACTGACAGCTAGAATGCCAAAGATCTGCAAAGCTGACATTCCTGCACGAGGAAGGATGATGAGAACTCTTTGAAGTAGTTTAAGAAGTTCTGACATTTGTTTTCAAATTGTAATAGTAATTTTTCACATTATTAATGTCCTGACTATACATTGTGATCAGTTGAATTCCACTTTGATGAATAAAAGTACCAATTTCTTTCCAAAATCTGTACATTATTCAAAACCTTTGGCCAGTGTTTTGGCGGCCAAAAGTTTTTTTCTGTATCCTAAATCCAACACCAGTTTATGGTTAATTCCTTATATTTATGCTTATTTCCTTATATTTCCTATATAACAACCTATAAGAAGGTTAAACTTTACCATGGCAGCAGCAGTGAGTCAGAGTTCATGGAAAAGACAATAGAGTCTCTGGAGTGAAAGATTTAAAATGTATCCTCTCAGGTGTGAGATGTTTAAGTAGCAGAAAGAAGAAATGTACTCCATTACAGCCCAGAATATTGCACAGATTTTTCACATTTACTGAGCCATTACAGTAGACTGATACCCACAATATTACACTGGTACCCACACAAGCCTTTTATAAAACTTTACAATCTTTTGCTTCTGTACCAGGAGGGGTAGACAGCATAAGAGTGATTATATGACTTACCTTAACAGTTGGGAGGTTTATTATCCTAGAAATATCTTATATTCATGATTCAAAGAAAATGTATTACAAATAGTCTATTATTTATGAAAAACAAACAACACAATATACTGTAAATACATTGATAAATGGACTAAAGCACTGGTAAATGATTTGTGCCATTTTGTTACATATTCTCTATTAGCTGACAAAATAAAATAACATTTAATTTATAAAATTAAGCTCAGCTAAATTTTCTGTTGATAAAGGAATAGCATTCCCTCTCATTTCTGGTTGTTCTCTTTTTCTGTATCTCTTATCATACCTATTCTCACATACAACTGAAAACTTTGGTAAACATTGATGAAATTTTAAATCGCTCTCTCACTCTCTCAAGTGTGCATTTCAGTTATGAGTTGAATTTAACCAGCCCAGCCTTAACATTATGAAGTGTGTCATTGATGAAAGGGTGCACATTCCTTTCAAAGCCAATTAAAGGTGCCTTAGCCCTCAGGGGTAGTGAGCAAAGGACTGACAGGTTACCACAGAGGAACTGAAAGATATAATCAGTGTCTTTCTTTTGAACAGTACTGAAAAGCACAACAATATCACACAATAAATCACAGTGAGCGGTACATCTGATACAGACTCTCAAGGACATACAAGTCATCTCCTCAGTAACAAAATACAACTAGGCTGCGTTCCACTTTAATTTTATGCCCTTCCCTCACTAACTTCCCTTCATCTGACTCGGATGTACGTCATTTGTTATGTTGCGCAAGTGTCCACTACTGGTGGAAGAAGTGCAGTGGTTTTAACTGGAACACCCTTAACCCTTGATCACTTGGAGCACGTTGAAGGCTGATTTCAATTTGTGGATTATTGATTTTAGCACCTGAAAAAACTACGTTTTTGGAGATTGATGCAACCACAGATTCAGTTATAATTTCAGAGGGTAGCCTAATGCATAAATCTCATATTTTTAATTTTTTTAATTATAATTCATTGTTAGAAATGATTAATCAAGCTTTACAAGAATGAAAATGATAACATAATAATTAACACATAGGCTATAACTGTGTGATAAACAGTTAGTTTAAGGTAGCTACAAGTATTATGCTGTTAAATCTCAATATATCTTTTCTAAACTGCTTAATTGACTAAACTTCACTTCCGCCATATATTAGAGTTTTGTGGGGATGGGGTTTATGAAGTGCGATCTGCTGTCACGTCAAAATTGAATTACATTGTGGGATATGGAGCTGCTTGAAGCGTACATCAGAGTAGGCTCGCTCCCTCTGTCAAAATCGAGGGGTTGAGGGTGTGTCAAGAGAAACTTCCCTCGCTCACTTAACGAAGTGGAACAGATATCCAAAATGGTGGTGGGTATTCCCCTGAGAGGAAGCGCTTAGGGGAGTTAGCGAGTGGATGTTAAACGTAAAGTGGAACACAGCCCTAGTGACATACCCTACAGTCTGCGGTCAGCTCCATCTTTATTTACTCATTGAAAAGCCATTAAAAGGCTTTTCTTGTAAGATTAGCTGACATATAACATACCCAAAAACATGTGTTTTAATTGGTCTGCACATATATAGCGCCTTTATTTAACTTTAGCATCTCATTCAACCATTCACATACACACACTCACACACACAAATGACGGCAGAGCTGCCATGCAAGGCGCTAGCCTGCCATTGGGAGCAACTTTGGGTTCAGTGTCTTGCCCAAGGACACTTCAGCATGTGGAGTCATGTGGGCTGGGAATCGAACCGCTAACCCTGCAATTAGAGGCCAACCCGCTCTACCACCTAAGCCACAGTGACCCTTTATTCAACATCAATTTTATTTATTTTTTTAAATGAAGTCAACACAATTTTCACAATTTTCGATAAAACGTTTGCCTTCACTTGTAATTTTAAGTGATCCTGTGGTGTGACAAATGAGCTTGAAAAAGTAAAATGATGATTCATATGATGTCACAAAACTGCTTGTCATCATATAATAATTATAGAAGAATTGGAAAAATTTCGTTTGAAATACGTGACAGTGTGCCACTGTCACATGTTTTTATTAGTATAAAATACATTTCATTTCTTTGCAAATGCTTTCCTAACACTATATGTTATGTTAGAATATAATGTCATTTTTGTATGTATTTAAATTTTTTGGTTAAATTGCATGTTGCTTTTCATTTCTTATAATGCTAAAGGTCTCCTTGAGTGCTGTGAAAGCAGGCCAAGCAATGAACCTTGATGAACCCCAGTGAGGAAAGTACAGGGTGAAGATAGTAAACCTTTCCAAATGATTGTAGAAGATGCACCTGATACAAACCTATTTTGTTAATGGTTCATTTAAGTCCCTTTCACATGACCCAGTGTATCCTATAGAACATTACACCACCTCTGACCTGTGTGAATGACACACACTTTATAAAACCATCATCTACATCTCTCCTGCACAAACAGACCTGCAGATGTCGTTATACTATCAGCACAGATTAAATCCTACTAGAGTCACAGAGCTATCTGCATATCCCAAGGGCCCATGGAGAGAGAGCTATACTTGACAGTACTGGGCCTGTCACCAGCATAGCCCTGATATCTCTTCCCCCTCACTAGACCTGTCATCACCAATCTTGTCCAGTTCTCACATGGAAATATCAGAGGGAAAAACCCAATGCATTCTCTAATAGCGATATGTGAACATGAAATGGGGCCTATTAATTGGCTGAACCCAACCTTAAATGTTGATTTGTATTCTTTTTAATGTTTAATGGTATGCAAATCTTCCCCAAGTTATTATTCTTGATGCAATGATGAACGAGTTACATCTTAATTTATGTATTTCTTCATCTTTTTTTATAATAGATAAACAGATAATTGGAAACAATGTGAAAAAATAAAGGATATATTCAGTTGCACTGCAAATGTGCCAATGCCAAGATAAAATACACTTACAGAATAATATTTTCATATTCTCTAAAAACAACCTTGCACAGTTTTGCTTATCATATTAATTTTGGTAAAATGTTATTATAAGGTTGTATTGAGTAACATAACATTAGTTATCTACATTAAGTTAACATGAACTAACAATGAACACATTTTACAGCACATTATCTTGGATAATGTTAATGGGGTTATGCCTTTTTTTAATAATTGTAATATTTTCCTTGAGGCTCATTTACAATCAGGGATAGATTACCGACCAGGCCAATGGGGCCAGTGCCTTGGGGCCCTTGACTACCAGGGGGCCCTTGACTGCCCGGGGATGCCCTGGGCTTTAAGGCTGCGCGATCTAGTTTGGTGATCCCCCCCGCTTGAAAACACTTTTGAGGATGAACACCCCCCCCCCCACTCAACAACTTCTGGGCACGAACAATGAAAGGTTGTAGGTTACAGTGAGTGAGACACTTACAATGGAAGTGAATGGGGACAATGTTTGGAGGGTTTAAAGGCAGAAATGTGAAGCTTATAATTTATTAAAGCACTTACATTAATTCTTCTGTAAAACATGTGTATTACTTGAGCTGTAAAGTTGTTTAAATCATAATTTTATGGTCGTTTTAGAGTTTACCGCATGACTGTTTTAATACCTACCTCTCAGATATGTCCTTCAAGGTAGCCTGGAGAGGTGAGGTATCCATGCCACATCAGCTACTTACTGGGGTACCTCAGGGATCAGTGCTTGGGCCACTGCTCTACTCTATATACAAAACATCACTGTGACCCATCATTCAGGCACATGGCTTCTCTTACCACTGCTATGCTGATGACATGCAACTCTACTTGTCTTTCCAGCCCGAAGACACCACAATGACTGCTCGAATCTCTGCCTGTTTGGCAGACATCTCTGCCTGGATGAAAGAACACCACCTGCAACTCAACCCAGCCAAGACCGAACTCCTTAAGATAAGACCCTTCCTCTCTGAAAATGCCACACAACTGCTTGTACAGTCAATTGTCATAACTAGACTGGACTACTGTAATGCTCTCATTGCAGGCCTCCCTGCATGTGTTATTAGACCCCTGCAAATGATCCAGACTGCAGCAGTACGTCTAGTCTTTAATGAACCAAAGAGAGCGCATGTTACACCACTCCTTGTCTCTCTCCACTGGCTGCTGGTTGATGCACGTATCAAATTCAAGGCTCTGATTCTAGCATACAGAACTGTCACTGGGTCTGCTCCAGCAAACCTAAAATAATTTATGCAGAGCTACATGCCCACTAGAAGTCTGCGGTCGGCTAAGGAACATCGCCTTGTTGTACCAAAACAAAGAGGCACCAAAACACTTTCCCGGACTTTCAGCTTCATCATACCACGTTGGTGGAATGACCTTCCCAACTCCATCCATGAAGCTGGCTTGCTCTCTGTCTTCAAAAAACAACTTAAAACACATCTTTTCTTAACCAGCCACAAAATATTTTTTACATATTTTTGCACTTTAATCTGTTTTGTATACTATTCTGATGCTAGTGAAACTTTGCAATATGGCATTTTTCATACCACTGTCTCCTTAAGATGATTCCTCTTTTGTAACTCGCTTTGGATAAAGACGTCTGCCAAATTAATAAATGTAAATGTAACCACTAGGCCACAGCTCCAATAGAAAAATTATGCAATATTGCAGTAATATTTTTTTATAATTCCAAAGAGTGTGAACCAAATGGTTTCCCTTAGTTTTTATTCCACCCATTTTGATAACCTGTTTAAACACCTGGGCATGTCTTTTGCTGCTGATACAATGCTCAACAGATTGTCTATTTAAAGCATCCAGCTACTAATTTGCAGGGGTGGTTTGCCTGTGATATTATTTTCCTTTTAGATTCTCACTACATTAATGAAATCCTGTCTCATATGATTTCATTTGGCCCATATATTAATGGCAGAGGAAGTAATAATTACATTCAAATATTAATTCGGGGCTGGAGACAGAACCATGAATCATTAGCACTTGCCAAGTCCAACACAAGGTCTTGTCCCTTTTCTTTTCCCGGTGTCTGACCAGATGAATTAAAATGACAAATAATTGCAATTCCCTTGCTGAGGGCATTTAAAAAAAAGAACACTATTGGTTGAGCTAAGAGGGTGAGTGATGAGAGCCATTTGTTATGTTGTGTTCTGAACATGCTTGAGCTTAATGAGAAAGAGGAGAGAGACAGATCAAGGGCGATATCTGGACTGTAGTAATCACCTGAAAATCACCATGGAAATGGAACAATGTAACTTGAATTTCGTTTGCTTGATAATTCTGATGATTAAAAGCATAGTTCATGCTAAAATGAGAATTCTCTGTCCCAATATGTATAAGTAATATTTACTTCGCACTTCGCAGGCAGTGCTGATCGTTTTGCTGTTAGTCAGGACGGGGGCATCAGAAGGGGGGTGGTGGCTTGAGGCAAATCTAGGGGGCCTCGCTTGGAATCAGCCAAGCTCTGTATACAGTACATACAAACTTGAGACTTAAGAATGACAATCCACTCCACAGCATTCCAAAAGACTTTTCAGTCACAACTCCTCTCTATAGTTTAAATCCCACAGTGGTACCCTAAACACATATGCTCGAGCTGAGTTTGTTCAACAAATACTCAGGACCTTTAAAGAGCTACCGCCCTAATTACTTTACTGTTTGCAGTGCCATGGGATAAATCTATAACTGGCCTACCCAACAAAGAACAGCAGCCAATTACTGATAAATATGTTTTCAGTATTACACAGTAAACAAGCCTGAAGTGAGTATCTAATTGCATGGGTGGACAGGACCTTCACTGGTCCACTTAATTTAACAGAAAATAAACATTATGACCATATGATGTCTACCAGACACTCAACGCTAATCATTTTGCCCAGTTTGGTATGAAAGCATGAAATATGCGCATGAACCATTGCTTAGCTAACTTAGAGCTTGCTTATTTTGTTAACATTGTCCTCATTACTACAGACCATAATCAAAATTGGAGTCCATAGCTTTGTCCTATATGAAAAAAAATCAAGAGTTGCCGCAAACTTGCTGCAAACATTTTCCACTCATTATTTTCACATGCAAATGAGCTTTGTGGCAAACTCTTCATTGTCGCCAAAGGTTTGCTAGTTTCACCACTACCGCTGTTGAGCTGCAAACTTCTGGCAAATATTTGCGGCAAATAGCAAGCTCATTTACATGTGAAAATAATGAGTGACAAATTTGCGGCAAGTTAACAGCAAGTTTGCAGTAAGGGAATGTGCACTTAAACTATGCATTCACATGCAAATGAGTTTTGCTGCAAATTTCTTTCAAACATTTGCATCGAACCACAAGCTCATTTGCATGTGAAAATAACAAGTGGCAAATTTTTGACAAATTTTTGGCAAGTTTCCAGCTAGTTTGCCAGAACTCTATATTTTTGTAAGAGCAAGGAACACCGCCCCTTTTGCTACATAGGGAGGGCTGTGACCGCTCAGCAGGGACAGATTATGACTTGCAAAGGCCCTGGGGCCAATAATCTCCAAATGCCCCCCTCCACCCACTTTTGGTCATTATTTATGTTGTTCATGCCCAAAAGGGTTGTCAAGCTGGGGGGGATCACCAAACTAGATCGCACAGCCTTAAAGCCCAGGGCAACCCGGGCATTCAAGGGCCCCTGGGCACTGACCCCCATTGGCCCAGTCGGTAATCCGACCCTGCCGCTGAGTGCATGAAGTGTACAACATTCCACATTCATTTATTTCGGTTGAAGAAATACATCATGAGGGTACTCGCAGCACTCTTCTCTTTCATTGAATTTTCAGTGTGAACATGTAATGGTAGCTTTCTGGTATGTAATAGCTGTGCAGTGTGTGAACCTCACTCTACTGGCCTTAAGAGATGCACCAGCGACCAAGGCTAGTGACATTTATAGCCACCTTGCTAGCGCATCTGCCTCCCATGCCATAGATCGCCGGTCCAAACCCCACTCAGGTAGGACCAGTGTCACTGTTGCCATGACCTGGATGGGAATGAGGTTTAGGGGAGTGAGTGTAATGGTAGCCAGCTGGTATATGAGAGTTATGCAGTGTGTAAACCTCACTCCCCTGCCCTTAAGAGATGCACTAGCGACTGAGGCTAGAGGGCATTCCTTTTCTAGCCCCCTTTCTAGCGTGTCCGCTTCCCATGCCGGGGGTCGCTGGTTCGAATCCCGCTGGGCATGGGTCAAGTAAGATCAGTGACAAACGCACTGCTCACACTACAATATGCTGTAAAGTTGTGCACAAATATATGGTTTGGGTCACAGCTCATTTCTTTTGGTCCATGTTTCTTAGCTATTGATATACTAGTGTACTCTTAAAAGTTTAAAAAATAAGCATTTAGCAAATATACACTTTTACCTTTTCTCTTCAGGGAAAACAGACCAAAAATACTGATGACTCATCTTTACAAATTTTTGTCCAATAAAATGCTCTCTAAAATGAAAATGCTCCATGTCACCTGCCTTTGACTAGCAATAGCAAGAAATAAATCATGGTTCATGTCTGTGACATAAACTTAAGGCTATTTGCAATTTTATAAAAAGATTGAGCCCTTCAATACCGTATGTACTACCACCCCAACTTTCTGTTTCAACAGGAATGCTTCCAAAAATCCAGTGTTGACACAAGAATTGCAGCAAACTCTTTATTGTTGCCAAAGGTTTGCTGCAGGTTCACCACTACTGGCGAAGAGCTGCAAACCTCTGGCAAACATTTGCGATTATTAGCAAGCTCATTTGCAATTGAAAATGATGAGTGGTGAATTTGCTGCAAGTTTGCCAGAACTTTTGTAAGGAAAATACATAAACAGGGGAATAACGCTCTTTTTGTCAACCCAATTCTTGCTAACTTTATTAATTGTTGCCAAAATAATTGTGAATGGAATGATTTCATGGACAGTGTCTTTGTTTTTTAATAAATTTGATTGGAAAAAAGTAAGAGGAAGTTCAACACATCTTTCTTTCTACCCAGGCCATCCCCATGTCATTTCTACATCTCTCTTTCCATCCATCACAGTGGATTGTAGTGTTGATTATCCTTCTATTGCCAGAGTGAGTGCATCCCTGCAAGGTCAGTGGTTTGGTTGTGTGTATGTGTGCATACAGGGGATGCTGTTATATTTGTTTTTGGTGCAAGGCCATGACTCCAGAAGAATGCATTGTTATTTTTATGATGTAATAATCTTAAATACAGTGGCCCAAGTAGTATTTGAACACTTAAGCCGCACTTAAATATGTTTAACTGTCATTGCATTAGATAACAAAATATAAATCAAAGCAAGGTGCACCTGAAACAAATGATGCTAGAAATGTTCTCAGAACAATCAGAGTGTGATTCTAAGGTTACATATACCCTCTAAAATTACATTTTTAATCCACTGATGATTAGGTTTTGGGTTGAGATTTGGGTTAGGACATATGGTTAATAAAATATGCATTCCTGTTATCTGTATTACATAATTTACAACTAAAGCAACTCAACTTTCTACTCGCTTTTTGTGCCACTGTTGACATTTTATCTGGAAACTCGAGTTCACGTGTGCCCATAATGTCTGAATTACAGAAAGTTTGCAACTTAATTATCCAAATACTCTTAGGGCCACTGTATGTCTGTATATAAGACTCTAATGCCCTTTAGAATACTCTCTTTAAGTGCTCTTCGCTCAAGAGTATGGCACTGTGACACTCATTTTTAAGTGTAACTTGCCCCTTGTCTGTAGTGGAAAGAAATAGAGAACAGACCCTATTCCTTTGCAGCGCTTTGTAAACACCCCCTCACCAAAAACAAACCCCATATCTGATTGTAGTGATGTATTATGTCATAAGAAATTGATGCCAAAGATCGCTTTTAAAATGTGGTCATATGACAAAGCCATCAGCCATGCCCTTCAAATAACCCCATTACCCATTCAATTTCTCCAGCTCTCTTTCTCTCCAGTCTTTCTCACTCTAAATCTAAGGTGAGTTATGAAGTCACTCTCGCCATACCCCAAGCCCTATAGACATAAGACGGTGCAGACATTGTATCAATGCTTTAAATACAGGTTGGAAAAATAGACAGGAGGAACTGAGAGAGATGAAATAAAGAGTAAAAAAATGGTCATTTTTCAGTCCTGACTGGGAGAAGAGGGGCAGTTAGATTTATGGGACCCCTGTTAAGACCACGCAGAAAATGGAAGTGAGGGAGAGATGGGGAGAGAGATGAACGCTTGACATTTATTGGTGCAAGGGGAGATGGGCCAAGCTGTCAGGAATTGGGAGGCTCCACAGCCCAGTTTGAAGGTTGTGTGAAGTCCCACTCATTAAGAGACAGACCCACTGACAGGAAGCTAATCCTCAGTGGACAGCCCCCTTTCTCAGACAGAGAAAAAGTATTGTCTTTCATTGGTGGCAGGAGAAAGAAAAGGAACGATATAGAGGGAGGTTTATTAAGAAATAAAGGCAAGAAGTTTTCAGGCATGCCATTAGATGTTCACCCAGTCAGATGTAGAGCTGTAGCCATTGATCAGAATGGACACTTGGTGAAGGAAAACTTTAAAATCTGATTATTTAAAAAATTAAAAGATATTGTCTAGCCAGAATATTCACACAGTAATCCTGTGTCTTTGTCATTTAAGTAGTGATTGTTGCCAAGACAACCATCACTATTGCTAGTTCTCAAGGCCACATCCACACTAATATGCTTTCATTTCAAAGCGCATTAATGTTGCTACATTAAGGCCTCTCATCCACACAAGAACAACATGCTCCTTCACCGAAAACAGAGACTTTTGAAAAGGCCCACCATAACTGCATACTTTGGAAAACAATGATGTTTGGAAACTCGAAACAGATTAATATGGACGGGGTCTTCGTGTTAACCGAAGTAAACTTTGGCACATAACTTGTCCCACACCGTTGATGACATAAATTTGACAAGAACTCTTGTGGCTTGTTGAGGAGAGATGTGCTAGTCCTTATCAAAATTATTAAAACAGTTATTCCTGCCTGGTGGTAGATAACCACTTGACTTGACTAAAACAGGGCAAAAAGATCCCATAGGGGCTGTTCACACCAAGTCCTTGTGTGTTGACAAGTTTGCACCATGTAGAGTTTCATGCCTGAACTTAGTCATTAAAACTCACATCCTGGCTAAAATATTCATGTGCACCTACACAACACAAGGAATGATAAAGCTTCAATTATTCAATAGCAATAAGTCAAAATACCACTGGTCATGACCTTTAATTGGTGGATGGACACAGTAGCTTGTCACCCCTTATTACTTTCTCACAAACAAAAAGAAAGATACACATCTTCAAATAATCAAATATTACTTAATAAATACAAAGGGAATTCCTGTGACAAAAGCTAAATCAACCTTTTGGCAACAAAAGCAGACAATTCAACTGCAATTTCCAAATCTAAATCATTGCCATGAACTCAAACAAACAAAGGACCAATTCAGTGGTTAGAGAGAAATATTGACATGGACAGATGATATAAAAATGACACAGAATAGCTCTCAGTGCATCCAGCTGGACAGAGACTGAGGAAACGGTGACCTTTAGGAACAGCTGGAAGAGTTTTTTGTAAGGTCAGTGATGACAGATTTGATTTTGCCAGTCGTTACAACAAATTTCAAATCAGAAGGATGGACAAACTTTCATGAGTTATCTTGATTTTAGAGTATTGCTCAAGAAACTGGCAAGCAGCAAGACATTATGAGTAGCAGGACATATTGAAGACAGTAGAAAGGTTCTGATCTCAACATCCATGTCTCTGTTGTTTCAAAAATTACCAACTAATTTTATTACAGTTTGGCAAAGGACAGAATATGTTGAGCTATAATGAGCAAGATGCATGTATACATTGAAGAAAAGATTAACTGTGAAGTAAAAAAAATTCGGAGCTCTCTAAAACCACTGTTGCACCAACAGATCTGGGTGGCTTTGTCCCGGTTCAGCAGACATTTAGAGTGTGGGGAGGAGAAACAATCGGCCATTGATTTAAGGTAGGCAGACTCTATGCACTGCTATTCCGATGCGGTGTAACCGAGACGATTTGTCACCAAAAAGGTCATAAATCACAAAGTTCCAGGAGAGCCTGGGCAGTTCAGCTCATTCACCTAGAAGAGCTGTTAACCCACTAGGACAAGCATAGATCCAGTCTCAGGATAAAAATTTGGTGTTAGCATTATAAAATCCATGCGAATTGTCTGAGTGTGTCTGTGCACATTGCGTAACATAAATCGCAACACAAGTACGACATGTTCCTGTGTTGTTCCTGGAACCTCATAACTATTTACCAATCACTTCCCTCTGTTTTTAGGGGTGGGGTTATCTAGAGAAGTTTCAATGGCTATGATTGGTTTTTCATCAACAAATCATAATGATATTTCTGTTTAAGAAACTTCTCTAGATAATGTACATTTGTAAAGAATTATGGCTAGTTCTTCTTTCCCTCCAACTGATATCCCACCATACCTACCGTGTAAATGTCTACCTACATCTTATTTCATACTAGATGTCGACCGATTGCGGATTGTGCAGATACCGAAAACTAAAGTGGTGGAAAAGGACGATAACCAAAAAAATCGACCAATAGTTATTAAAATCGATATATAGAATGTTAAGAAAAAGTCTTTCCTTACTATGATGGGCACATCCTACATAGGCTAAAACGTCCAAAAATGAATAAAATCACAGATGAAGTTGACTGTGCTACCAAAATCCCAATAACAACCAGAAAAAAATTAAGATTTGGTGCACAATGCAGGACTTTTAACTATAAACAAGCGCATAATACACTTATTTTGAGATAGTGGAAACTTGTCTACATATTTAAGTATTTACCAAATTAAGCTTTTAACATATATCACTAGATGAGTATTTTTTATTATTATTCACAAGACAAGAGGTTGGAGACACAATGCGTGTGATGACGGCGCGTTTCCATATAGTCGCATTTTTCTTTGCTCTCGTTTCAATTTTGAACACTTGATTTATGTAATCAAAATAACAAATTATGCTTTGAAGTGGGGATAAAAATATGAATGAGTACAGACAATGGTGAAAGGCTGTAGAATAAAAATAAAATAAATATCAGCAACTTTATTTTATTTTAGTTCTAAAAAGCAACTAGATTAACTAGATTAGATCGGTAAAACAGATAAATCGGTCTACCTCTAGTACATATCTTACTTAAATAAATCCTGTTGCTAGTGATGTTTGCTAAGGTAAGCATCACTATTTATTTTGCTCATATTTACTGTAGGGGTTAATGATTGTTTTAAACCCCTGACTCTAACTATTAAACTTTGGTTCATTACTCGCCTTGTAGTGATCAGACTTATTATTTGATCGGAATTATGACTTGCACCAGTAAGCAACCACTTAAAATATCCCAACAATGGCCTAGTAACTGCCCAGAACACCAAAGTAATCGCATCACCCTAGCATCATAGAGGCAAGATTTATAATGACAAGCAGCATTTACATTTTCTTCAGAAAATGTAAAATCTAGTATTGTTGTTGGTGCTTGTTTCTTTTCTGTTATTCATGTCTGACATAATCTGTGTTAGAATAGACACGTTAGCATTGACAAGTGTTGTAGGTAACAAGAACTACACAAAACCTATATGAAACCTGTGTTTCACACACATTTTGATCTCAATAGTATAATGCATTTATTCTGGCCTCTTTATCTCTCTGAAATCCCTAATTCCTCCAAGAGACAGGAAGAGATGTCCACACACCACATAGTTAGTCCTATGAGCTTTTATGTATGACTTTCTAATGCCAGACTCCTAAAAGAGCATGGGCCCAAAGCTCTCTGCTCTTTGTATGAAGGTGGAAGTCCTGAGAATAGAGAACTGAATAAAATCATCTACTATCTCTCCATCTTTTTCAACTGCGCCGAGTCTGGGCATGAGCTAAAGGCCACCGATAGAAACTAGACCCCAATATGAAGGGGATGTATCAGTGACTCTTTAGAAGCCCTGGTTCCATTCAGCTACAAGTGAGATATCTGCACTCAGTGACTGCGTGTGGCAGACAGACAGAGTGGGACTAAACTTTGAGTACAAAAAGGGGCTGGAGGTTATCACATGGACCAATCTGTGACTGCTTTGATTTGGCTGTGTAAGGAAGAGTAGTGGGCTTGCGAAAGGCAGAGCAGGGACCTTCTATGCTGATGAATGGAGCTGGAAAGCTGAAGAGTGAATGCGTTTGTGTTGGTGTCTTTATGAAAGCAAGACAACATGTACCTGGGAGGATACCGAACGACAGCATCGTAAATCACACTGAGACATGTTCCCCTCCCAACTGGTATGTGTCTACAAATCTATTGTTTTGTCTCCTTGCATTTTCTGAGTATCAGTCTAGCTTTAGAGTGATTAGCATTGACAAGTGTTGTCGGTAACAAAAACTACACAAAACCTATATGAAAACACTGTCTTTAACTGAAATAATCAAGTAATTGAAAAAGGTACACTAACGCCTCCAAAACTAAAATTAAATAACAATGACAACAAATTAATTTTATAGAAAGATACACAATACATTATAACATTTTAAACCTTTACAATTTGCTTTCATGACGCATGAAAATGAGATAGATAGGCCTAATGATAACTATGGAGAGCCAAATCTCTCTAAATTAAATCATGAAATAAATATTTAAATATATATATATATTTTTTTAATAATAAATAATAAAAAAATGTTTCAAACGTGGGCCTGGGTATCTCAGCAAGTTAAGACGCTGACTACCACACCTGGAATTGCAAGTTCGAATCCAGGGCATTCTGAGAGACTCCAGTCACCAATTGGCCCGGTTGCTAGGGTGGGTAGAGTCACGTTTGGTTAACCTTTTCCTGGTCGCTATAATGTGGCTCTCGCTCTCTGTGGGGCAATTTGTGAGTTGTTCGTGTATGCCATGGAGAATAGCGTGAGCCTCCACATGCGCTAGGTCTCCGCGGTAACTCGCTCAACAAGCCACGTGATAAGGTGCATGGATTGACTATCTCAGACATGGAGACAACTGAGATTCATCCTCCACCACCAGACACTTCAGATTTTACATGTTTTTGCATCAATCTGCACTGTTTTGGAATTGTTTTTCTACTTAAACGTGAGCTCGACAAATGTCTTTGATGTCCTTTGCAATACAGCTGATTTTTCAGCATCTCGTGATACATTTCATGTTAAAATAACTAACTTTTTGTGCTGATGGGGGCATGGTTATTCGTCTGTCTGCAGGAGAGTGAAAGAACGGTAAGTATCGTCACCTGGGTTGTCATTATCTCCAACTCCTGTTTCTTGATGTAGTGAGACATAAAAAGGTGCACAAGGCTTCAGATTGACAGAGATAGACCAGAGAGAGAAACTGCACCTTTGTGTACTCAATAGAAGCCTTTACTCGTTTGTTGGTTTGACTTCTTGGCCACTGAGTACCTTTTTGACACGATGCTGAAGAGTAATGAAAATCGTCACGATGACAGTTCTCTGCCACCTGACTCCTTCATTATCCAGACAACAAACCTTCTACAGTGGTGCCGAAACCCTGGAAGTCTTGGAGGACAACGTCGTCATGGAGTCTTCACCACTGGGCAAAGTCATCAAGTCTCTCACCAGCACCCAGCAAAAACAACATCGGGCCCTCATGGAGTTACGCATGGAGCAGTGTTTCCAACTCATGCTCCAGGCTCAAGCGGAGGACCGACAGGTGTCCCAGAGTTTGATGGACCAAGAGGGGGCTGCAGCTAAGACCACGGAGCCCACATTGCTGGTAACCCTCGTCAAAATGGGCCCCAGGCCTTCCTCAACCTCTTTGAAAAGACCGTTTAAGAGTGGAAGTGGCCTTCCAATGAGTAGGCGGCCGGCCTGTTACCGCTACTCTCTGGGGAATCACAGCTAGCGGACCAGCAACTTCCTGCTTCCAGCCTCCTCGAGTATAAAGACCTGAAGAGGGCCATCATGCAACGGGATGGCCATATTCTCGAACAGAGCAGCCAGTGTTTCGGAAAACACAGCTACACATTTGCTTTTGCACAACAGCTCCAGGATGTCTGCTGGAAATGGTTGCTGGCTGAGGGATCCCACGGCAACTTGGAGATCATCAATCTGGTAACACTGGAGCAGTTCATCTCCCAGCTTCCACGAGGCAGGTGCATCCCCAGGTTAACTAAACCACAGTGATCAAGACCTGTCTGAGGCCCAACACCAAAAAGGAGCTGAGACCATTTTTGGGGCTGGCTGGCTACTCCCAAAGTTTGTGCCTAGTTACTCTGATGTCACCAGCCCGCTAACTGATCTTACTTGAAAGGGGGCCACCGATCCGGTCCAGTGGACGGAGTCATGCCAACAGGCTTTCCTAAAAATAAAATCTGTGCATTGTGGGGGGGTTACATGCTCCTAATTTCTCTCGCCCCTTTATTTTGCAAACGGATACATCTGACAGAGGGCTGGGGGCAGTGTTCTCGAAGTGGAGGGGTAGGTGCAACCGGTGCAGTACATTAGTCTTTAGCTCTTGCTGAGAGAGACTAAGTACAGCACCATGGAGAAGGAATGTCTGGCGATTAAGTGGGCTGTCCTCACTCTCTGCTACTACCTGCTGGAGTGGGTCTTCACCCTCTGTTCAGATCATGCCCCACTCCAGTGGCTCCACTGCACGAAGGATACCAATGCGCGGATCACCCATTGGTCACCCACTTCTGCCGTTCAAATTTGAGGTGATCTGCAGACCAGGAACGCAGATGGTTGTGGCTGACTTTCTCTCTAGAAATTGGGGGTGGGGGTGAAGGGGTGGCAGACCAGATGTTGCCCTGGCCTGAGTCGGGTGGTTGGGATATGTGGTGATGGGGGCATGGTCGTGTGTTTGTCTGTGGGAGAGAGAAAGCTGTAAGGCTCGTCACCTTGTTGTCATTATCTCTAACACCTGTTTCTTGCTGTAGTCATGGCGGAGGGAGACATAAAAAGGCACACAAGGCGTCAAAGTGACAGAGAGAGACCAAAGAGAGAGACTGTACCTCTGTGTGCTCAATAGAAGCCTTTGTTTGTTTGTGTGTGTGCCTACTTCATTACCCAGACAACAAACCTTCTTCACTTTTTAAAACACAACTCGAATCACCTGCATGCCATGCTGTTCCTTGTGCTGTATGTTCCTTTTTTAACACAGGAAAGCATTCTGTTTGAACTCTCCCTTAGTGAGTCAAATTTAGAAAATAAAAAGCGCAACTCTTCTGCATAAATAAAATCCAGTGCTAATATTAGGTTAAAAATAGATGCAAAGCTAGTGAAATCCAATGGAATATGGAACACATTTACAGATTGATTTAGTTATTTAACGATGAATTGAATAGTTTCAAATTATTTAAATATTATTTAAATATTTAGCCATTTTATGAATTATTTAATTTTTAGATATTTTCTCATCCATAATTTTAAACGGGCCTGAGAAATTCAACCCCGTTAAACATGTTTTTATGGAATTAGTTAACATGTTTTATTTGGCAGATCTAAAATACTAAAATTAAAATAAAAACGATATACAATGAAACTAGAAATCATGCACAAAAAAGTTAAACTAGCAGTGATACAGTGAAAAGCCATCATCAACAATTAATTTAGTTACTTCTGTAAAAGATACTTCTCTAAATACATTTGCAAAGAATTATGGCTAATTCTTCTTTCCCTCCCACTGAAATCCTGCCTTTCCTACCATGTAAATGTCCAGTTGTCACCTATGTCTTCATTTCATCTCCTTAAAGGGAAAGGCCTGTCCTATCAGCAAGGGATAGAAACACTCTATCCATCTCCACATAAAGATTTAGTACTTCATAAACAGACAATTCATTCTCCGCACCTTTGTAGCAGGTGCCTTTTTCGCATAGACAATTCGGACTGAAAAGACGTTGTACTGTTTCTCACTTTCCTTGTCGCCAAGGTTTATAGGGACCATAAAACAGACTCTACGTGACACAAATGGGATGTGCCGTGTCAAAACACACTTTCTTGGTTTTGATTGCTCAAAGAATCTCATGATGGTTTGGTTGTGAAAAAACACCCCATCTCTATGACTGTTGTTAGATATTTGTTGTTTTGAAACCTGTGTTTCCTTTTTCTGGACTTAAGAATCATTTGTTGTATGGCCAACCATACTGTTATTTGCAAAGTGATTTACGTAGTTCAATCTCCCATAGGAGCAATGCAGTTAACACTGAGCAGAGCTGAGCATGACTCAGGGTGATTATTGATATATAGCATGTTAATGAATGCATCTTGTTGGGCCTGTAGTGGCCTGTTGTTTGAAAAGAAGACAAGAGACAAGATGAGAGAAGATGATATGAAACAATAGAAGAGCAGAACAGAGGTGACAACAGGAGAGCAGACAAGAGGTGATGGCATGAGATCATAAGAGATGAAAGTTGAGCACAGATGAGAAAAGATAAAGGGAGAACAGACAAGAAAACATGAGGACAACATGAGAACAGAGCAGAAATTAGATGAGGAAAAAAGAGGAGATGAGATGAGATGAGATAAGAGTAGAGCACAGATGAGACAATGACAGCAGAGTTGCACAAAGGAGATGAGATGAGACAACAAGAGACAAGAGTAGAGCAGAGACGAGGAGAATAGAGCACAGGAGATAAGTCAAGATGAGAGGAGACAAGATGAGTTGAGAGCACAGATCAGACAAGATTAAAGAAAAGCTGGAGAAAATAGGAGATTTTATGAGATGACATGAGACAAGACCACATGAGAGTAGAGCAAATAATGAGATGAGAGGAGAGTGGTGGGAAGGATGTGAGACAAGGGGAGATAAGATGAGAGCACAGATGAGACAATGAAGGCAGAGCTGAACATAGGAGAGGAAATGAGTCAACAAAAGACAAGGAAACATGAGATGAGAATAGAACAGAGGAAATAATGAGAGAAAACAAAATACGATGAAGGAAAATGGAATATAATGAGGGCACAGTTGAGAGAAAATGAAAGCAGAGCAGAACAAAAGAGATGAGATGAGACAAAATAAGATGAGAATAGAATAGAGTAGAGCAGAGACAAGATGAGAATAATGAGACAAGGAGATGAGACAACGTGAGACAAGACAATATGACATGAGAGAAGACAGAGACAAGACGAGAGTTGAATGAGTTGAAAATGAGACTCGAATAGAGCAGAGGAGTGGGGACGAAATGAGGGCACATATTACATGAGACAAAAGCAGAGCAGAACAGAGGAGATAAAATGAGACAACATGAGATGAGAGTAAAGCAGAGATGATATGAAAGGAGAATAGAGGAGATGGGACAAGAGGAGACAAGATGAGATGACTGCACAGATGAGACAAGACAAAAGCAGAGCAGAACAAAAGAGATTAGATGAGATGAGACAACATGAGAGGAGAGTAGGACACAGACGAGATGAGAGGATAATAGAGGAATGGAGAGGAGAGGAACTAGTTAGTGATTAGATAGTGTGCACAGGAAGAATTGACTTTGGAGTACAGTGTTGTTCTTGGAGAGGATACCCAACGTTCACATCCATCTTCAGTGTCTGTGACTCAGACTTTTAATTAACAACTTTAGAATCTGCTTTGTCTTCTAAAAAGAGATGAAGTCTAATTGTGCTCCAAATTAAACAGCCTAATGAAAACATGCCTTCGGCTCATTCATCAAAAGCAGCCAGTGCACCGAACAACATTCAGCCCCCCAGTGGGGAAGACATGCCAAAACACCAGAACACTCATGGGAAGAATAGAAACGATTTCTAATGAGAATTTGAACTTTGTTTTCCTTAATGAAGGCTTGTTGGTTTCCCTGTTAGTGGAAGCGTCATTACTAACAGACGATTTCAACTTACCACTTTTACTGCAGATGAACACTACCTGTCCCTACTGTAAAAAATCCACAGCTTAAATAACCTTTGGTTTGCTGGTCATTTTCTTGTTTTAAGCATAAACCTCACTAAAGTTTGTTAGATTTCTCTGATAACAAGACTTGTTCATATCTTGTTGATATTATATGTCGATATTTTCCCTGAAAACGAGACAAAAAACCGAATTGAAATAATTTTTTGCAGTCTAACAGGGGGTTTAAACGTGAAAGTGTTAACTCTGAATTTACGGCAATGGGGGCAGGATACAAGAATACAGCTGGAAAACGGAAAATTCCAACACAATGTTCTCTAGCTGTTTTGTGACACAGTCAGAGAGAGTTTGGCTCCTACGGGTCTTGAACAGAGAGAGGGGGGGAGGTGGCTGTGGTGGGGAGAACTTTGCAGATTGAGGGAGGATGGGGCAGGACAGATTTGATAGCTGTCACAGTCGTGATGGCGGCTGACAGTTGGGACTGATGACTCCTGATGGAGCGTCCAGGAGAAAGTAGTTTAAGGACGCCCCTGGAGATGACGGAGCTCTCTCTAATGGGGCCTGCCAATCCGATTACTCTTTATTGTGTGTATGAAGCCTGGTGTGTAATTCAGTTTGAGGAGAACAGAGGGGCACCGCAAGCCTGGGAAAGTTCACGCTCTGCAATTTGCAGACACATTTCAGGCCAGGAGGAAATATTACAGAGGATGTAGACTTCACCTGGTAGGGCATGAACACTGAGCATGTGGAGAAAGGATTATATGATACTAGCTACATTGAATTTTAAATTCCTATTTTAGTATAGATTTTCTTAACTTCTTTGTCTATGCTAAATCATGAAATAGTGGCAAATTAAAGGAATAGTTCAAGGAAAAATAAAACTTCTGTCATCTTTTACACACACTTTTTTGTTCTATAACCATATGATTTTCTTTTATCAGTGGAATACAAAAGAAGCTATTATGCAGAATGTCCTGGCTACTAATTTTCCAAAAACTTTAAGTGAATGGGAACAGGGGCTGTTGCTCCCAAAATGACAAAAAAGCACTATGAAGTATTCATATAACATTTCATGTCAATTACATACAATACCCTTACTCTTCTTACATACATATCAATATGCTGAAAACTATAAAAAATCTGTTTATTTAAAAAATCTGATGACTCAAGAAAAACATGTTTACATGAGATTTGAAATCATTGAATTGAGAACAGTCATGCATACCACATTGCATGCTAAACACTGGATGAAGTGTTAAGAATGTTGATAAAAGTGTTTACATGCAACGCAAAATTGTGATAATGGGCAAAAGTCTAAGTGTGCCGATCGTTTTTTGCTCACAATGTTTATGACATTTTCCAGATAAAGAAAAACAAGGCATTTGCATGACCTTACATGATGTCGGCTTATTAAGCATAATTGCATGTAAGATTGTGTATGTCAATGTATGTAAATTCATAAACATCCACAAAGAGGAAAAAAATATATTTTAACATTTATTTTAAAACACATTAGAAACACACACACCCACCCACACCCACACACACCTACAAATATACAGTATATACAATGGCTCATAATGTATGCAACTCTGTCTTACTTCCTGTGAGTAGACTATGGTCTGTTTAATACACATTAAACAATACACATTATCTAACAAATGAGTGGTAGGATTCAGGATACAGCATGCACCTTAGTTGCAACTCCACAGTTTCTGACATTATAGACAATGGACTTTATTTGTCCAATTACTTCCTGTTAATTGATCAATCTTGACCATGTAGATTTGGGTGTAAACATCAAACTCCATTTGACTGTACCATAGACCTCATTATCCTGGTCTCACAGGGTCATGATGAGGTTAGTAATCCACAATAGTTGTCATAGTAGTCTCTCATTTGATCCATTTTACCTTAAGACTCTTCCTCACAGTTTTCAGGTAGTTTGAATCTGGATAACCAAAGCTGTGGGTGGGAGAGAAAATGCTATCCATATTATTTATATCCAAAATAAATATCCATGTAATAGTCCACAACTGGTACCTTATTTAACTTCAACATTTAAAAAACAAAAAAAAGGTGAAGCTGTAGTGCATGTTGTAGGGGTATTTATTATCTGAGATTATTTCTTTATGTAATTAAAAGTATTATGTACCTCCCAGATCCCTCACCTTCCAATGGCTTGAGGGGAATGTCTGCAGGTGTCACACAGTATTCTCCGCTACTACTGGCTGCCACAGTGAACAGCAGCTTTTATTGGAAGACCACCTCCAGTTGCTGGAGAATCTTCATCGCCATACTGTTCTGAGGCAGGTAGGCCATGGTCTCCATTCCCATGTAGCTGTGCACTGGGTGAGAATCACACTCAAATCACACTTAATTACAAAATTCTCAATTTTCCTATTTAGCCTATGTCATGTTAATAATTTAGGTTTTTGATGGGCCGCAATTGTAATGGAATTCAAAGGGAATGTTCACCCCAAAAATTTAAATTTACTCACTCTTATGTCATTCAAAAATGTATGACTTTGTTTTTTATATCTGGAATATTTCAAAGAATGTTTTTTCCATCCAATGAAAGTGAATGGTGACTGAGTAGATGCTTACTGAGTGCCATTCCCTCACTAACTTCCCTCCGTCTCATGGACTCGGATGTACGTCCTTGTTTACTTTGTGAATGTCCACTACTGGCAGAACCCATGCAGTGGGTTCTGCCAGTGGTGGTGGTGTAGTGGGCTAAAGCACATAACTGTTAACCAGAAGGTCACTGGTTCGATCCCCACATCCACCACCATTGTGTCCTTGAGCAAGGCACTTAACTCCAGGTTGCTCCGGGGGGATTGTCCCTGTAATAAGTGCACTGTAAGTTGCTTTGGATAAAAGCGTCTGCCAAAGGCATAAATGCCAATGCATAAATGTGGGTTTAACTGGAACACACTTGATCACTTGGAGCATGTTCTAGGCTGATGTCAATTTGTGGAATTACAGTATTATGTGATTTTAGCACCTGAGAAAACAACGTTTTCGGAGATTGAAGTTTAGTTTTAATTTAAGAGGCTGTATAAATCTAATTTGTTTAAAAACAAAAATTCTTTAGAATTAATTGTTAGAAATGATTAATCAAGCTTTACAAATACGAAAATAATAACATAATGTAAGGTATGGCGGAGGATCAGTGGCCTTAACAGATTCACGAACAAACAAGAACTTACTGTTAAAAACTCCCCTAATTACTGAAATAGCGCCAACCAGTCTCCACAAGCACAATAAATGTATTGACAAAGAGACAATGAACTATTGACAGAGAACCGCATGTGACATCCGCATGCTCACCACGTGCTTATCGTGTGGATAGGAAGGGGGAAACTTTGAACGTAACAATGTGTGTGTGTGTGTGTTTTTCAGTTAAACACAGAACTGCATATTGCTAATGAAATACGTGTAATCCCTGTATGTTGTGTATTTCTGAGGTATATCAAACTCGTTAGAACTGTTTCGTTGTGTGTTTTAAACTCTGAGGCCTCATATTTAATAGCCTCAGTGTATATTCCCTTTCCAAATATACTTTTCTTGGTATCAAATTAAACCTTACAATTTGGCCTAGCTAAATTCGAATATAAGAATGATATTACGTTATGTTTTGCCATCTTTTGAGTCATTCAGCCCAAAATCTCTTACCGTCATAAACCCAGCCAGAAACATGCAAATGAGCCGTGACGGAACAAAGGAATCATTCTCCTGTCCCAATGGAAGGAGAATTTTACGACCTCCAAAGGAATGTTCAGAGAAGTGCTGACCCTCACTTCATTCTCTTACTGAGAAAGAGAAATGAACCCTGTTAATCCTATATATATATTCTATATATCCATGTGATAAATATTGACATGTATCTAATGTGCCATCTCACATTTTCCCTTAAATGTGCTTGATCTATGTTTTCTTGCAAACTAATGGGTTAATGTTTCAGACTTTGCATACTATGGTTAACCAAAATCATATGTGTGGCATATTTGGTCTCTATAACTTGGTATTTTGAAGATTGAAATGACTGTGTACATGATATGTCGATAACAACAACATATTAGTATTACAAGTATATTTCCTATTTTCTTTCTTGCACATGCAATGGGCAATTTTACAACAAAGAGCAATAAACCAAATTCCGCCTAGAACTCAAACCCTTCTTATTGGTCGAGCCAATGAGAGGTGGGACCTGTTTCCTGAGGGTATAAAATTGCTGCGCCCACTTCCTCTTTGCTCTTAGCCCTGTCTTCTCTCTTATCTTTGCTCTCTTAGCCTCTCTGGCTTCCTGCCTTTCTGGTTCTCTGAGCCTTGTGCTCTCTCACTCTCTCGCTGAATGATGCCAAACTAGAAGGCCCCAAGGACTCCCAAGCATGCGCCAGGCTACGGCCTTGTCTCTGACTCCCACTGGTTCTCTCTCTCATCAAGACAACATCAAAGATCAACTGGAGCCTCAACAAATTGCATCAGGACAGTTTAATTCAAATGGGACATGCAAGTATCAAACTTAGTCTCATTATTTGATACATTAAGTATCCTTAACCCCTTTCTAAAAAGGGCGTGTCAGAACTAATATGATGGTTTGCTCAGGCTGTTGATCTGCTGAACTTCAAACAATGCTATAACTTCTTGCCTTCCTGTATTCTGCTTCAGCCCTCTTTCCCTTGGTAAACTGTATGAATGTATGTATATGTATGTTAGAGTAGTTTAAATGTTTAGTCTAGTTAATAAAGTCTTGTTCATGTCACATGTAAAGTTGTCTGTGTCTCAAGCTCATATCTAAAGTCACTAATCATAGATTTTGACTACTTGCTCTTAATACTTAGTAAGAAAGACATTTCCCTTGCCCCGAAATGTACATTTCTATTAATTAATTAATTAATAACCAAAATTGAGTGTTCACGGGATGAACCGAGTATTTGGTTGTAATGTTAATGTAGCTACATCAAGTTAACCCGATTAACTGATCCAAATATTCATAATTGATTATAACAAGTTATGATTGATTATTAATATTTCATAGAGCTGATTCGCTACCTAATGGTGGAAGAATATAGAGCTGATTCGCTACATAATGGTGGAGAATGCGGGCATGATTAAACAAAGGTTATGAGCTTGAACCACTGTCAACCTAAAAGTGTGCATTGAATAATTCCGGTCAGAATAGGACATGACATGCGAAACGGCATTTGCTTCACTAGTTGCTGGCTTGTTTGGATGCGGATAAGGTGATGGCTTGAATTGACATCTCTACTGTAATTGAAAGAGTCTTAACACATTTAAGCATATTTTCAAAAGGTATCAGTGTACGAGTAATATGATTTTAGCGAAGAAACCCTAATTTCAGTATTAAAGTGTAAGTCTGTTTTGATGAAGGAATCTCAGCTCAGCGGCATGTAAACTGTACCAGAATTGATTGCTTAACCTGTTTCTGAGGAAGAAATCTCAGTACAGTGTTATATAAATGTAGATTTGGGCGATGCTCCCTTTTCACAGTATAAAGGCCTTACAAATTATAGTTAGATTGATGTCCTTCATCTAAACCTTATGTGTGCATCTAAAAGCTTAGCTTCCTGGTGATCAAAACTGTGTTTCACTCACTGAAACTCTGAAGTGCATTGGTTCCCATGACAACGACTTGTCACAGGAAGTGCTCACTCCAGATAGCACATGTGTTTCCTTCCGACGCCATTTTGTAAACAAACCAGCCTAGGTGGCTAAGCTAACCCAACTTAGCAGCCCCTTAGCTTAGGCTAAGCTAACTAATAGCTTCAACAGTTAGCTGCTAGCATAATTTACATGAAGCCTTTATCTACAGCTTGTGTGCATGCAGAGTGAAGTGATCTAAACCATTTTCCTTTAACCCCATTTCTGGTTTCTGAATTCTCACTTTCTCTTTCCTTAACTTTAATTCTTCTCATCTAACTTCACCTGCACCTTTCAGGTGCATCCCTTACTGAACGCTGTTCAGCTAAATTTGCAGTTACTTTGTTAATTAAATCTAAAAACTTAATTACATGTAAACTGTTTAGATAGAGAATAATTTTTATAGTTATTGGGAACTTTCAATGGCACGTTGACTAAACTTTATAGAGGGACAAACACATTGTGTGGTCTTGAACACGCTAACAGCTGTGACCAACTATAGAATGATGCCCAAAGCAAATCTAATTGTTGATCATAAGTGCTATTGATTATTCCCAATACAAGGTTATTCTGCTATTTTAATCACTTCTTCAAGTCTTTTTATTATTTTTACTAATAATAGAAGTCAGCTATTCATTTTCCCATTTAACCCTCTTGGTCTAGTGTGGTTTTATTTCCCCATAAAACTGCAAAAGTAACTAGACATACTTTTCTTCTCGATTTTGTGTTTATTTGCAACAAGTTGCTTAAATTTTATGAGCCAGCTACACTAGTAATCTAGACGATTTCTATGGCATAATTTTGAGCACCACTAATAGACACAATCTAATAGGAAAGCTCTTTTCTTCCTCTTTCTTTCTCCTCTTCATGTGTTCAAAGATCAAGCCTGTTGTATGCTATCAGTAAGTGCTGATAAATAATTTGACCCAAAGAAACATCTTAAGTCATTTATTAAATCTAGGCTTACGCTCTTTTAGCAAAGCCACTCAGATCCACACAAATCTGAGCACCCTGCTATTTGCAGCTAAGATAGTAATAATCAGGAACACATTTCAATTGTTAACCACACCTAGCAAAACCTAGCTGTACATTATACACCTTGCTGTCTCACTTTGCCTTTAGCTCCAAATTCTGTTTGATCTTGCATTAGTCTCTTGCCCTTACTCTCACCAGAAGTGTGCCAAAATGTTGCAGATGCTCAGCCTAACTGCCCAGATGGCAGGCCAAAAGGACTGGCTAGGTGTTTTGAGGAACACCCTTTTATCCATGGCTGCTGACGACCTTCAGCAACAGAACAAAAAGCAACTGGAAAACGAGGGAAAAGAACTAATGACAGACGACTCAAACCAGAGGTATGAGCACAAATATCTGACTGAGGTTATCGTCCTGGCCCACAACCTCACAGGTTTGAAACAGGAGGTAAACAACCTCCAACGCCAGATCACTGAGTCCCAAACGGAGCTGACACATGCTAAAAACCGCATAGACCAGCTAGAGATGGAGGCTCAGGACAGACACAAGGACCCTGGCAGAAGGGAGTCACAGGAGGTAATCCACAGACTTCAAACGGCTCTGACAGCTGCTAAACAACAAGAGCAGTTGGAAAAGACAGCCAGAGAGCACCTGGAAAAGGTACTTTTTCACAAAGATTCACTGTTAAAAACAGCAAATTCTGAACTCTTGGACAAAGATGCCAGAATCATGGCCTGTGAAGGTCAACTGAATGTGTCCAGAGCTGAAGTTAAAGTGCTGACTCAGCAGCTGGACAACACCAAAGATGAACTTGACATGGTCCAACGAGAACTGAGACACTCTTACCTGCTGCAAAAGGAACCACAGCAGGAGAGACATCTCACTCCCCCACTTGCAATCAGCAGAGAAACCTCCCCCAGCCAAGCACAGATTTACAAAGGGAGGAGACAAACCCCTATGCTTAACACGTCATCGGACAGTTTCCTTAAAGCTTCTGCAGCCGCGGAAGGAAAAGGATTGATTCAGACGAATCTTGAAACGACACGTGTAGCGACACTCAAAGACCTCAACCGAATGGCCAGACATATCCCTGCATTTACACCAGAGCTTGCAGGAGACCACGACGTCCACGCTTACCTGCGAGACATTGACTTTCACCTGCAGTCTTTGATGAGTGTGAACCATCAAGATAGACTCCATCTGATCTGGATCACGTCCAGCCCAGAGTTGCGACGCTTTCTGGCTCGACAGCCAGAAAACATCCAGTCTAACTACCAGCAGCTGAAACAAGCCATCATAAGGGAATTCTCAGAGTCTAACAATGGACTGATCGCTGCCCTAGACACCAAACAGGGTCGGCATGAAACTCCCTATGTTTACTACCACAGACTCAGACGAGCTTACTTCGGAGCTCGCAACAAACCTGGGATGGAGGAGGACACCAGCTTCAAGTGCCTTTTCCTCCGAAACCTCCATCCTATGGTAAGTCACCATTTAGGCATTATGGCCTGCCCCACACAATGCCTATCCAACAACTGCGTGACCTGACACAGAAGGCCTTTAACAAACACAAGGCCTCACCCAGCAAACACCACAGGACGTCCCACAGCAGTCTACAACAACATCCTCCTGTACACCTTTCAAACAGGTGCCAAACAGAGGCTGCACAAAGACAGCTAGAAACGCCTGTTTACTGAGTTACAAGAGCTGCTAGCACTAGCAAAAGAGCTCCTGGAACAGAACTCCCCTGAGGAGTACTGGGAAGAACAAACCTCTGACTCTTGCCCAACACCACTCAGGCAAGCTCAAGTCAGCACTGCTGCCAGAGCAGAGTAACACTGCAGACTTCAGACACCTGGTGACTGGGTGCCGAACCAAGGGCGAACGGCCACCTGCTGCCCTTTTGCTACCAGTACTAGGTCAGTCTGAAACTCTCTCCACACTACACAATGCCCATAACCACTCCCTGCAGCCACAAACAAGCACCTGCCTCAAACGAACTGACTTCATAATGACAGGTGACACACTGTCAAGGCACATGCTGCCTCTGCACCTGCTGCCTCTGCACCTGCTGCAGAGACCTGGATGTGGCTACTGTCTACATCACCCACCGTGGAACAATCACCTGCTACAAAACCCTCATGATTCACCTGCCATCCGCCATTGTGATGATTGTCGTCCGATGATGTCTCCAACAGGGACACCACCTGGCGAAAAAGGGGGACTGTAAGGTATGGTGGAGGATCAGTGGCCTTAACAGATTCACGAACAAACAAGAACTTACTGTTAAAAACTCCCCTAATTACTGAAATAGCGCCAACCGGTCTCCACAAGCACAATAAATGTATTGACAAAGAGACAATGAACTATTGACAGAGAACCGCATGTGACATCCGCATGCTCACCACGTGCTTATCGTGTGGATAGGAAGGGGGAAACTTTGAACGTAACAATGTGTGTGTGTGTGTTTTTCAGTTAAACACAGAACTGCATATTGCTAATGAAATACGTGTAATCCCTGTATGTTGTGTATTTCTGAGGTATATCAAACTCGTTAGAACTGTTTCGTTGTGTGTTTTAAACTCTGAGGCCTCATATTTAATAGCCTCAGTGTATATTCCCTTTCCAAATATACTTTTCTTGGTATCAAATTAAACCTTACAATTTGGCCTAGCTAAATTCGAATATAAGAATGATATTACGTTATGTTTTGCCATCTTTTGAGTCATTCAGCCCAAAATCTCTTACCGTCATAAACCCAGCCAGAAACATGCAAATGAGCCGTGACGGAACAAAGGAATCATTCTCCTGTCCCAATGGAAGGAGAATTTTACGACCTCCAAAGGAATGTTCAGAGAAGTGCTGACCCTCACTTCATTCTCTTACTGAGAAAGAGAAATGAACCCTGTTAATCCTATATATATATTCTATATATCCATGTGATAAATATTGACATGTATCTAATGTGCCATCTCACATTTTCCCTTAAATGTGCTTGATCTATGTTTTCTTGCAAACTAATGGGTTAATGTTTCAGACTTTGCATACTATGGTTAACCAAAATCATATGTGTGGCATATTTGGTCTCTATAACTTGGTATTTTGAAGATTGAAATGACTGTGTACATGATATGTCGATAACAACAACATATTAGTATTACAAGTATATTTCCTATTTTCTTTCTTGCACATGCAATGGGCAATTTTACAACAAAGAGCAATAAACCAAATTCCCGCCTAGAACTCAAACCCTTCTTATTGGTCGAGCCAATGAGAGGTGGGACCTGTTTCCTGAGGGTATAAAATTGCTGCGCCCACTTCCTCTTTGCTCTTAGCCCTGTCTTCTCTCTTATCTTCGCTCTCTTAGCCTCTCTGGCTTCCTGCCTTTCTGGTTCTCTGAGCCTTGTGCTCTCTCACTCTCTCGCTGAATGATGCCAAACTAGAAGGCCCCAAGGACTCCCAAGCATGCGCCAAGCTACGGCCTTGTCTCTGACTCCCACTGGTTCTCTCTCTCATCAAGACAACATCAAAGATCAACTGGAGCCTCAACAAATTGCATCAGGACAGTTTAATTCAAATGAGACATGCAAGTATCAAACTTAGTCTCATTATTTGATACATTAAGTATCCTTAACCCCTTTCTAAAAGGGCGTGTCAGAACTAATATGATGGTTTGCTCAGGCTGTTGATCTGCTGAACTTCAAACAATGCTATAACTTCTTGCCTTCCTGTATTCTGCTTCAGCCCTCTTTCCCTTGGTAAACTGTATGAATGTATGTATATGTATGTTAGAGTAGTTTAAATGTTTAGTCTAGTTAATAAAGTCTTGTTCATGTCACATGTAAAGTTGTCTGTGTCTCAAGCTCATATCTAAAGTCACTAATCATAGATTTTGACGACTTACTCTTAATACTTAGTAAGAAAGACATTTCCCTTGCCCCGGAAATGTACATTTCTATTAATTAATTAATTAATAACCAAAATTGAGTGTTCACGGGATGAACCGAGTATTTGGTTGTAATGTTAATGTAGCTACATCAAGTTAACCCGATTAACTGATCCAAATATTCATAATTGATTAAAACAAGTTATGATTGATTATTAATATTTCATAGAGCTGATTCGCTACCTAATGGCGGAAGAATATAGAGCTGATTCGCTACAATAACAATGAACACATAGGCTATAACTGTGTGATAAACAGTTAGTTTAAAGTAGCTACAAGTATTATTCTGTTAAATCTCAATATAACTTTCTAAACTGCTTAAATTACTTCACTTTCACCATTAGAGTCAAGTGGGAGTGGGGGTTTATGAAGTGCGATCTGCTGTCACATCACAATCGAGTTGCATTGTGGGATTTGTAGCCTGAAGTGTACATCAGAGTAGGCTCGCTCCATCTGTCAAAATCGAGGGGTTGAGGGTCTGTCAACAGAAACTTCCCTCGCTCACTTAACGAAGTGGCATGGACTTCCAAAATGGCGGCGGGGATTCCCACGAGGAGAAGTTAGCGAGTGGATGTTAAAAGTAAAGTGGAATGCAGACCTAGACCAGTACTTCTGAGGCTGTAGGATAGGCTCCTGCTCAGCATTCAGCTCTTGAATGTGTTATTTGTAGATATGGAGGAAAAACCAGAACATTGCACATTTGTGATATACCGTTTTCCGTTATTTAATTTTTTTATAGAAATTGGGACATATGCAAGGGATTGTGGGTGATTGAAGGCCACAAAGGATGCACTTGATACATCCTCCAAAATATGGTGATTAAAGGCTGTGAAACGAGGCTGCATTCCAAGAGCACAATTTAGACAGCCTTCGATGGTGCTCGATGGTGCTTGATGACTGACTGAGAAGCACCGACAATGAATACGGCAACAAAAGGTCGAAAGTTTTGCGGCTGGAATCGGTCTGTGCTTACCGAAATTTGAACCACTGCCCCCAGTGGTCAAAGCTGGAACCATTGTTGAATGTATGGGCACTTGAAAATCCAGTGTCTGGGTAAAATGTCAACAGAATGGCTCTACGTCCAAACCCCAACCCTGATCCTAACCGTCAGTGGACACACACCAGTACCACACACACATTGTTTGTGAGAACAGCATTACTTCCTCGTTCTCATAGGACCGGATCCTGTGTCTCAGAGTTTGCTCAAAGAGAAGTGCTAAAGCGAAATGTGTTCACTCTTGAATTTATGAAAATATGTCTGATGGGGAATGGTGCTTATCAGTAATTCGGCTGAATGGGGTTGATTTCCAGGTACTTGAACTTTCAGTAGCAACTTGTCCTTTTGTGTTCCATTCAAGTTGGATTGCAGAGAGGAAAAATAACTCACAAGCACACATAGACTTAAAGAAGACTCAAATGTGAAAACATACATACTTTCATACCTTTCAGAAATCCGCTTACCGCACCACCGCAGAAGTGATTTCATAGATACTTTGCTGAGTTTGATTGTCTAGCGAGAGGACATTTTCCTGTGCGCGCGCTGCGAGGGAGTGAGGGAAGAAGCACGCGCAGCCTGAGGTGAAATTTTACTTTGTCTCTGCTTCATATATCCTCTAAATAATATTCGTATTATTAATTCTGTTTAAAATATGTAATATTAATATGACAGTAATTTAAGCACAGCCTCTGTAAAAATATAAAGCCAAACATGTTGAACAGCTTAATGGGGGAAATATTAACCGACTAGTAATTACAGTGTCGACTAGCAGCATCAGAACCATTTAGTCGACTAGTATCGCACATTCCTAATGCACTCTGTATGAAAGTCAGGCACAATATGTTTTAAACACCTGAGCCATTAGTGTCTATAACAGGGGATTTCAGCAGTTATCAGCACACATCCATCAGTGCCGGCATTTGCCCTGTGGAAGTGTATGAGGAACAGGCCGGACAAGATTCCACAGAGCAGAGATGGAGATAGCTGAGATGTTTTAGAGTACTCTGACTGAAACCGAAAGTGCTGCTTGGGTGTGTCATGTCAATTTGCTACAAAAACACTGTTGAGACAGACTCAGTAAAACTAAGAACATGTGAAGAGCTCACCGACTGGATGCCATCATCAAAATGAAAGATGATTTAAATTGTGTCACAGTCAGGGTTTCCTTCCAAGCTCCATCTTTCAATATTCCAAATCATTTGCCCTCCCTCTAACTGATTTCCCTGTTTTATCAGAGCATCCTTTTTGTGGTAGTTTGTTTCATTAGCTTCTGCTTCAACTGTCATAAAATATAACATGTACATTTGCCCCCAAAAAGTATTTGGACTTATTAATTAACAAAATATTAAAACCATGTGGGATCTTTAAAACAAATTATGCTGATAGACCTCTTATCAGAACTAACTTCACTTTTTGAAACCATTTTTTTAGTTGCTTTTAACCAAGTACAGTCCAAATACTGCATATCATGTCTTAATTTTGAGCAGATATCTATCGATTTATAATTGAAACCTAACAACTGCTTTTTGTGAAATGTTTTTCTTGAAAACTGTGCTTGTGCTGTCTTTCTTTAAATAAATGCCCCTTGATTTGATGGTTTGTAAGCAAATGTAATTTTGCCATTCTGTTGTACCGTACGCAAAAACCAAAAATCCAGCACGAGAGAACAAATGACACGGGTCTTTTTCATGAATCGCCCGAAAAGAACTGAGGGTTTCAACTCAGGAGTTCAGGTTAGCAGTTTGAATCTGTGGCAGGGTGGAGGGCGGGGCCGGTTCGTGATCCTACACACCCGGTCCCGTATTAGGCTAATCAAGCCTCCGTGAGGGATAAAGGTCGACTGCAGAGGATCGTGTGGGAGAGAGAGATAGTTTACGGACATGTCCGTCATGTGTGTTTGTGTCTTCTGTTTTAGTTTGAAATTAAACTATTATTTATATTATCATGCTGGTTCTCACCTCCTCCTTTCCATTGACCCCTTTACAGATTCAGATTCACTTTCTCAGCAAATCAGCCATCAGTGAGCTCACAATGGTGAGTGCAGACATTTCAACATAAGAGTCCCATGTGTATTTCGGGCTTCTTTATAATTAAAAGTCCAATATTGTGTACCACTTTTCTTCTCCTGGTAATTATTGATTGGTATTAGAGTAGCACAATAAACTGCACCTGGGATTTCGTTCAATTTTCTCTCTTGTAGTCTCTGTGTCTGGGCCATACGGTAACAGCAAAGAAAGGCTAAGGCAATATTTTAAAACAGGTTAAATCACATATATATCTGTATATACAGTATATACTCTATAAAATTAAGCTTTTGACACTTAGGACAATTGATGGACTTGTACACAACTATTATACAAGGTGTAAACATTCATTGATGCTCAAGAAGACAACACACTGCTATGCAAACTATACTTTATGTAAATATCTGTAATGTTGATTCTGAAGAGCAGTACTAAATAAAAACAAATCTTTTATCTTTGTATAAATTATGAAAGGGGTGTGAACATTTATGAGACAAAAGGTAATTAAAACGTATCTTCTCAACTCTATATACTGTTATTAAACCTCAGATTAATGGGTTATCAGTTGTCTTCCTTTCTGCTTTATATCTTGTTTCTGAACAGCAATCTAAATCAAGCAATTCTGATTTACAAACAGCCATTTGGCTCCTTAAAGTTTCAGTTTAGGAGCCAATTGCTCCTAAATATTTTTTTTAGTCTGTAGCCCTGCAAAAACCTAAATGAATTTGAGTCAGATTGGCCAAAAAATCAGATTTCTTTCTGCCTGTGTGAGCATAGCCTTAGACTCACTGCGTCATTCCAAAACACAACCCTCCAAAGATAGTGTTGATACCATCACTGAACAGTAGACAAGCAGTGTGTCTTCTCACGGTTGTCAAACACAACAGTAGCAAAATAGCGCCCTGAGCTGGCAACTGAATGTGACATAAAACCAGTGGTGGACAGTAATAAAGTATTTTTACTTTTTTACTGTACTTAAGTACATTTTTTAAGTATCTACTTTATCAGAGTACTTTTATTTTAGGAAAAATTTCATTCACTACATTCAAAAGCATTATATCTTCATTTTTACTCCACTACATTTAAAAAAAAAAGATGCCGTTCCTCACTACTTTGAAGTAAATAAATTAATAAATAGTGTTTAATCAAAATATCACTGCTAAACCACTGTAAAGGATGCATATCGCTCCGTCCCACGTGCAGCTTAAGGACTCTGATCACTATCTGGTTCATCTTCTCCTGACCCACAAGCAGAAACTAAAATCAGCAAAGCCTGTAGTAAGGACTGAAAAGAGATGAACCAATGAAGCAGAGCTGGAACTACAAGTCTACTTTGACTGCACTAACTGGAGTGTTTTTAAGGCTGCAGCCACAGACCTGGACAAGCTTGCAGATACTGTGGCATCATAGATTAGATTCTGTGAGGATATGTGCATCCCTACTAGGACATTTTTATCATTCAATAATGATAAACCATTGTTGACAGGAAAACTTCTTCGAATAGGATGCTTACAGAAGTGGGGATAAAGCGTTGTACAACCAGGCCAGAAACAAACTTACTAAGAAAATCAGAATGGCTTAAAGAAGCTACTCTGAAAAGCTAAAAAAATAAATAAAAAAAAAACAGTCACCCAATGAACCTGCATCTGTGTGGAAAAGCCTTAAAAGCATCACCAAGTACAAAACACCTCCCCCTCGCGCTGTAGAGAGTCAACTTATGGCTGATGAACTGAATGGGTTTTACTGCGGCCCAGTAAAACCCATTCAGCCTCACAAACCTCCCCCGCACTGATCTTCACTTCACACACACCAACACCTCCTGGAACCCCCCTCCTCCCCCTCCTGCTACTCAATCTACACTTATGGTCTGTGAGGAGGATGTGTGCTGGTCTTTCAGAAACAAAAGACTAGGAAAGCTTCAGACACGGATGGTGTTTCACCTGCCTAACTGAATGTCTGCGCTGACCAACTGGCCCCCATCTTCACACAGATCTTCAATAGATCACTGGAGCAGTGTTAAGTTCCCTGCTGCTTCAAACGCTCCACCATCATTCCAGTCCCCCAAATAAAAAAAATAAAAAAATAACAGGACTTAAGGGCAACAGACCTGTCGCTCACATATCTGTGGTCATGAAGACATTTGAGAGACTGTTATTGCCCCATCTGAAGGACATCACAGGACCCCTGCTGAACCCCCTTCAATTTGCTTACTGGACAAACAGTCCTGTGGAAGATTCTGTCAATCTGGGACTGCTTTATATCCTGCAACACCTCGACAGACCTGGGACTTATACAAGGATACTATTTGTGGACTTCAATTCAGCCTTCAATACCATCATGCCTGATCTTCACTGAGCGCAGGCAGGTGGCAATAATTCCACCTGTGCTGAAGACCCTATCTGAAGAGGAACTTGTGGCTGGGATGCACAGGTACATTCTTGCCAAGTTGGAGAGCCGTGGGTAGAGCTCCCGGTATTCTCTCCACCAGTCCAGTGGGTCCTCCTCAGCGCCCAGTGTCCCTGCCTGGAGGTAGGACTGTAGCTCAAGAGCTATGGCCTGATCCTGTTTAAGAGCAGGTCCTGCAGCTTTGCTTATCAAGTAGCTCTTGTGTTGCTGTCATTTTATTTGTCATTGAGATTGTCCACTATTTTCCTTTTGATGCTTTTGGTGAGGTCTGTGTCATCCTCCTGCACTTACAAAATTGAGTTGTTGAAGAGGTTGAAAAAGGCACACTTACATATTTCTCCCCAGAAAGTGCATCTGTGAATTCAACCAGAGGGCTAAGCAACTTCTTGACGGCCTCCAGTACATCAATGTCCTGCCACGAGGGGATGAGATGTCTGACTTTTTGCTCATTTGAAAAGACCTGGGCAATGGCCTTCTGCTGCACGAGGACCCTGTCGATCATGGCCTGCCAAAATGTTTCTATTTTTTTTTTTTTGACTCGCCATTTCCTGAACTTTCTAATATATATATATATATATATATATATATATATATATATATATATATATATATATATATATATATTTTTTTTTTTTTTTTTGCAATGCTCTAGATTATTCTATATCTTCACAGACACAGTGTTTGCTTCATGTTTGAGTGGCCACATAAGTGTGTCAATATCTGTACCTTATCACACACACACAAGTTTTTCCAACTCTGTAAAGTACTAGTTAATAAAGCAAAGATTGAACAATCTGCATTGTTTTTCTTCAGAGGCGTGGAGAGAAATATCACTCAGACAGTACATGAAGCTATGGATTCTGTGCAGAGGCTCAGAGTGAGATAAGAGGAGATGAGACGAAAGACTCCCGGCTGAGGAGAGATTTAGAATCCCTGCTTTCAGCAGACAATAAATCCAGGAACCTGAGAACAGAGACTGACCTGCTGATCTTCAGACTGGACATAAGTTTACTGTTAGCTTCATTTGTTTTCTGAGGCAGAACAAATTGGATTGTTTTATGAGAAGTCACCTGTGTACATTCAGTCTTTTTCTGTGTCTCTTTCACTCGCACACACACACACACACACACAAAGTTTTTTTTTAGCTCTCATATACATATTGATTACAAATGCTGAATTCATTCAATTTTGAGGAGCATGATAGTCTTGATGACTTGATTATAAGCGCAAGGATCTATTTAACCAGATATTTCAATATCTCTCTCTCTCTCTCTCTCTCTCTCTCTCTCACATAGACACACACACGCACACACACACACACACACAGCAGAGAGTGACACTCACATCCTATAGCCTCTTGTTCTTTTAGACAGGAAACCTTTTATTCAACACTATATTTTACACTTAAAGGACCAGTTCACCCAAATGATTTCAAAATTTTCTTCCCATGTGAACAGAACACAACAGAAATCACCAGCACAAAACATACAACCGGAGTATTATGAACTGGTTCTTTTAAATCTACAGTGCGAAACATATAAACCAGTTATTTTGAATCTACAATGCACACAGTGTAGTCCAATTCCTGTGTGAATCAATCAGATGAAATTGTTTTAATTTTCAATATACAGCATGAAACATACAATGCAACCAGTGTAGCCCTATTCCCGAACGAATGACTCAACATGATACAACATGATGTTCTTTTCACTCAACATTGTGAAATATACAACATGACTAGTGTATGAAACGGTTCTTTTAAATACAACATGACCAGTGTTGCCCAATTCCCAAACGAATGATTCTTATGAATTGGTTCTTTTTAATCTACAGCCTAAAACATACAATACAACCAGTGTAGCCCGATTTCCAACGAATTACTCTTATGGACCAGTTATTTTGAATCTACAGCGCAAAACATTCAACGCAATGATTGAAGTCCAATTCCGACCGAATTACTTTTATTATATAGTGTGAAATGCACACCATGTCCAGTGTCGCTCGCTTACCAAACTAATAAAGATAATAATTCTCATAATTATTTTCAGTGAATTGGCCAAACCGGATTCAGTATAATTTGTTTGGTCCGCTCTCTCACTGAATCATTTGGAGTTTCTCACACAGTAGAACAGTTTCTGGATAAAGTGGAAATGTACCAACAATCAACTAAAACAATAGTCTGTCTTTTTGAGAGCTAACTTTGAGAAACTTCAGCTAGTGCTGTGTCATGTGAACAAGGGGCTGTTCAAACTGAACAGTTTCCATTTAAACATTCACTAGATAGATGTCTTTTGAAAACTGTGTCATGTTTCACTGTGTTTTTAGCATCTCTCACAGGTGTGCTGCATTTTTAGATGCAGTGTCAAGTTAAAAAGAACTTCAACTGATGCAAACGCATCTCAAGACACCTGCGTTCAGCTCTATTCATTATGATCCATTAAGATTTTTTTAGCACAAAAACGCATCTGTCTGAACGGTTAGTGGAATAAATGCTTTAGCCATTAGTTGCATGAATGCTACTTATCCTCAAGAAAATAAAACAAATGCTTATCTCAAAGTCACCAGAGGTGAATGCTTTGGTGTTGTTTTTTACACAAAAAATAAATAAATCCCCCGGACACCCCTAGATATAAGGTTTATTAGGCAGATTTCTGTGTGTACACTCAGATTAAATCCTGCAGGCACCCCTGCCTCCTAAAATGCAACAGCACACATATGTGTTTTGGTATGTGTTGACTGTGTCACGTAGTGAGGAGAGAATGACTGGGCAAGAGGGGGGCATAGCTGTACTGTGCTCCTCTGAAGCGTGCCGGAACATTCCTCGCAGATTTTGGCATCAGCTTCTTTCTCTTAAATCCCTGGGAGTGCTGCGTTTCCATGGTGATCGAAAGTTATATGAGCCATCTTTATTCATCACTGTAGCCCAGAGGGCTGGAGAAGAAGCTCTGATGATAGAGACTGATATAGAGAGAGGAACACAGAGAATGAAAAGAAAAGATGTGAAAAAGCAGGAGACGATCACTTGTTCGTTTGTGTCTGTCTGGGGGTTCATTTACACACATTTTATAAAAAGGGCATGAGGGAAAATGCAAAAATCAGCTTTAAAGAAGTAGTTCACCCAAAAATGATAATGATACCATCATTTACTCACCGTCATATTGTTCCAAACCCACACTGTGGAGCACAAAATATGTCACGCAGAATGACCAAGCTGTTCTCTTCCATACAAACTCCAAAAAAGTACCTTAGAAGTATTGGCGCTAAAATTTAAGTTTTAAAGCCATACAATAGCTTTGTGTGAGTTACAGACAGAAATATATATATTTTTTTTATTATTATTCTCCTTATTTTTAAAAGAGCAGCTTTAGCATTCTGCTAATGTTTTGTGTGTTAGACACAATATGGGTTTGGAGCAAAATGAGTTTGAGTAGATGATGACAGAAGTTTCTTTGTTGTCAAATGTGTTGTCCAATGTTGTTAAAGTTAACAAATGTACCGTTATTATAATGTGTAACCAAGTTTTGTAAATATGCTTCGAAGCAATATACTGTATATTGTGAAAAGCGATGCACACATGTAACTGACTTTATTAGACCTAACGTTTCTGTGTGTGTGTGTGTGTGTGTGTGTGTGTGTGTGCATGTGCGTGCAACAGTTTCTTAATTACTCTCATTGATCCCTGCAGCATATGACACATGAAAAATACACAAGCCTCTCATTGGAGACAATCATTCACACAAACAAACATTGAAGTCTCTGCTGTACTACTTTCATAAACCATCATGCCCACTGGCTCTGAGCCCCTAAATCTGTCTGCGTGTGGTCCTGTCTGAAGTCTGCTGCTCTGTTAATAGTTATCTGGAATGGAGCCACAGAAGCAACGTTTTGCTCTAATTCCGAGTCTGTATCTCACAAGAACTGATTGTTTCTCTTTCTCCTCTTGCTTCATCTTAGAGCAGAAGTCCTGCAGGATACGGAAGAGGGCAACACTACTTACATCATACTGGAACAATATAGTGTGAGAGAGACTACTCTGATAAGCACACACATTCTTGTATTAGTATTCATATTCTTGTGGGGACTTCACATTCACATCCATTGTTCTTATTATAAACTAATTATAATGACAATTGTATAACCTTAAGCTTACAAAAAAAGAACCATGTAATTGGCTCCATGGTTATATCAAGTTTTTTGGACATGTACCATGCTTATGCCAATGTTTTCAGATTTTTTTTTTTGTATCATATTAATGCATGTTTTTGTGGATATGTAACATTTATCATTTGGAACCATAAAATACCTCTTTTGACAATTTTACATTTAATTCATGACATTTAAACCCTTTACGAATCTTGGTTCTTTAATATTCTACTCACAATTTCACCGATATCACTCTGTTTTCAGTAACAGGTTGGAGCAGAAGCATCTGGTATTTGAGGATGAGCAACAGTACAGCAATGGTTGGCATTGGGATGTGGGTGTGACCAGCGAGCAGACTTTTTGCAAATGAGTTAAGTCAAGTTTTCTTTGTGTAGTGCTTTTCACGACAGCCGTTGTTTCTATCAGCTGTACAAGAAATGATGCTATAACAGAATATAAAAGAAAATAATGCCAATATTAGTTATTTATGTTTAGAACTATCAGTGGTTACAATTAGTAAACTATGTAAGTGTTTTGGGCCAGTGGTTAAAAAAATTATTTTGTATGAACTACAAGTTTTAGTGTTGAAGCCCTTGAAGTCATCCCAAATTAACTGTATTACACGTAGATGCATTGTCCTTTTATTTTGGCCGATGAAGGCTTTTGTTAGTGTTTAATTCATTTTCTATGTTGTTCATTTTTTTCTAGCACCAGCAAAACCAAAGAGAATAAGTATTTTGTGATGAACCTTTTATTGCTGTTTGCCAAATTTCACATTCACTGAAGCAAATTCAGTAATCAATTCAAAGTAATAATTTTTTGAAAAAGAAATCAAGCAATACATCCAAACCAGTTCAAAGAACGCTAAAGCTCTATAGACTGGAAACCTGTGCTTTGTCTTTAAGTTAATTTTGTAAGAGTTTATATTTTATTTTAATAATATTATTAAATATATTACATATATTTTATTTTTATACCTGGTTCTTTTCTCTCTTTTTTTCTTATTGTAATTTTGTTATTTCTTTTCATGCTATTTTTTTTCTTTTTATATTAACCTGGCATAAAAAAAAATAGAATTGGCCTAATATATATATATTAGGTTAGTATTGCATGAGGGTACAAAGGAATAAATCTGAAGTAATTAACATATTTCCTATGCACCAGTCTGAATAATAATAATAATAATAATAATAATAATATTAATTGTAATTACAACTATTATTATATTCACAATAAGTATTACAATTTGAAAAATGATTATTTTAATGGACAAAATTATTGTTCTGCATCAAAACATGAAAAAGTGTTATTTTTCTTACTATGCAGTATAAATGTTATATATTTGTTCTGTAACCACTATACAGAGCATCTCAGATGTCTAAACCAAAACAATATTTTTCCTCAAGACATAAAAAAATACTAAATGTGAAATTATGACCTCTAAAATGCAACCATATTTAACCATATGAGCATATGTAATATGAAGCTACTTTTCTGTTCATATTGTGTTGTAAATTAAGCAGGCATCAGGAGTTTGGGAACACAGGACAAATGTAAATTTCATACTAAAGGAATGTGTACAATGTGCAAGTTTCAGACAAGGGTGTTCGTGGTGTGTGGTGTTCGGGCAGGGCTATTTGAAATGCTCTAATTGGCTGCGATATATTAGTGAGGGCCGTACAGTCAGGCATGCTAACAAATTGGTTTTAGAGCAATTGACCCCCTCAGCGCAGTTTCTCCCATGAGATAAAAGAGAGTGAGAGAGAGAGAGAGGGTGAGAGAGAGAGAGAGAGAGAGAGAGAGAGAGAGAGAGGAGCTAAGGACATAACAAAGGCTCTAACAAATGTTAGGTTTTACCTACGTAATGTACATTGAGGGGACCAAATGTCCTCACTGGGATGGTAATTTGCATCATGCCACTCTTGTGGTATGTTTAATCCATGCCAAAAAAAAAATCTGCCTAAATATCCCAAACCACAAAAGTTCCCATATGGTCCCCCTTAAACCTGCGATCCTGCCAAATCTGTCTTTATGAGCAGGGCAAAGTACACATCTGTGGGGAAATACACTGATGTTCTATGTAAACATCACTCTTTTGTGATGGACTAATCGTCTGAGCCCTGTTATATAAACCATGTATTTTTTATCAGCCTTTCAATATAGAGAGGTCGGAGCATTTAATACCAACCAGATAAATACTGGTCTGACCACTGTCAAGATCAATAAACCTCTTCTACAGGAAGCTTCAGATCCCCTATTATCCAACTCTAGAGTTCTTATACACCAAAGAAGAGCAAGCAAAGATACAAGACCATTGGGACTAGCACAGTCAATACTGTTCCCTGTCCACAGGCCTGAAGGTTCATGTAATGATCCATCCACTGTGCCAAATATTGTTCCAACCCTGTGTGTTGAGAGATATTTTTGATCTATCTGCAATAGTGTTTGAAACGAGGGAAGAGACTACAGCAGCATATATGGAAATGTTCTGCGTTCAGAACAAGTTTATCTCAATCGACAAGATTTGTGGCATAATGTTGATTACCACAAAAAATAGTCGACCCTCGTTTATTTGAAAAAAATTGGAAGAATGAAAAGTGAATGGGGTCAGTCAATTATTGTTATAATACCCATTATTTCAAAAGTATAGCCACAAGACATAAACATTATACATGCGTGGCAGGGTGGAGGGCGGGGCTGGGTCGTGATTCCGCACACCCGGCCCCTAATCAAGCTAATTAAGCATCCGAGAGGTATAAAGGCAGACAGGAGACAGCAGTGCGACACAGAGAGATAGAGAGAGAGAGAGAGAGAGAGAGAGAGAGAGAGATTTATGTGCAGCTGCCCGAAACCTTTGTATGTTTGTCTTTTGGTTAAGTTTTATATTAAAGTATTATTTATATTATCAAGCCGGTTCTCACCTCCTCCTTTCCCTTTAATCCCTTTAAAACATATTAACAAGATTTTAGAGTGAGAGAATCGCTTGTGTAAAGTTTTATACAATCTTACTACTTTGTAGCCTTTATGACTTAATGCTATAAACCCTGTATGGAGTTGTATCACAATGAAAAACATTTAGAACAGAGATTTTATCACACTTAAATCATGTTAGTATGTATGGATATACTTCTGAAATAGTGTGCCCCATTCACTTCTATTGCAAGTGCCTCACTCTTACGGTAACTGTAATTTCAATTTATTAGTAAATAGATAATGGATGAGTCATAATTGTTTTTTGTAGTAATCAACATTATGCTACAAATGTTGTTGTTTGATCTTAACTTGTACTATACTCGTAACATTTAATTAAATTAATTCTGAAATACATTCATAATCCTTTGCACATTTTTAATAAAATGCTAAATATTAAAACCAACTCTGTTGCATGTGAATTGATAAAACCGTCCTGCAATTAAACAGTAGCGTGGGTCTAAAATTAAGTAAAGTCTTTATGTAAAGAAAATGTATAGTCAGATTACTTCTTTTAACTTAAAGCTTGATTTTGATCATTAAATCTCCTCACATTCATTCTCTTTCTGTCACATTCCTCATTGATAGGCCCAGGGGAGGGGTCTTTTGTCTCCTCAGGTGTGAATTACAATCAATATTCATGATAGTTCACGCCTCCTCGCATATTACCTTTCTAACACTAAAAGTGTCTCACAAAAGTTAAATTAATATATTGTTTTCTATGAATGAGTGATCAAGATGATTCACATAATTTTGTAGCAAAAACTCTAGGCTACAATATCCAGTTCTCAAAAGTCTCGTGGACAAATGTTTAGTATGTGTTATATGGCCTTATTTCAATGACTTAAAAATTTTGTTTTTTCAAAAACCATGCATAAACTTTATTTTCTCAAAAATACACACACGTACACTCACATATTATTATAGCCCAGTTTGTGCTGAATATAGTGTTATCAGACTTTAGCCATTAATGTGTTTTTAAGTTTTTAAGCAAGCACAAATGTCAAGGCATGTCAACATTTCTGATAAATCATATACATTTTTACATTGTGTTTTATTTGTTAACATCTCTGCTTTTCATCTAATAAAGTAACTAACAGTTTTTTCGGCTATTCAGTCAATTTCTTGATGCACTTCAAATGCTCTTCATATCACTTCTCTCATCATTACAAATCAGACATGTTCAAAAATGATGGTGCTTGGTTCAATTAGTCATATGAGAACTGTTTGGACCAATTAAGTCCAATTTGTTAACAAATTCTTTAATTCAGCCAATTCATAGAATAGATCTGGCTTCACGCATATGAATCGGACATTGCTAGCATTTAGTTGCACTGTGCACATGGCTTTCACATCATTCTTACTGTTCAGTTCACTCTTTGCCCCATATCAGGTTGATGAGCCTTTTCTGATCAGAACCGGTTCTGCTATCAGACGTCTTGGATGAAAAGTGGATTTTGTTAACAGAAATCAAGCCGTTGAAGGCTTTTGCTGTGAAATAATTGCTAGCTGCCAAATAATTAGCTATCAGATGTTGAGCAAAATTAAGTGAAAAGCAAGCGCCAAACATGGACAGTGTTTGCTGATAACTGAACACGGAGCGTCTTAACAGACAACCTGATTCCTGCTCTGCACAGACGTGTCTTCAGATAATTCAACATTCTCCTGTGTGTCTCATGCTAATTAAATGCAAAACGTTCCATCCAGAAATGTCACAATTGATTTATCTTCTTCTGCGGCCAGTGACTTTACTTCAATCTTTCTGTGGATAAGTAGAACAATGAAGGAAAAATGAGGAGTGGTGATTTTATTTGCCACCAAAACATTCCCTCTTCATGTCCTTTTCTCTCTATATCTCTTGTTTCTTCTCTCGACCTCCTCCTCTCCAGTGTGTTAACTTTTTCTTTCTTTCCATCTTACTTATGTTTACTGGATGGTGAGTTTCTGTGAGACTTCATAATAGTCAGTCATATCCTGCAAGCATGTAACGTACCTCACGTTGACTTGACGTATGCTAACAGTGAGTGTTGTAGCATGTTGCTAAGATGCAATACACTACTAAAACTGAAGTATGTAACTTTTCTGTGTTAATATACTGTACTTTTTCCTATCCAAGCTTAATATGCAGCAACAACTACTGTATAAGTAAGCCATTAACAGGTAAATCTTTTTCTAATACTGTAAGCACTGTGTCTCTGTGGCACTATGAAAATATCTGTTTGTTTTGAGCAACCCACTTAGTCCTGCCCTAACAATGTTACTCAACCAATGGCGTGTGTTGGGGGTGGGACTATCTCTTTGTTTGACCAACTGCTGACGTGGGAGCATATAAAAAACAATGTGCAATTCTGTATGGTGGTGCTAGTGTTGGAGGAATTACATCAGCTTTAAGAACATAAATATGCAGCACACACAACAATTGGTCAAAATACAATATTCATAAATATATGGAACTATTTCCTACAATACCTGTTAGTATTGAATTAAAAAGGCTTTTGCTGCTTTCATATGCTGTCGGAATAATCCTACTTCCAACTTCTGAAGTCGTAATTAGGTATACTTCACGTTCAAGTGCTTTGTTGTTGGAAAGAATATTTTGAGGGACTTTTATTTTGAAACCATATGATTTACAATTTGCATTAAATGGTAAATTATATATGTAAATGTTAATAAGCGAAACGGTAAGCGGTAACAAGGTAGCTGCATATAGAAGAAAAAAAATATTCAATACAGAAACCAGCTCTCCTTTGGCATGTTAAATTCAGTGGGAATTAAAAATGACATCATCAAATCTTGTGTGAACCAGTCTGATTTTATGAACTTTCATTTTTGTTAAACTTACTTGAGGTCAGATACAGCTGCATTCAAAATTGATTGAGGGTTTCATTGTGGAATCAAAAGCCTCTTTGTGTCCAACCGCGAAACATTTCGAAACCTGGCCAGTTTGGCATGCGCACCGAAGCACTGGTTTGAAACAAATGAATCGTAAATGTTTTGAAGCTTTGTGAAGCAGTGTTTTGAAAGCGCCCATCACTACTTAAATGTGTAGACTCTAGGTTGCCTTCACATTTTTGCACAGAAATACGATGAGACTCTACATCAGCTGATGACTGAGCAGATATTCAAAGACCTCATTGGGTTATTATAAGCCTATTTATGCTAAAATATATGTTATGTACAATATATTTGTGTTTCAAACAACTAGCTCCATAATGCCACTAAAAAGCAAGAGATATCGAACAATGAGAGTCTGTTCCTCTCTGTCACTTCCTTTCTGTCAGAGTGAACCGAACTGAAGCAACATGTCATTGTAATTGTGTCAGCTTCTGTGTTGTCATGGTGACCATCAGAACACGAGCCCATTAGGGTTGTGTGGACCATGATTGGCTTGTCAAGGCTGTCCAAAGTTCACCTTATTCTCAAGACTGCTTCCTGCACTTTTTTTTTCCTGTGGTGCCAGCTCGTTTCCTGTTTGACCCTATATTCACAGTGATGGACATAAGCTACAAGCGCTTGTGATGGTAAGGGTGTGAGTTGACATGTCTTGTCTCAAAGCGACGATTCATGGAATGAGAAAGCCACCAGGACATCAATGTCCCAGGGACATCTGTGATCTGTGTTTTTATTCTAGACACACTCACACACAAATCTGTCTGAAACACATATTGAACTTTAGACAGCTGACCTCTTTATCACATTGGGTAAATCTGGTTGAGTTGGTCCCCGTTAGTTAGGTTTCCTTATCACTGATAAGAATGAATGTGCAGGATCACACCAGTGACTCCCAAGTCTGTTTAAACCGGCTATCAGGAATAACTGATCTCTCCTCACACGTTTGACTTCTGGAGTAACCCCTGCTCCAGCAGCTGAAGTGAAGGAAAAGAGTGCATTATGTTAGGAATTGGAGTAATGCAAAAGGAATATTCTTCTTCTTAGCACATAGGGTGTTCTTACAAAACCTGTCAAGAAAATCTTTTTGTCATTTTTAACCCCAAATCAATAAAAAAAATATGACATAATATTTTGCATGAAGAAAAATAAGCCTTCATTTAAGGCCATTACGATTTTGTGCATTGTGAAATACTTTTTAAGACACTTAACCACATTTTACCAACCAATTTTCATAACCGTATTCCATCTGGGCGTGTTACTTTTACTGTTCCCATTGTATTTTGAATCTATTGATTGAAAGAGTTAGAAGAGAAGCTGTTGTACAATTATTTTATTGTGAAAAGATTTTGTCTGAAATATCTACATTCACATGTATGTATTTAGCAGACTGTTTTCAGACTGATCTCACTGTGAATTTGGGGACATGAGGTTGAAAGTTGTAATGCTAAAATCTGTCTGTGCCAAAATTCGAACCACTGTCCGCAGTGGCCAAAGTTGTATGTGTTGTTGAGCTGAAATGTCCACTGGGTGGTGCCAATAAAGATTTGTATTTGAATGATGTAATACAGTCAACACAAATGCATATTTTATTTACCATACTCACTAACCCAAACCCCAACCATAAACCTAACCATCAGTGGAGTTAAGAAGTTATTTTAGAGTTAAAACGCAACTAGAATCCGTGTCTTGAAGTAAATGCCATCACTTCTTGGTTTCCATGGCATCAGAACGAATCGGTTACTAACGTAACCTCGGTTCTCTCTAGATGAGGGAACGAGTATTGCGTAAGCTAGCTTACGCTACGGGAAAGATTCATCTTTTCTGAGATATTGAAGCCAAAAAATTATCCTTAATTTTGTATCCATTGTCAACGCAGTGCGGCAGCTGCAGACCTTGAGCGGGCTAGCTAGCGAGCTCATTGGTTGCTCTGCGGCAACTGCTGCAGCCTATAGACGAGCTTGGGCGAACTCGCATCCAATGAGAGGCGTCCGCGTGCTCACTGCATCAAAGCCCGCCAAAAAGGGCGTGACTAGAGTGCATATAAGCGTAGTTCGTAGGCTGGAACCCTGGTTTTCATTGAATGAAGCGAAAAATCGCTCGTGGCGCGAGCACGGCCGGTTACGCAATACTCGTTCCCTCATCTAGAGAGAACCGAGGTTACGTTAGTAACCGATTCGTTCTCTTACAAGAGGTTCTCTCGTATTGCGTAAGCTAGCTTACGCTATGGGAACCCTTGGTCAATGCCGTGCGCGCCAAGCATCCACTGCATGAGCCCCAGGGAATTAAGGGGGACCCGGGGGAGCCCTTGTGAGTGGGGAATTAATATTTGGCCGGCAAGAGTGCGGGCCAGTGTGTGTGTAGTACATAAGCACATAGACAGAGCGGCGGTGCCGGTCTGTGTGGAATGTGTCCCATTAATGCAGCTCACCAGGGGAGCTGTAGCGTATTAAACCGCTAGCAGTTTAGCCTGCAGAGCGGGTACTTCCAGATTGTAAAATCTGACAAAGGTGGAGGGGAAGCCCAGCCCGCTGCCACACATATGTCGTGAATGGAAATCCCGCTGGACCATGCCCACGAGGAGGCCATGCCTCTAGTGGAGTGAGCCTTAATGCCTAGCGGGCATGGTAGGTCTTTTGACGCGTACGCGGCAGCAATAGCGTCCACTATCCATCTGGACAGTGTCTGTTTCGAGGCGGCGAGAGCTTTGGTGCGCCCTCCGAACGAAACGAAAAGCTGCTCGGAGCTTCTGAAAGATGCGGAGCGCGCAGTATACAATCTCATTGCTCTGACTGGGCAAAGGAGATTGGCGTCGCGTTCGCTATCAGATGCTGGTAGCGCCGACAAGGAAATGATCAGTGCTCTGAAAGGAGTACCGACCACCTTGGGGACGTAGCCGTGTCTAGGCTTTAAAATGACCTTGGAGTCACTTGGTCCAAACTCAAGACACGCAGCGCTGACAGATAGCGCGTGAAGGTCTCCCACCCGTTTAACTGATGATAGGGCAGTTAGAAAAACGGTTTTAAGTGAGAGGTGTTTCACATCCACTGATTGAAGCGGTTCGAAAGGGGGGGCTTTCATAGCTTCGAGAACTATAGAAAGGTCCCAGATAGGAACCGATGGGGGGCGTGGAGGGTTCATCCTTCTTGCTCCCCTGAGGAAGTGGATGACCAGCTCGTTTTTACCCTGTGACTGGCCGTGCAGGGGTTCAGCGAACGCCGCGACGGCCGCCACGTACACTTTGAGCGTGGATGGGGATCTGCCCTTATCCAGCAGCTCTTGTAAAAACAGGAGCAGCGGCGACACCCCACATGTCCGTGGGTCCAGGTCTCTGTCGGTGCACCATTTTGAAAACACAGACCATTTTGACGCATAGAGTCTTCTCGTGGAGGGGGCTCTAGCGTGTATGATGGTGTTTATTACTCCTTCTGGCAAAGCGACGGGTAGTCGTTGATCACCCACGCGTGTAGCGCCCAGCGCTCTGGGTGGGGATGCCAGATCGTTCCGCGAGCTTGCGAGAGGAGATCTGCTCTCACTGGGATTGGCCACGGCGCTGTCAGTGACAGCTGCGTAAGCTCCGGGAACCATGTTTGATTCTCCCAGCGTGGGGCTATGAGGAGCACCGAGTGGCGCGTTTCCCTGATCCTCTGCATTACCTGTGGCAATAGCGAGACGGGAGGGAAGGCGTAAAGCGGGCGGTTGGGCCAGTCCTGGGCCAGCGCGTCCTCGCTTTTCGAGAAAAATATTGGGCAGTGAGAGTTCTCTTCTGACGCAAAGAGGTCTATCTCTGCTCTGCCGAATATGCGCCATAACGTCTGGACTGTTTGAGCGTGCAGGGACCATTCCCCTGGGGGAATATTGTCTCTGGACAGTCTGTCTGGGCCGTCGTTCAGGTGGCCTGGCACGTGCGTCGCCCTCAGCGAGCGCAGGTGGCGCTGGGACCAACTCAGTATGCGTTTCGTCAGATGGAAGAGGTTCCTGGATCTGACACCGCCCTGACGGTTTAGATAGGATACCACAGACCTGTTGTCCGAGCGGACCAGGACGTGGTGACCCTGAATGATCGGGAGGAAGCGCACGAGCGCGTACTCGACCGCTATCATTTCCAGACAATTTATGTGAAGGAGCTTTTCCTGAACTGACCATAGGCCAAAAACCGGAGAGCCCTCGCAGACCGCGCCCCAACCCGTGTTGGACGCGTCTGTCGAGATGACTTTTCGGCGAGATACAGCTCCCATCATCACTCCCCGCTGATACCACTCGGCCACTGTCCAGGGCTGCAGAGCTGAAATACAGGTCTGAGTCACTCTGATTGGCTGGCGGCCTGTGGCCCAAGCCCAGCGAGACGCGCGGGTGTTTAGCCAATGCTGAAGCGGGCGCATGTGCAGTAAACCCAGTTGAAGTACTGCTGCGGCTGAGGCCATGTAGCCTAGCACTCTCTGAAACTTCTTCAGAGGTGTGAGGCTGTTCATCTGAAATGACGCGGCTAGTCGCTGCACACGGCGCGCGCGCTGTGTAGATAAGCGAGCCGTCATTGCCACTGAGTCTAGTTCTATTCCAAGGAAGGAAATTGTCTGACTGGGCTGTAGTGAGCTCTTGGTCCAATTGACTGCAAGGCCCAAACTGTTCAGATGACTGAGGAGAACTGTCCTGTGAGACAGAAGCTCCATATGTGATTGTGCCAAAATCAGCCAATCGTCCAAATAGTTCAGAATTCGCAAACCCTGACTCCGCAGGGGTGCGAGCGCCGCGTCCATGCACTTCGTGAAAGTACGGGGTGCTAAGGACAGGCCGAACGGAAGGACGGTGTATTGATAAACCTGGCCGTCGAAGGCGAATCTCAAGAATGGCCTGTGACGGGGATTTATCTGAATCTGAAAGTATGCATCTTTCAGATCGAGAGAAATAAACCAGTCCCCCTGGCGCACATGCGCGAGGAGTTTGCTGGTTGTAAGCATTTTGAACGGTCTTTTTGCAAGCGCTTTGTTCAAAACCCTGAGATCTAATATTGGTCTGAGGCCGCCGTCTTTCTTGGGGACAAGAAAATAACGGCTGTAAAACCCCGACTCGCTCAGGGGAGGCGGCACTCTCTCTATGGCCCTTTTGCACAGAAGGTTTGCTATTTCTGAACGAAGCATGCACGCTGCTTCCGTGTTCACAGTAGTTTCGAGCCGCGCTCTGAAGCGAGGAGGACGGCGATCGAACTGTAGCAAATAGCCCTGTTTTATTGTGCTTAACACCCATTCGGATATCCCTGGAATATCTTCCCACGCTTTGAAGCGTAATGTTAGAGGGTGAGTGGCCAAATCGCTCTGATTGCCGCACACAGCGCGCTGAACAGAATGTGTGAGCGCGCTTACTGTGCTTATGCTGGACTGCTCGCAGACAGCATGGACAGGCTGTTCTGTGAGTGACTTCCCGATTGAGGTGAATGGGGAAAGAGTCACGTCTGTTAAGTGATACGCAAGCATAGTCACGGGCACGGGACTTACATACAGAGAAGTGTTTGCTGGCCGTGTGACAGAGCGGGCAGAGAATGGGCGCGCGCACGTATTCGTGAGCGCATTTATTGACTCTAACACTCGAGTGGTTCGTAACCGCTTTTGAGTGTGCTCAGATGGGGACACGGAACGTGTAATGCTTGTGTGTAGAGGTGAACACTGGATTGTGGGCACATTTGGCTGGTCGTGTGACAGAGCGGCCAGAGAATGGGTGCGTGCACGGATTCGTGGGTGCGTTTATTAACCCTAACACTCGAGCGGTTCGTAACCGCTTTATGTGAGTGTGCCGTGATAGGGCCATGGGATGTGTAATGCTTGTGTGTAGGGGTGAACACTGGATTGTGGGCACATTTTCTACACATAAGACATGTTTGCTCTCTGGTATGGACACGGGATGTGTAATGCTTGTGTGTAGAGGTGAACACTGGGTTGTGGGCACATTTTCTACACATATGGCATGCTTGCTCTTTACCAGATTTATTTGGGTCGCCGTGAAAACGGCGTTTGAGCGCAGGCAAGCGGGCGTTAACACCGGCCTGTTGGCTGCTGAATCTACCACTGTAGTAGCCTGAAGGAAGGGGACTGACAGGGGCGAAGCTTTGACGGTGGTCCGGCCGCAGCGGGACTGATCCGTCGTTTTGTCAACAAAGCTAGGAGGACTTCGGTTGTTCAGGTTTCAGCGCAGTTCTAGTCCGAGGCCCGCGGGGGGGGGCGGCGGTCTGAGCGCGATCGAGGGCGGCCGCCCTGTCGACGCTGAGAAGTCTGGCTTTGTTGAGCTGGGCGCTGTGAAGAGGCTCGTGCAGGAGGCTCACGTGGGCGGCCTGCAGAGGAGCTAGCGCGACGAGGCAGAAAGAGATTCATGACTTGTGTGGCTTTTTGGACCTCTGAAAACCGGTCAATGATACCACTCACCGCGGAGCCGAAGAGACCGGATGGAGAGAGCGGTGCGTTGAGGAACGTAGAGCGCTCTGCTTCTCCCATGTCGGCTAGCGTTAGCCACAGATGTCTCTCGGTCACAGTCAGCGCGGCCATGCACTTCCCTATAGCTTGGGCTGCAGCTTTGGTAGCGCGGAGGGCGAGGTCCGTAGCACTCCGTATGTCTGCAACCGCCTCTGGATGCCTGCTTTCCTCATCCCACTCCCGCAGAAGGTCCGCTTGGAGGATCTGTAGGACGGCCATAGAGTGTAGAGCAGATGCAGCTTGGCCAGCGGCGGAATAGGCGCGGCCAACACAGGCGGAAGTTGTTCTGCAGGCCTTAGACGGGAGCACTGGTTTAGACCGCCATCTCGCGGAGGGCGGGAAAAGGTGTGCTGTGTGCAACAAGTCTGTTGGGTGCCTGCTCAAGGGGCGGTGACCACTCGAGCCCGAGGCGGTCGACGGCCTGTGTGAGGAGGCGTGTTAGTTCCCCTTCGACTCCGGCGCGGGTCCTGCTGGATTCCTGGGCCGAGGAGGAGGCGTGTGAGCCTGACCACTCCTCGCTGTCCGAAGCCATGATGGAACAGCCCTTATCCTCCACTTCTTCGTCCGAGATGGCAGCAGAGCAGCCACTCAGCGGCAAATGCGCATCCTGGTTGGGAGGGGAGGGTGAAGGCGATGCTCGAGGGATGGGCTCCGGCGAGGCAATCGCTTCTACCACTGTTTCCGGCAGCCTTTGAGAGCGGCGCTTTTTTCTGCGCGGCTGAACGGAAGGTGGCGCGGCGGCTTCGGTCCTGAGCGCTTCGAGTCGAGCCCGCAGGGTCGACATCGGCAGCTCCTCGCAGAGATCGCATCCGCCTTCGGCGAGGGCGAGCTCTGCATGCCCCAGTCCCAGGCAGAGAGCGCAGAAGATGTGGCGGTCTCCGGTGCTGAGAGGAGCGCGGCATGAGGCGCAAGTGGAGCGAGGCATCTTAAAAAAGACGCTCGTACTCTTTTGTGAAGTTCTTTAAGAACTAGCTTGCTTTTAAAAAGGATACATCGCCGGATGGCGTAGCTCGCAGGACGGCTGATGGTGGCGAAGACGACCGGCTTCTTCGAGCGCTGTCCACGCTTGCTTGATGCCCCTCGAACGGCGACGCGACTTCCGGTTCAGTGATGCGAAGAGCTTCGCTAAAGAGATGAAAATCAGGGTTCCAGCCTACGAACTACGTTTATTTGCACTCTAGTCACGCCCTTTTTGGCGGGCTTTGATGCAGTGAGCGCGCGGACGCCTCTCATTGGATGCGAGTTCGTCCAAGCTCGTCTATAGGCTGCAGCAGTTGCCGCAGAGCAACCAATGAGCTCGCTAGCTAGCCCGCTCAAGGTCTGCAGCTGCCGCACTGCGTTGACAATGGATACAAAATTAAGGATAATTTTTTGGCTTCAATATCTCAGAAAAGATGAATCTTTCCCGTAGCGTAAGCTAGCTTACGCAATACGAGAGAACCTCTCGTAAGAGAACCCATGTTGCGTAGATTGCGTGCAACATACTATCAGTAGTTTCACTGGAAAAAGAGAAACATGTCTTAATTGATGCATAAATAGCTGATGGTAATGGCACTTGTCAGTAACTCGGCAGTATGGGGTTGATTTCAGGGTGCAAGAACATTCGGAAGCAGCTTGTCGATTTCCTGTGTGATCATGTTTTTATCCAAGGCAACTCAAAGTGCATTCAAGCTATACATTTTATGAACATGGTCATTTCCTGGGTATCAAACTCTTTACCATGGGGATGTTAGAGTCATACTCTACCAGTTTTACTACAGGAACTGATACAACAAATCTCACAATGTACTATTGAATTTTCCTATTGAATCCTTGGAAATTGTTAGAAATATTTTTTGCTTCTGATGACAAGATAACTTTTTGTCATACACTTTTTATTAGACAATTTTAACACTACAGTATTTATTGCTATAATATTTGCTATAACATAATAGTCATGAACTGTCTGATTGTCAGAGGAAAGAATAAGGTGATGAGAGAGAGAGAGAGAGAGAGTTTGTGTATTTGGTGAGAAGCCATGACAAATGTGCTTTTACCATCACTCACCCTAACAGAGCGCAACAGACTCTTTTACACTCTGACAACAAATAGAGATATTAGGGATATTGGAACAGACAAGCCCCTTTAAGCTACATGGCACAATTTGCTCTGAGTTAATAGTCTCCTCTCTGGGAGATTTGATAAGCATGGAGAACAGTGTATCACATCCCCATCCAAATAGTTCCACAACACTGTCACAACTGATAACATCAAGGCAGGGAAGAGAGGACCAAGGTGCTCTGTGTGTGTGTGTGTGTGTGTGTGTGTGTGTGTGTGTGTGTGTGTGTGTGTGTGTGTGTGTGTGTGTGTGTGTGTGTGTGTGTGTGTGTGTGTGTGTCAGTTGATTACAAAGCATCAGATGGCTTCATGTTCCCAAAATGCATGCATTACTTGTGTATTGTCATTGTCAGTGATACTATAGGGATTTCTGTGTAAGTTTGCAACGTACATGTCCACTGTCATGTTTGCCCTGAACATGATGCATGCAACCATATATAATTAAATAAATAAATTAACTAAATTGTATTACTTTAAAAAAAAAAAAAAGTCCTCTCTTCTCCCCAATTTGGAATGCCCAATTCCCACTACATAGTACGTCCTCGTGCTGGCACGGTTACTCACCTCAATCTGGGTGGCGGAGGACAAGTCTCAGTTGCCTCCGCTTCTGAGACTGTCAATCCACGCATCTTATCACTTGGCTTCTTCTGCATGACTCCGCAGAGACTCACAGCATGTGGAGACTCATGCTACTCTCTGCGATCCATGCACAATTTACCACACGCCCCATTGAGAGCGAGAACCACTAATCGTGTCCATGAGGAGGTTATTCCATGTGACTCTACCCTCCCTAGCAACCGGGCCAATTTGGTTGCTTAGGAGACCTGGCTGGAGTCACTCAACACACCCTGGATTCGAACTCGCGACCCCAGGGGTGGTAGTCAGCGTCAATATAGTACATTTTATAATGAATAAAATGTATACATTAATATATAATGCATTATGTTTACATCAGTGTACAATTTACAATATATATATATATATATATATATATATATATATATATATATATATATATATATATATCACTTCACTGTATTACATCCTTTGCAGCTAAAAATAACTAGCTTTACAACTGGCTTTTGGCACTGCATCCCTTATTTCAACCCCTGCATTTCAACACTGGATCTCACATGTACCCATCCGTTCAAATACAATTCCTGTATTGTACACTGGGGGCTTTGCTTTAAATTTCGATAAGCACAGAGAGATGCTGAGTTCGGAATTGCATACTACCCATACTATTCTTACTTCTTCTGCCCAGTGGCGTAGCTAGAAATCTGGCTGTTAGGGCTAAAGCCCCACATCTTATGTTAATAGCCCCGAAGTCTTTTTTTTGTGATGAAAAATAAAGTAAGGCTTAATGTTCTTTACATCAGGGTACAAAAGCAACAAGGCAGGCTGCAATTCTGGCTTCAAATGTAAATTAATTCCAATCAGTAAGCCCCACTTGCATTAATTGACAGTTTGCACTTTGACTTTTACCTGCTGTTCGTGCTCAAGTTCATCAGACGAATCGTTACTAATGCCTTGAGTGAGCTTTCTGTTTTCTCCCACGGGGTGCAGCTTTTCTCTATCAGAGGCTCTGAGGTTTAATTACACAAGCCTTATTTCTAAATATGTAATATATAAGCCTTATTTCTAATCTTCATTTGTTTTTAACAATCCAGACACAAAGTAGATTTAAATGCATGCACCAGTCAACTTGTTCAGTTATTCGGGTTTAGTCGGGATGAGGGAAGAAAGAATGATTACTGCAATAGAATTTCCTCAAATGCTGCTCAAAATAGATACATTAAACGTTGCTGTTCATCAAGCATTGAATCTTTGCTTTGTTAAAAACAACCTGGAATCATGAAACCCAAAGCAGGTGTTTTGAGATGCGTTTATAAACCAATTATTTCTTATTAAAGAAATAATTCACACACAAATGAAAATTCTCTCATAATTTATTCTTTCTTCAGAACACAAATTAAGATATTTAGAAGAATATTTCAGCTCTGTAGGTCCATTCAATGTAAGTGAAGGTGTGCCAAAATGTTTACGCTCCAAAAAGCACATAAAAGCAGCATAAAAGTAATACATACATAATATATCCAGTGGTTTAATCCATGACTTCAAAATGTATATGATAGTTGTAGGTGAGAAATAGATCAATATTTAAGTCCATTTTTTGCTAGAAATTCTTCTCTCTGCCCAGTAGGTGGTGATATGCATGAATAATGTGAATCACCAAAAACACAAGAAGAAAATGAAAGTTAAAGTGGAGATTGACTGAGCAGGGAGGAGAATTAATAATAAAAAAGGAATTAAATATTGATCTCACGACATCTATCATATCACTTTTGAAGTCATGGATTAAACCACTGGAGGCACATGGATAAGACTACTTTTATGCTGATGTATGTGGTTTGTGGAGCTTCAAAGTTTTAGCACCGATTCACTTTCATTGTATGGACCAAAAGAGCTGAGATATTCTACTAAATATCTTAATTTGTGTTCTGCAGAAGAAAGAAAGTCTTTTTTTGGTGAACCATTCCTTATTAAGCCCGATGCCTGCTCTACCTCCTCTATTGTGCAGGACATGTTGTGCCAAGTGATCCTGATTATTTAGCATTTTTGCATTATTTGAACATGTTTTATGCACAACAATAACATTCTGTCGGCATTACGGGAAATTTAGACCCTTCACATAAACTGATTTTAATGTAATTGTTTCATACATTATGATTTAAAATGGTGATCAGTGTATTGAAAAAACCTTTTAATCTTTTCATTTCTGTTGTCATGTCTCCCATTTATTTTTTGGAATCAGATTCATGTAGTGTTTATCATAGATAAGTGATGTATTTTAAAATTTTGCATTCAGTGTTATGATTAGTGAGTATTGAGCAAAACCTATGCCCCATTATACTGTATACTTTTAAATGAGCTACTCTTTTAATCTTACTTGAGTAGTTTTTAGGACAGTTACTTTTACTCTACTCACACTACTCACACATTTTTTTGGGAAGTAACAGTAGTTCTACTTGAGTATGATTTTTCAGTACCCTTTTGACCCCTGCCAGACACTGCAATGGTTATGAAGGAAGTTTGATTTAATCAGGAGAAAGAACCAGGCAGAACTTCTCTAAACTTTACCGTAACAGAGGGGATGTTACAACATTCAATGTCCTGAAATGGTCTTATATAATTCACAGCCGTGCCAATTATTTTTCGCTTCACTTGAGTGTGAGACTTCGCATCTTTTTGACAGGCACCCACATGTTGAAAACTTACATACTAATGCACACCTCATTCATGAACACAGAACATGCAAAAACTTCCCACAAATTCAGCTCGGTTGCATAGCCAAGTTGTCTCCCTGGTTAGTGGTGTTGCATGTAAAGACCCAGACGCTCCACTTTGATTTTGTCCACATCACTTTTGATGTTACTTTCCTTTTGATTTATTCTCAAAATATTGCAACTTTAATCTGATAATGCTTCGACTTTCTTCTCATATCATATTTTATCAAACTACACAAGGATGACTCTTAAGACATTATAGATATTACAGTTTCATTTTCTGTTAATGCATGATCTTCTGTAAAGCTGCTTTGAAATGATGTGTTGTGAAAGGCGCTATACAAATAAAAATGAGTCGGAATTTTTACTTTATTCTCAAAATATTCGGATAATTGTCAAATGCTTATTTTAGTTGTTAAATTACTTTGATTTTATTGTTAGCGTTAGTTTCTGCACAATTAACAATTGGTAATTTTCGTTTTGATCCTCAATTTAAATAAAAAATGTGTTTGATCCATTTATTGGGCACCTGACACATGCCCATATAAAGTTCTGTAGCAGTGTCAATGTTGTGCTTAGTATAGGCCCTAATTGTTATGTGACAGGTAGGGTGGTTATTTTTTAACTAATGGAAGGAAGGATTCTTCTTATTTTCTATTATATTATGGCCTGTGGGCTAAGTCCCGGATGTCACTAAAGTTTGGCAACGCCCCTGCGTCTGCCATATCTATCAATGGCACAAATAGCATGAGTAGTATGGTAGTATGCAATTCTGAACTCAGCAAGCGTTTATCTCAAGAAAAGTATACCTAATGTTTCCCAGTTCACTGTGAAATCAGTCTGGTGTGGCCTCGGACATTCTCAGACCCTACTGTATACAGTATTTCACTGAAGTAATTTTCTGAGCTTTACAAACGTATTACTTGTCTTTAAAACAAGGAAACACAATTCATGGATTTCTCTCTTTTTATCTCTATCTCTCTTTTGTCTCTCACTCTATTTGACTGAGGAATGTTGGGGGTGAGGCAGGGAAAGGTAATTGGACATATTGGTTTTTTTTTTTCATTGTGGCTCCGTCAAAGTCCGGGAGGATTTTAGGCTGTCAGAGATAGTTCTGTGTTGGGTTTTAATTATCCTCCTTGGAACTTTGTCAGGGACAACAGTGTCAGCAGCCCAAACTGTTTTCCAAACAGAGCTCTAAGATCTCAGAGTCCATCTAGCCCAGACAGGGTCATCTGCCATCACAGTCAGAGGCTTGTTTGGTATTCATACACACCACCAGAGACACACTCTAGCCTGGAAATCGACTCTTGATGAAATAGGTGTTGAGTTAAACATGGAATTCTCCTCACTTCATTGTTTAAAGACCATCAAAATGAGAGTTTTGTGGCTTTTAGAATGTGTCTGTGAGCTTTGACAGCGTCAATATGAAAGTGTACTCCTAAAAAGTTGACCAAATCCAGTTTTAGCAGATGTACGTCTTTACAGCATTCTGGGAAAACAGACCAAAAAGGATAGCCTATCATTTATTGCTTCAGGAGAGTATTCTGTTGATGTGCACATAAAATGAAGCTCCTGACCTGTATCTGCCTGATTTTATAATCACATGGATGATTGTTGGTGCCAGATGGGCTGGTTTGAGTGTTTCTGTAACTGCTGATCTCCTGGGATTTTCACAAACAACAGTCTCTAGAATTTACAGAGAATGGCCAGACTGATTTGAACTGACAAAGTCTACGGTAACTCTGTACAATTGTGGGGAGAAGAATATCATCTCAGAATGCTATTCTGAGATGCGGGTTGAAGCTGTTTTGGCGGCATGAGGGGGACTGACACAATATTAGGCAGGTAGTTTTAATGTTTTGGTTGATTGATATATCTGCACATGGTATATTACTTTGTTAGTGCCATTGTTTCTAGTGGCTTTAAAATCTGGTGCTCAATGGACCTACTTAATATTGTACCTTTCTTACACACTAGATGAGTTTCCTCCTCTCTCTCTGACCTTAAATAAGTATAAAAATGTTTGAATGTGTGATGTAGATGAGACTCTTATAATATTCCCCACTCATGGATGTGACACACATCCATTGATCTAACAAGAACAATACATTTCATTTTCTCTTTTTTCTCCTCCCCATTGTTTCATTTCCTCCTTCTTAACACTCGCTAGCCAAGAACAATAGCATTTATCTTATTAGAACACACATAGAAGTGATTATTGATGAGGCTTTTAGCCACTCCCATTTTTAACTGAATATCCAGACATGTTGTGTTATATGTAAGATGTCAACAAAACAAGAGATGAAGAAGAAACCGAAGATGGATGTCAAGCTCTGTGAACTTCATCTGAAGTACTTGGTTGAATGTTGTTTGTGATCCCCAATAAGTAGCACAACATGCCAGTATTATGAATGTCCCGTAGCTATAACAGCCATCAGAAATGAACAATACAGATTGATTTTGCTGGCCCGCAGGCGTACAATCGCCCAATTCCTTTTACTGGCACTGCTAGATAAATGATACACAATGTATTCCCTCAGCATTTTTATCAATTTGTATTGAATTTAGTCCCAGAGACCCTTTCTTGCTCTCTCTCTCTCTCTCTCTCTCTCTCTCTCTCTCTGTAATAACACCTATGAGTCCCATAGTACTCTGTGTGTGTATGTGTGTGTGTGGATACCATCATATCTCAATTGAGACTTCATATTTATTATAGAATAGACAGTATTGTGCTGTAAAACTTAAATTCCATCTAGTGACAAAAATCATCTCTCATCCCAAGAGACGGAATCACTTTATGGTCAAACTTTTTTTTTTTTTAACTAGGGCTGCTAATTTAACATTCTAATTTTATGTGGCTAATTATATATATATATATATATATATATATATATATATATATATATATATATATATATATAATTAATCATGCCGCCTGGCCCGTTTGTAAATTCCAGAAAAGGAATTTTTCTACCATTGGAGCCAATTTTGAGATGTTTTTAAAACAGACGTCTTTTACCATAGCGTCATGCTTTAGTGTTTTTGAGCATTTTACAAGTAGGTATTGCTGCAGGCATCTCAGATCTCCAAATGGGGGTGGAATATCCAAAACAGTTTGGGGTTACTCCAGAGGGAAGTGAGGTTGCTCCAAAAGTGGGCGTCATTTTCACATATGGTCAGTGCTAGGTAAAATGTTAGGTTAGGGGCTCTCTATATATTGCTGGCAGATTGGAGCTCCCACCCCTTTTTGTCACCAGTCATATTCGACCCGCCTGAGTGGGATTCAAACCAGCGATCTCCAGCATCGGAGTCGGACGCTTTTAGCAAGGAGAGTATTAAAGCCATGGCTTCTAGCCTCATTCACTAATGTGTCTCTTAAGGCCAGGAGAGTGAGGTTTACACACTGTACAGCTATCATTTACCAGCTTGCTACCATTACAACTGCAAATATATCCTTCCCAACTTTCAAGTTATAGTGCTGCAGTTTTTAGAGTAAATTTTAAAGGACTTCATCTTTTAAAAACTCGGACTGAACAGCCACTTAAGATCCTCTCACACAGATGCATTCTTGCATTCAAAGGCAGCTGAATATTTGAGACCAGGACTGTTTCTCAGCAAATGGGGACCGTAAGCGAAATCCAACTTGAAACCACCCACTTATACCACTTATAGCTAGAAACAGCCCTGTTTGAGACACTACTTTTACCTTGACATGGCTTCTTAAAGAGGTAGTGCTCATGGAAATGCAAGACATTGAAAAACAGTGAAACACAACAAATCAGACAAAGACATCTGTCTTGTATATATTACATATGGCATCTAAAGTCAGGTGCACTATATATGGTTTTTTGCACTTTACAGTCCTTTACGAATGTTGCTTGTCAGACTGTACAAAACAATCCCAGTGAAAGCCATTTATATTATGTCTATTCAATGCTTTCAATTGCCACAATAATATTATGTCTTTGAATTATCTTCATTCATGGGATTTTCTTAGCCAAATATTTGATTATTTGCAATTCATTTAATTTATTGCTATATCATAATAAATTCGATCCCATTTATTAATCAATTGACCAACCTACTCAAAAAAATAAACTAATCCTTCCCCTTCTCACCAACAAATAATTCAGGAAAGGCTATTTTAACCTATACCAGATTCTGTATCTCTTATACACACATTCACAAACAGACAACTAGAATGAACAAAGACAAGTGACTGGAAGTAGGGTGAGGGTTTTCTGGGTCAACACACCAGTTGTGGGACACAGAAGTAGTGGATTTAAACTCACAGAAGCATTTCTGGAAACTAAGGACACACATGCACACTGCTTTAAAAATTTTTAAGATCCAGTCAAACTATTTCAGCATCTACCCCATGAGTGTGTCTAACAGCTTCAGACAAACCTGCTGTTTTTTTTTAAACAAACAAAATTACATTGCTCTGTCAATGTAGTTTATGTCTGGCATTTTGCAGCTGAAGATCTGACAGTGTTTGCTCAGAGTAACTAATACAGAGCACCATATGATCTGAGCGACCCTGTCTTACGTTTCACTCAATGTGAGGATGACCTTTTTGAGAGTTGCAATTTGCATAATTAGTTCATAAAAGTGTTGATGGTGTTTTTGTAAAGACGTGGGCCATAAATTCATATCAAGAGCTCATATTTATACTGGTCCACCTGTTGGATCATTTGTGTGAATACAGGCACCATAAATGCTTCTTATAACCTGGCTGCCTCCTATCAAGTAGTTCGCCCAGACATGAAAATTACAAATAATTTTTTACTCACCCGAATGCCGTTCCAAACCTGTTTGGCATTCTATATTCTGTGGAACACAAAAAGAGATGTTCACACCCTAGTATGTTCACACTGCTCTTTTCCATACAATGAAACTGTAAAGCAAATGTACAGTAATACTGTACAGTATATATAATAAACTCAATAAAACCCCATAAAAGTGGCTTGTATGCTATATTCCAAGACGTCTTAAAGTTGCATACAGTAAAATTGCTGCAAGTTTGACATAATTGATGCCAAACACCAAGGGTTCCCAAATCTCATAACAAATCATGACCAGCCAAGTTTGAATGTGTAGAAACGAAATGGAGATTTGAGAGCTATGAAGGAGAGGAAGATGTTCAGTATTACAAAACAAAACCTACTAGGGCGGCTGTGGCTAAGTTGGTAGAGCGGGTCAGCCACCAATCGCAGGGTTGGTGGTTTGATTCCTGGCCCACACAACTCCACATGCCGAAGTGTCCTTGGGCAAGACACTGAACCCCAAGTTGCTCCCAATGGCAGGCTAGTGCCTTGCATGGCAGCTCTGCCACCATTGGTGTATGAGTGTGTGTGTGAATGGGTGATTGGGAAACAGTGTAAAGCGCTTTGGTAACCTCTAAGGTTAAAAAAAGCTATATAAGTGCAGACCATTTACTCAGGTATTTTTTTCCCCAACATTCAAACTGTGATTGTGATTTAAATCAATGGCCACGTGTGATTGGTTATTTAAATCAATGGCCACGCCCACACTTCCTAAGAACCAATCAGTGCTCTTCTGTTCAATAAAACCCAACCATTGAATTAATAAAAAGATATCAGGGGATCCGAAGACTTTTCCATCAGACCTCATTCGTTGTCACAAATTTGCAGTTAACATTTCAACCACCCTGCATGTCTAATTAAAATATGAAAATGTGTTTTGAAATCTCTTTGTGTTGTCTGGCCCTGAAGACGATAGTGTGGGTGAAAGGTGACTGACTTTGAGTGACGTGTCAGTCGTGGTCACCTCTGAGATTGGACAGAGAGTGTCGGCTGAACAGGTGGCATCTTGGACAGGGTTCTTGGTGATGAATGACATCTGTTCAGGGGCACAAAAGAGATTTTGTTTAGTCACCATCACCAAAAAAGAAAAATGTGCCTGTGTCGTTGCTAGTCTTGGCTTTCAAGAGTTTGGTCTCAAATGGATGAGTAAATGACCTTGTACAAATCCTTTGAGCCCTGGAATCATATTCAGAACAAGTAACCCTGTGACCTGTGAAACAGAGGAGGGCATGAAATCTGATAATTGGGAAAAATGTCAGGTCTAACTCATTTTTCTCAAATTTATAACTTCTGAGTGCTTTTATGGAGATATATATATATATATATATATATATATATATATATATAATTATTAGAGAAATAAATCACAGGAGATCATAGTAAATAGGAGGTTATAATCTCTCTTTATATTTCCCCCACCACCACCACCAAAATAAAATAAAAAATGTTGGTTATGTGACTAGATGATTTACTTTTAAGTTGTTGCCTAATCCCTACTATTTATAATATTTATTCTGTTTAAATTATCCTTATTGTAATACATTTATTAAATTGAACATTAAAGAAAACGTTTAGTTCTCTTACGAGAGGTTCTCTCGTATTGCGTAAGCTAGCTTCATCGGGAAAGATTAATCTTTTCTGAGATATTGAAGCCAAAAAATTATCCTTAATTTTGTATCCATTGTCAACGCAGTGCAGCAACTGCATACCTTGAGCGGGCTAGCTAGCGAGCTCATAGGTTGCTCTGCGGCAACTGCTGCAGCCTATAGACGAACTTGAGTGAACTTGCGTCCAATGACGACGCCAGCGCCGTCACTGTATCAAAGCCCGCCAAAATGGCCGTGGCTAGAGTGCATATAAGCGTAAGTTCAGTAGGCTGGAACCCTGATTTTCATCTATTCAGCGAAGCTCTTCGCATCTCTGAACTGCAGAAGCCGCGTCGCCGTTCGAGGGGCATCTAGCAAGCTTGGACAGCGCTCGAAGAAGCCGGTCGTCTTCGCCACCTTCAGCCGTCCTGCGAGCTACGCCATCCGGCGACGTATTCTTTTTAGAGCAAGCTAGTTCCTCAGCGAACTTCACAAAAAGAGCAACGAGCGTCTTTTTAAAGATGCCTCGCACCACCTGCGCCTCATGCCGCGCCCCTCTCAGCGCCGGAGACCGCCGCCTCATATGCACTCTCTGCCTGGGACTGGAACATGCAGAGCTCGCCCTCGCTGATGGCGGATGCGACCTCTGCGAGGAGCTTCCGATGTTGACCCTGCAGGCTCGACTCGAAGCACTCAAAACCGAAGCCGCCTGTTAGAAGCGACTACCTCGCCGGAGCCTCTTCCTCGAGCCTCGCTTTCACCCTCCCCGCCCCCCCGGGACGCGCAGTTGCCGCCGAGCGGCCGTACTGTTGCCATCTCTGATGACGAGGCGGAGGATAAGGGCTGCTGTTCCATCATGGCTTCGGACAGCGAGGAGTGGTCAGGCTCCCAAGCCTCCTCCTCGGCCCATGAATCCAGCAGGACCCGCCGGAGTCGAGGAAGAACTAACGCTCCTCACACAGGCCGCTGACCACCTCGGCTCGAAGTGGTCACCGCCTCTGAGCAGGCTCCCAACAGACTCGACGGCTGCTTTCTTCAGAGCCGCCGCCAGAGCTCCCTTCCTGCCGAACTCCACGCCGAGCTCTCTAAATCGTGGAACGCCTCTCTTGGCCAGGAACCGATCCCATGTCTCCACCTTCTTGCTTCGGTGGACGGCGCCACCGAGAGGGGCTACTCTTCCATCCCCCGGTCGAGGATTCGGTAGCAGCACACCTTGCCCACCCTCCGCGAGATGGCGGTCTAAGCCAGTGCTCCCGCCTAAGGCCTGCAGAACTACTTCCGCCTGTGTTGGCGCGCCTATGCCGCCGCCGCCAAGCCGCATCTGCTCTGCATTCCATGGCCGCTTTACAGATCCTCCAAGCGGACCTTCTCCGAGAATGGGATGAGAAAGGCAGGCACCCAGAGGCTGTTTCAGATCTAAGGAGCGCGACGGATCTCGCCCTTCAGCGCCACCAAAGCTGCAGCCCAAGCCCTAGGGAAGTGCATGGCCGCGCTGACTGTGACCGAGAGACACCTATGGCTAACGCTAGCCGATATGGGAGAAGCTGAGCGCTCCACGTTCCTCAACGCGCCGCTCTCTCCGTCCGGTCTCTTCGGTTCCGCGGTGAGTGGCATTGTTGACCGCTCGGAAGTCCAGAAAGCCACCCAAGCCATGAATCTCTTCCTGCCTCGTCGCGCTAGCTCCTCGGCAGGCCGCCCACGTGACCAGCCTCCTGCACGAGCCTCTTCACAGCGCCCAGCTCAGCAAAGCCAGACTTCTCAGCGTCGACAGGGCGGCCGCCCTAGAACGCGCTCAGACAGCCGCCGCAGACCGCCGCCCCCCCGCGGCCCTCGGCCTAAGATTGCGCTGAAACCTGAGCAACCGAAGTCCTCCTAGCTTTGTTAAGGAAACGACGGCTCAGTCCCGCCGCGGCCGGACCACTGTCAAAGCTTCGCCCCCTGTCAGTCCCCTTCTCTCTGAGCTTCAGGCTACTGCAGTGGTGGATTCAGCAGCCAACAAGCCGGTGATACTGCCCGCTTGCCTGCACTCAAATGCCGTTTTCACGGCGAACAAAAGAAATTTTGTGAAAAGCAAACATGCCTTATGTGTAGAAAATGTGCCCACAATCCAGTGTTCACCCCTACACACAAGCATAACACTTCCCGTGTCCCTATCAGAGCCCACTCTGGCACAGCCAGCTCGAGTGTTAGAGTCAATAAACGCGCCCACGTAATCCGTCGCGCGCTCCTTCTCTGCCCGCTCTGTCACACGGCCAGCAAACACCTCTCTGTATGTAAGTCCCATGCCCGTGACTATGCTCACGCATCACTTCACAGATGTGACTCTTTCCCCATTTACCTCAATCAGGAAGTCACTCACAGAACAGCCTGTCCCTGCTGTCTGCGAGCAGTCATGCATAAGCACAGTAAGCGGCTCACACATTCTGTTCAGCTCGCTGTGTGCGGCAATCAGGGTGACTTGGCCATTCACCCTCTAGCGTTACGCTTCAAAGCGTGGAAAGCTATCCCAGGGATATCCAAATGGGTGTTAAGCACAATAAAACAGGGCTATTTGCTACAGTTCGATCGCCGCCTTCCCGCTTCAGAGCGCGCTCGAAACTACTGTGAACACGGAAGCAGCCTGCATGCTTCATTCAGAAATAGCAAACCTTCTGTGCAAAAGGGCCATAGAGAGAGTGCCACCTTCTCTGAGCGAGTCAGGGTTTTACAGCCGTTATTTTCTTGTCCCCAAGAAAGACGGCGGCCTCAGACCAATATTAGATCTCAGGGTTTTGAACAAGGTGCTCGCAAAAAGACCGTTCAAAATGCTTACAATCAGGAAACTCCTCGCGCATGTGCGCCAGGGGACTGGTTTATTTCTCTCGATCTGAAAGATGCCTATTTTCAGATTCAGATAAATCCCCGTCACAGGCCATTCTTGAGATTCGCCTCGACGGCCAGGTTTATCAATACACCGTCCTTCCGCTCGGCCTGTCTTTAGCACCTCGTACTTTCACGAAGTGCATGGATGCGGCGCCGCACCCCTGCGGAGTCAGGGCTTGCGAATTCTGAACTATTTGGACGATTGGCTGATTTTGGCACAGTCACATACGGAGCTTCTGTCTCACAGGACAGTTCTCCTCAGTCATCTGAACAGTTTGGGTCTTGCAGTCAATTGGACCAAGAGCTCACTACAGCCCAGTCAGGCAATTTCCTTCCTTGGAATAGAACTAGACTCCATGGCGATGACGGCTCGCTTATCTACACAGCGCACGCGCCGTGTTCAGCGACTAGCCGTGTCCTTTCAGATGAACAGCCTCACGCCTCTGAAAAAATTTCAGAGAATGCTAGGTTACATGGCCTCAGCCGCAGCAGTACTTCAACTGGGTTTACTGTGCATGCGCCCGCTTCAGCATTGGCTGAACAACCGCACGTCTCGCCGGGCTTGGGCCACGGGCCGCCAGCCGATCAGAGTGACTCAGACCTGTATCTCAGCTCTGCAGCCCTGGGCAGTGGCCGAATGGTATCAGTGGGGAGTGACGATGGGAGCTGTATCTCGTCGAAAAGTCATCTCGACAGACGCATCCAACACGGGTTGGGGTCTGCGAGGGCTCTCCGGTTTTTGGCCTATGGTCAGTTCAGGAAAAGCTCCTTCACATAAATTGTCTGGAAATGATAGCGGTCGAGTACGCGCGGCGCTTCCTCCGGTCATTCAGGGTCACCACGCCCTGGTCCGTTCGGACAACAGATCGGTGGTATCCTATCTAAACCGCCAGGGCGGTGTCAGATCCAGGAACCTCTTCCATCTGACAAAACGCATACTGAGTTGGTCCCAGTGCCACCTGCGCCGCTGAGGGCGACGCGACGTGCCAGGCCACCTGAACGACGGCCCAGACAGACTGTCCAGAGACAATATTTCCCCAGGTGAATGGTCCCTGCACGGTCAAACAGTCCAGAAGTTATGGAGCATATTCGGCAGAGCAGAGATAGACCTCTTTAGCGCCAGAAGAGAACTCTCACTGCCCAGTATTTTTCTCGAAAGCGAGGACGCGCTGGCCCAGGACTGGCCCAACCGCCCGCTTTACGCCTTCCCTCCCGCCTCGCTATTGCCACAGGTAATGCAGAGGATCAGGGAAACGCGTCACTCGGTGCTCCTCATAGCCCCGCTGGGAGAATCAGACATGGTTCCCGAGCTTACGCAGCTGTCACTGACAGCCCCGTGGCCCATTCCAGTGAGAGCAGATCTCCTCTCTCAAGCTCGCGGCACGATCTGGCATCCCCACCCAGAGCTGGGCGCTGCACGCGTGGGTGATCAACGACTACCCGTCGCTTTGCCAGAAGGAGTAATAAACACTATCATACACGCTAGAGCCCCTTCCACGAGAAGACTCTATGCGTCCAAATGGTCTGTGTTTTCAAAATGGTGCACCGACAGAGACCTGGACCCACGGACATGTGGGGTGTCGTCGCTGCTCGTGTTTTTACAAGAGCTGCTGGATAAGGGCAGATCCCCATCCACGCCAAAGTGATGCGTGGCGGCCATCGCGGGCGTTCGCTGAACCCTGCACGGCCAGTCACTGGGAAAAACGAGCTGGTCATCCGCTTCCTCAGGGGAGCTAGAAGGATGAACCCCCGCGCCTCCATCGGTTCCTATCTGGGATCTTTCCGTAGTTCTCGAGCTATGAAAGCCCCCTTTCGAACCGCTTCAATCCGTGGATTTGAAATACCTTTCACTCAAAACCGCTTTTCTGACTGCCCTGTCATCAGTTAAACGTGTGGGAGACCTTCACGCGCTGTCTGTCAGCCTGCGTGTCTTGAGTTTGGACCAAGTGACTCCAAGGTCATTTTAAAGCCTAGACACGGCTATGTCCCCAAGGTGATCGGTACTCCTTTCAGAGCACAAATCATTTCCCTATCGGCGCTGCCAGCATCCGATAGCGAACGCGACGCCAATCTCCTTTGCCCAGTCAGAGCAATGAGATTGTATACTGCGCGCCGCATCTTTCAGACGCTCTGAGCAGCTTTTCGCTTCGCTCGGAGGGTGCACCAAGGGTTTCGCCGCCTCGAAACAGACACTGTCTAGGTGGATAGTGGACGCTATTGCTGCCGCGTACGACGTCAAAAGACCTACCATGCCCGTTAGGCATTAGGGCTCACTCCACTAGAGGCATGGCCTCCTCGTGGGCATGGTCCAGCGGGATTTCCATTCACGACATATGTGTGGCAGCGGGCTGGGCTTCCCCTCCACCTTTGTCAGATTTTACAATCTGGAAGTGCCCACCCTGCAGGCAAAACTACTAGCGGTTTATTACGCTACAGCTCCCCTGGTGAGCTGCACTGATGGGACATATTCCACACAGACCGGCACCGCCGCTCTGTCTTTTCCTTCCCACTATGTGCTTATGTATTACACACACACTGGCCCGCACTCTTGCCGGCCAAATATTATTTCCCCACTCACAAGGGCTCCCCGGGTCCCCCCACCCCGGGGCTCATGCAGTGGATGCTTGGCACGCGACGGCGTTGACAATGGGTTCCGTAGCGTAAGCTAGCTTACGCAATACGAGAGAACCTCTCGTAAGAGAACGAGTCGGTTACCTTACGTAACCTCGGTTCTCTCTAGAAGAGGGAACGAGTATTGCGTAGCCGGCCGTGCTTCAGCGCCACGCGCGATTTTCGCTTCATTCAATGAAAACCAGGGTTCCAGCCTACGAACTTACGCTTATATGCACTCTAGCCACGCTCATTTTGGCGGGCTTTGATACAGTGATGGCGCGGGCACCTGTCATTGGACGCAAGTTCACTCAAGTTCGTCTATAGGCTGCAGCAGTTGCCGCAGAGCAACCTATGAGCTCGCTAGCTAGCCCGCTCAAGGTATGCAGTTGCTGCACTGCGTTGACAGTGGATACAAAATTAAAGATAATTTTTTGGCTTCAATAACTCTTACGCTACACATAAGATGAATCTTTCCCGTAGCGTAAGCTAGCTTACGCAATACTCGTTCCCTCTTCTAGAGAGAACCGAGGTTACGTAAGGTAACCGACTCGTTTTTTCATTCTTTAAATAATGTATATCTATCTATGTGTATATATGCCTATAAATACATTATAATATATATATATATATATATATATATATATATATATATATATATAAAATAATATGTATTATTATTACAGGTGAAACTCGAAAAATTAGAATATCGTGCAAAAGTTCATTAATTTCAGTAATTCAACTTAAAAGGTGAAACTAATATATTATATAGACTCATTACAAGCAAAGTAAGATATTTCAAGCCTTTATTTGATATAATTTTGATGATTATGGCTTACAGCTTATGAAAACCCCAAATTCAGAATCTCAGAAAATTAGAATATTACATGAAATCAATAAAAAAAAGGATTTTAAATACAGAAATGTCGGCCCTCTGAAAAGTATAATCATGCATATGTACTCAGTACTTGGTTTGGGCCCCTTTTGCATTAATTACTGCCTCAATGCGCGTGGCATGGATGCTATCAGCCTGTGGCACTTCTGAGGTGTTATGGAAGACCAAGATGCTTCAATAGCGGCCTTCAGCTCTTCTGCATTGTTTGGTCTCATGGCTCTCATCTTTCTTCTTATAATGCCCCATAGATTCTCTATGGGGTTCAGGTCAGGCGAGTTTGCTGGCCAATCAAGCACAGTAATACCATGGTCATTGAACCAGGTTTTGGTACTTTTGGCAGTGTGGGCAGGTGCCAAGTCCTGCTGGAAAATGAAGTCAGCATCTCCATAAAGCTTGTCTGCTGAAGGAAGCATGAAGTGCTCTAAAATGTCCCGGTAGACGACTGCGTTGACTCTGGACTTAATAAAGCACAGTGGACCAACACCAGCCGATGACATGGCTCCCCAAACCAACACAGACTGTGGAAACTTCACAATGGACTTCAAGCATCTTGGATTGTGTGCCTCTCCATTCTTCCTCCAGACTCTGGGAACTTGGTTTCCAAATGAGATGCAAAATTTGCTCTCATCAGAAAAGAGGACATTGGACCACTGAGCAACAGACCAGTTCTTTTTTTCTTTAGCCCAGGTAAGACGCTTCTGACGTTGTTTGTTGTTCAGGAGCTGCTTGACAAGAGGAATAATGACATTTGAAGCCTTAGTCCACTCCTTGTGAAGCTCCCCACACATTTGAATGGCCTTTTCCTGACAATCCTCTCCAGGCTACGGTCATCCCTGCTGCTTGTGCACCTTTTTCTTCCACACTTTTCCCTTCCACTTAACTTTCTATTAATGTGCTTTGATACAGCACTTTGAGAACATCCAACTTCTCTTGCAATTACCTTTTGAGGCTTTCCCTCCTTGTGGAGGGTGTCAATGATGTTTTCTGCACAACTGTCAGGTCAGCAGTCTTCCCCATGATTGTGAATTCAACTGAACCAGACTGAGAGACCATTTAAAGGCTCAGGAACCCTTTGCAGGTGTTTAGCTGATTAGAGTGTGACACTTTGAGCCTACAATACTGAACCTTTTCACAATATTCTAATTTTCTGAGATTCTGAATTTGGGGTTTTCATAAGCTGTAAGCCATAATCATCAAAATTATATCAAATAAAGGCTTGAAATATCTTACTTTGCTTGTAATGAGTCTATATAATATATTAGTTTCACCTTTTAAGTTGAATTACTGAAATGAATTAACTTTTGCACGATATTCTAATTTTTCGAGTTTCACCTGTATTGTTGTTATTTTCGTTGACTTTGGGATGATATATGACCAGGGCACATTCTTTACACATTTTGTGAGATTCTTCCAAGCCCAAATATAAACTCCATTAAAGCAATAAAAACTAATCAGAAACAGTGATTAAGATGAAAAAAAGAGGGAGCAAGAAAGAGAGAGAAAGAAAGTGAGAGAGAGAGTGTGTGTACACCTCATTATAAAAGGCTGTCTTTATGTCAGAGATATTTAAGGGTCCGTGAATGTTTTACATAGAGATTTGACTCCTGTTTGACCCCTCGCTGATTGGCCCAGTCACACACAGCTCGCCTCTGAAATAAATCTTAATGCACAAAGGGACAAAGATTATGTTTTAAATCAACTGAGAGAGTGGTATAATGTACACAATCAAATAGTGAGAGAAAATATATCCATGCATATTAAAGGGATAGTTCACCCAAAAATGAAAATTGTCTCATTATTTTCTCACCCTCATGATATCCCAGGTGTGTATGACTTTCTTTCTTCACCAGAACACATTTGAAGAAAAATAGAAAAATATCTTAGCTCAGTAGGTTCTCTTTGAAGCTCCAAAAATCATAGACAGTTAGCATAAACATAATTGATACAACTCCAGCAGTTAAAGTAATGTCTTCTAAAGTGATATGATTGCTTTTGGTGTGAAAAAGGCCAATATTTAAGTACTTTTTAACTATAAACAATTTCCAGTCAGCAGCTGTATACAAATGCACTGATTTCACGTGGTCTCCCGAGTAATGAATTTGCGTTGCCATACCGATGTAATCTCACGTTCTCCACTCGGTTGAGACATCACGGATAAACACACAAATGCATCATTGTGAGTAAAGAAACAGATAAATACAGATCTAAACCAAAATCAACCAAGCTTCTGTTCAGCCGTGACCAAAAGTATTGGCAGTGACATAAATTTTGTGTTTCGCAAAGTTTTCTGCTTCAGTTGTTGTGGTGTTGATTCACATTGTTTCTAGATTATTGTGCAGAGTGATCAAATGCATTTGAAATTATTGCAAAAAGCTTTAAACTTTATCATAAAAACCCAAATTTCACAGTTTTTTGGCCCTGGCACAAAATGACCAGCTAACATAATTTCACTAGTCATATCAGCAGCACCTGGGAAAGTGTGAACGAGTACTAGTCAGCTGAAATATTTCTGATTGTATTGTAAGTGCAGACTGATTGCTATATAAGGAGGGAAGAAGTGCTTCCAATCATTGTGTTCTTGTTAGCAATGGTTACCTCTAAAGAAAGACGTGCAGCCATCATCGCTTTGAATCAAAATGGCCTCACATGCAAGGAAATTGCTGCAAAGAATATTGCACCTGAAAGAACCCTTTACCGGATCATCAAGAACTTCAAGGAGAGAGGTTCAACTGCAGTGAAGAAGGCTTCAGGATGTCCCAGAGTGTCAAGCAGGCTCCAGGACTTTCTCCTCCTAGGAGTTAGATATGGAATCGTGTCACCACCAGTGCAGAGCTTGCTCAATATTGGCAGCAGTTTGGTGTGAGTGCATCTGCACGCACAGTGAGGACGAAGACTTTTGGACAATGGCCTGGTGTCAAGAAGGGCAGCAAAGAAGCCACTTCTCTCTAAGAAAAACATCAAGGATAGACTGACATTCTGCAGGAAGTACAAGGATTGGACAGCAGAAGACTGGTGCAAAGTTATTTTCTCTGATGAAGCCCCCTTCCGACTGTTTGGGACATCTGGAAAATCAATAGTCCGGAAAAGAAAAGGTGAACGCTACCATGAGTCCTATGTCGTGCCAACAGTGAAGCATCCTGTGACCATCCATGAGTGGGGTTGATTTCATCCAAGGGAGTGGGCTCTCTCACAATTCTGCCCAAAAACACTGCCATGAATAAAGAATGGTATCAAAACGTCCTGCAAGAGCAACTTCTCCCAACCACCCAGGAGCAATTTGGTGATGATCCGTGCATTTTCCAGCATGATGGAGTACCATGTCACAAGGCAAGTGTAATAATAAAGTGGCACGGAGATCATTACATTGAAATTTTGGATCTGTGGTCAGGCAACTCCCCGGATCTTAATCCCATAGAGAACCTGTGGTCAGTCGTCAAAAGGCGGGTGGACAAGCAAAAGCCCACAAATTGTGATCAACTCCAGGCACTAATGAGGCAAGAATGGATCGCTATCAGTCAGGATTTGGCCAAGAAGCTGATATCCAGCATGACAAAGTGAATTGCAGAGGTTATGAAGAACAAGGGTCAACACTGTAAATATTGACTCTTTGCATATATTGAGTGTTTTGCCAATAAAAGCCTTTAAAACTTATGAAATGCTTATCATTGTTTTCCAGTATACCATAGAAAGATGTGAAAAAAGTATCAAACACTGAAGCAGCAAACTTTGCAAAACACAACACTGCTTATTCTTTTGGCCAAGGCTGTACAGCATTCCTCCTTCTCACTTGTAAACAGCACTGCTCTTCTGGCTGTATAGCACATGCCTCAGTTCTCATGGGTTTCAAATGCCAGTACGATTACGCAACGCATGTACCGCACTTGACCGGAAGCACGATTTAGAGTGATAAAAAGTACTTAAATATTTAACTTTTTCACACCAAAAGCGATCGTGTCACTTTAGAAGACATTCATTTAAAAGCTGTTGTCGTATGAATGACATTTTTGCTGACTGTGCTGAAGAGAAATCTCCATTCACTTTTATTTTTAGGACACACTGAGCTATTTTTCTATTATTCTTCAAATGTGTTCTGGTGAAAAAAGAAAGTCATAAACACCTGGGAAACACCAGATAAAAAACTGGGAGTAAATAATGAGAGAATTTTCATTTTTGGGTGAACAATTCGGTTAATGTAATGTCTCCAGTATCTGTTTGACATTATTAAAAGACTTGTTTCATTTTGAGCGATTCATTTTCATTCATTCACAGCTGTGGGAGCCAGACCTCCATCTGGGGTGTTAACTTCAGAGAGTCCTCGATGTGACCTTCACCGTTCATCCTATCAAAATTTTAATCAGAGAGTAAAGAAAAATCTTGAGGCCCAAACAAACTGCCAGCCTCGCTGGACTCCACAAAACAAACATTTGCCTTTTTTAGCATAATATTAGGTAAAAATAATAATTTGCAACTTCTGTTCTGATTTTTTTTCTGACTTCTTTAGATGGAGTATTGCTCATCCAGATGTCCACCATAAAGGAGCTCTCTGTCATTTTTTTCCCATTAAAAATGATTTACTCCTAAATAAATAAATTATATCGGCATTTGAAACTGAAAACTATTAATTTTAAATGATCAAAAATGAATTTGAAATACCACTAGGTGTCATTGTAAGTCCAAGATGCCACAAACAAAAAGTTACTGAGTACACCTTTAATTAAAACATTATGGATTTCTGCATAGCCAGGAGACAATGATTGAAGATTTATGACGTCATACTTGAAACCTTCATTGAATTAAGGCCAGAACAGACTCTATGCATGTACAGTATGTGAACGTAGATGCTTCTAGCAACACAAGCTTGACTTTGTGCATTGATGCATTTCAAAATGTGTCAAAATGCCATTCATAACTCAACACAAGTACGTACTGCATTCTCAACGTTGCCTCAAGGGGCGCTCTAGTGGACATTAGTGTTCTCTCTTTAAAGCATCTACTGTCATGGCGGAACAATAGTCTATCCAGTTTAATGGCACCGACTTATGAAAGGAAACTATATTGCCCCCTTGAGTACTGAGGTTTGTTATCGTCACAGTCAATTTTCTGTGTACGCATTTTCAACCAGACCGTGCGTTGACAATGCATCGACTTAGTACTGACATCTGCGTACTTGTGTTTAGTATGTTTTTGGCCCTCAAGTCAACATTAAATCGAAGCTGACCCTAATCTTATTGTGGATGATTCATTGGTGCACATTATTTCAAAGAAAATCTTTGAGTCTTAGTAGTTTTTCATCAGAATGTAATAAATTGCTTTGCCTCTGAAACGAATTTCCTTTTTTGTTGACGTCATCTAAGTTGTGCAGGCTAAGTATTAGCTAATGTTTACCAATAGTCACATTTTTATTTAGACATTGTTTTAGGGTACTACCAAAATCTTGTTAATAGATAACAAAATAATTTAATGTCAGTTATATTAGATTTGGAAACACCCACTTTTCACGATCGAATCAATTCCTGAGGGATAAGTTGAATTTCCTGTTTCACTCAGAAATATGTCACATTACGGAAGCAAAATGGTTTCATTGACTCGTGTTACAGCTTATAAGAGATTATAAACCAGGTATTCCTAATTCTGGAAAAATAAAACTCTGAACCCATAAATTTAACCCATTAATAGATTTGCAGTTTATCCACATAAATAAGGAAAATGCACATAACTGATCAAATTTCCATTTAATGGAAAATTTGTTTGAAGTGTTTGGAGATGCAAATGAGAATTACAGCAGCAAGACAGGGAAAAAAAATACATAATCCTCAGATATGAATTCATCACACACATTCCTCTGCACCCAAACCTGAAATTGAGAGAGCGAGAGACGGTTACATCGCGGTCACCTCATGCTCTCCAAAGAGTTTCACACAGAAACTGAAAAGTAATCTACTATTACCATATTTAAACTGAAAATAGGTTGCAATATTAATAATCACATTCTGGAAATCTCTGAAGATAGATACACATTTACATATTAACACCCATTATCTGCATAGTGCTCTAAATATCACGAGAAAACATATTTCTTTTCTGTCTAGTACGTCTGTGTGCAATAAAAGATGCCAGCTTACAATACACGCACACAAAAAAGAAAAACTCCAGAGTTTTGATAGAACTAATTCTGCAGTAGAAGGCTGAAAGCATGAACTATTCTGGAATATTTCACTGGAAGCCATTGCCACCAAGTATAATGTTTCATTTTATGTTCCTAATTCAGAAGCAATCACAAACAGTCATGGATGAACATCTGGAGAAAAGGTCCAAAAGTCTGTATATATATATATATATTTTATTATTATTTATTATATTATTGGCATAATAAATTGTGTGGAAAATATTAAGTATTTAAAGAAAAAACATGAATTTCAGAATTTCTTTGTGTTTAAATGACAGTATGAACTCTTGCTTCCATGGACTCCACAAGTTTGGGCAAAACCTGATGATCCATGTTAATCAGCTTGAACTGAAAATGTTCCAAAGAGCATCACATGTGCTTTAATTGAAGCAAGGAAATCTGACCTTCTGTATGAAGTTAACATGGTCAATGTCACAAATTTCCTATATATAGTGCAAAAGCTTATATATTTCTCATTCATCTTACATAATAACATTTCTTTGTATAATATTCCAAAATCCAAACACTTTGTTTGTATTCAGGTTTAAAATGTAATGTTTTCTTCCAGATTTTCAATTTGGTCTCAAGCTTAGCTTTGCAGCTATTTTGTTTAATGGAGTATTAGTGCAATACTGGACCATCTTAAATATTTCTTAGGTTTTGAAGGCCAGATTTTGTATGTGATTTTAGACTTTTGGACCCCACTTTCTATTTGCATTAGAAACACAAGAGGTTCATTTTGGTCAGGTTACATTTGATATCTGATTATGACGTTGACATAATTTGCGCAAATGCTCTGTGATATGCAAATTAGGAACTTTAAGCAACTTGAAACTCATTTAAGCATCTGATTTGCGAAGTATTAATGAGATGGCCTGATTATAACGAACGGTAAGAATGAATAACGAGTATCGCATTATACTTTAATGCACATTTAGTTGATTATGTCAGATTACACATCATAAAATATCTCACAGGCTTCTTTGATAGCCACAGACATAGAAAGACACACAAAACTCCGGTAACTCCATTAGATTCTTCTTTGTGGATTCTTCCTTACGTATGTTCAAGTGTAAATCTTTCCTCTTTGTGATGAAGTGCTTGTTCCTGGGCTGTATTTGGTTCATTATTGATTTTTCGATTGCAGGGCAATGCGTTCTGCCATCACACCCACACCTATATACTAATGATGAGGGGGTTTGAGCAGGTCTGTCTATTTGCCCCGGGCCCAAAGGAAAAATATGAAGAAAAAAAATAAATAAAAGAGGAGGAATAGCGAATGAGAAGGAGAGACCGTTCTGTAGAGTCGAGGAGTTGGTGCATGTGTCCTAATCGGCGTATATGATAAAACCAGAGAAGGTGCTGTACTTGTTGTTGTTGCCCCCGTGGGCTTTGCCCCCATCTAGTTTTATGTAGATTTCATCTCCCGGCTCCAGGTGAAGAACGGCACTGTTGCTGGCGTAGTCATAGTTCTGATCCGCATCTTGGGCGATGGCGCTTGCACGGACCTGCGAGAGGAAAGAAACATTTAGTCAAAAGCTCCAGCTGTCAACTTTCAATACTTGATATGCATACTTTATATGCTACCCAAGTGTATAGAACAGACCTAAACATCTAAGCAGATAAATCTCCTGAGACCCAGCAAAAAAACATTATAAAAAAAAGGTTTGGAGATTTTGATTTTGATTGAAACAAATAACTAGTTAGAATAGTTTATTATGTTATTGTCACACTATATCATTATTATACCATATACTGTATTATTAGCCACACCCTCAAGTAATTTTCTTTTAATAGTGCTTTTCACAATAAACATTGTTTCAAAGCAGTCTAGATACCCAGACCTTTGGTATCACATAAAAGAGCAGAATGTTGTCTTTAAGATGCACCAGGGCTTAAAACAGTGCCATGTATAGTTGTCCAGTATGATACATAAAAATGACAGCAAAAAATAACAAAATGAATGAGTGGGTCTCATGGGGGATGATTGTAAGCAATCAATGCATACTGTAAAACTGACATATCTTTTTTTTATTTTATTTTTTTATTTTAGGACCACAGAAAGTATATATACTATAGTAATATAGTGTATTTCTTTCAGTCTACTTTTTAATGAGACTGTTCATAATGCATCTGTCATGCTGGTGCTTCATGATACATGGAAAACTGCTTGAACTCACTGAGGCTGTTGCATTTATTAACAGTTTGTGTATTTATTTAGCCATGAAAAAAAAAAAGGTCAAATCATTCATTTTCACCTTGCGAATGTTTTTCTTAAATTTAACATACTGATTTGGGTTGGTGCATAACCCAAATCATTGCTTTAAGGAAAATAAAAAATGTAAGTTAGTATCATTAGAGACAAAATCAGTTTTCATAAAATTGCATGCTGGATTATTAATTTCAACATCAGGAAATCTGGTAGAAATGCACTGCTGATTGTTTTCAAATTTATTTCTCAAATCAGAACATCTGAGAATGCTACTAAAGGTTTGTAGGGTACAACAGGGCTAATGGCACACCTTAAGGAAAATTAGCTTTTTTCGGTTCACAAAGTGTATCAAGATTCAACAAATACATTTACTTTCATTGAATATTGAAGAACAACATCAATTGTGTGAAAATAAATAACAACAGATGGTTGTTTTGATAAATTATTTTCTTTCTTTGCTTTTTTTTTTTTTTTTTTTTAAGTGGTGAGGGGACTTATATTGATGTATTTTTAAGACTGGTGCAATTGTTATAGGACACAATTTGTCAGCTTTTGCAAAAACTTTTAAGACCCTTTTTTTCTTGTAACTAATTAAGATAATGCTTATTCAAAATAAAATGATATAATATTTCCATATATATATAAATCCATCAAAACATATCACTGAAATGATAGATGAGTGACAGAAAACCTACATTTTTAAGAAAGAAAGAAATAACTTGGTTTATAAATGCTCATCATTCTTCTGATGCTTTGTATAATAGTCAGAATGTTTTAGCACATACAGTTGTTTGTGTAGTTTCGTGATGTGCGCGCGAGCTCACCTGGTTGTTCTTACACAAATCAGCCCACATGCTGGTTCCGTCTCCTCCTCGCATGAGCACATGGTAAGTAAAGAAGTAAATTCCCGGTATGGAGCAGGTAAATTTCCCCGTCGCGGGGTCGTAATGATTCCCGAGATTCGTGACCACATCATCAAACTTCAGCAGCTCGTAGCCCTCGTGTTGCTTTTTGAGCCCTGCGTAAAAAGCTATTTTAGGTACGGTGCTGTAGGTGGCCGCGCTGATGGCACCTGTGGCCACATTCGGTCCCGGTTGTCCCGGTAATCCAGGTCGGCCTGGGTCTCCTCTCTCCCCGGGCGGTCCAGGTAGCCCCGGTTCCCCAGGCGGGCCCCTCGGACCCGCTTTCCCCGGGCGCCCCGGTTCACCTTTCGGACCTTGTATAAAAGTTGGTAAGGACTGCATTAGGTTGCTGTCCCGGACCGTGTCTGCTGAGACCGTGCTGGTCGGAGATTTTGTGCCATAAGTGTCGCAAACCATCCTGCAGGTGCCGAGCATCTCGTAGTGCGCTGCGGAGGTCCCGGCGGAACTCACCAAAACCGGGATCAGGATCACCAGCACCAGGACCATGACCACGCCGAGCACCCCAGCCGCGATCAACCGCTTCCTGCCGACGAGTCGTGTCAGGACCGGCCGGTCCTCTTGTCTGCTTTTGGGCGAAATTTTGATTGCTGGTGAGGGACCCGTACAGATGAGAAAAAAAGTCCAATTGGTTTTGTTAATGAACTTTTGGCCAGGGCCCCAACCGCTTCTCTTTTTTTCTTCTTCTTCTGAACTTATTTTCTGCTGATGTTGGCTTACTCAAGTCCCACTAAAACACACAGCCCTGCCTCAGCATCCGCACCTCTCCAGAAGCGCATCACCATCAGCATCTCTCCATGTGGACGCGCAAAGAAAACCAAAACTCCACTGACGGACGAAAAAGCACTGCGATAACCTCCCTTTGCTTTTAGCCTTTTTTCTGCGTACACTAGATGGGATGAGTTGGGAATAGCTGGATAAAGGTGGGAGACATAGGCTACAGATCTGGAGAAGTGAGACGCTCTGAGCGCGTGTGTGAGCGCGGCGCAGACCAGGAGAGAGAAAGAGGGAGGGAGAGATCGAGTCTTATAACACACCAAACCACAAGAATCTAACAGACTAAGCTCTCCAGGAGAGACAGGCAAAAAGCAACTAAACCAAAATCAGACGGGACAGTAGACATATCGCACTTGAAAACACAGCGGGGCATGTTGTCACAGTAAATGGGCCAGGTAGTAACAAGGGAAGCTGCTGTTTTTTAACAGTGATTTGAGAATATATTTCTTGAATTATAAAATCTGAAGTAAAAGAAAAGCCAACTTCCATAGAATACCTGTATTTTAAAGGAATTGAGTTATTTCCATCTTTTCATTGCAGTTTAGAGGAAATTTAAAGCAGAATTTAATACATAAAAAGAGAATAATATCTTGAAATGTCTTTAAAAATCAATTACAACATGCATAAACCAGCACATAAAATAATTTGCTTATAAAATGTTTATAACATGTATTATATTGGCATTTAATGGCTTTTTAGTGTTTTATATATATACATATAGTTTGTAAATAAATATAGTACTATTATAATGATGTTTGAAGCAATGTTTAAACAGCAAAAATTGAAAGGTAACATAGAATAATATGAAAACATTTTGGCTAACAGGAAATAATCAACCATATATACTAATAAATTAGAAAAAAAATTTGACAACTTGCCCCAACCCGACATTAATGAAACACTCCAGCCCTGAGAACACAGTTCAACCTTGCATTAAAAGTCTACAATCATAAACCCTTGACTTAATTTATTATATTGTGGTTTTATTGTATTTGCTTGTTTAGCTAAGACCTACTGCAAAAATATGATATTGTAAATTTAGTTTGGAGGATATAATTCACAAAAATATATCTTAATGTTGAACTAGTTGTTTAAAACCAACATACAAAACCCTTTTAATAGGAAAAAAAAATCTATTTGTGCAATTGGACTTTAGACTCAAAGCCTTATAGTTACTGAGATATAGCCCTTGTGACAACTAGCCCTGGTCTCCCTGCATGTAAATACAGTATGTGTAACAGATTCTGTAATGTAGATATTTTTTTGGCCTCATTAAATTGGGTTTCATTGGACATGCAACCCAAACTTTAGCATTCACGCAATCCCGTTTTAGTCAAGTTAATGTTCTAGGTCACAGCACAGTGAAAAAATAAGCTATTGGAAATGTTTATTCATTATTTCGATCAAGTCAATGAGAATGAACTTTCAAGGTAACAGCAGAACTGCTAAACGACACGTCTGCCAATAGTATAGACCTGCCAGTGATGCGCTGCCACTACAGGATGCTAGAACAAATCATTCATTTAACTCCAATCTGAGAATCGAAATTCTTAGGTGCATGACAGTTTTGGTGCATCTCACATAATATTCAACTGGTCATTTGATTAGTGACCTCTGTTTTGCAAAACTATTGGCTACACATTGTGCATCATTGGCCTTCCACTTTGACATATACCATCGCCCTGAAATTCATGTACCATGGTATTTGCATGGTACTCCAAGGCACTTTCAAGAACACCATGGCACTACCATAATACATGTAAAAAATCAAATGGTAGTACCATTTTGCTACTTTTTTGAATGTGTCGTTGGACTGATCCTGGAGGTTTTCGTGTTGTGTTAATAAATTAAAACATATTTTAAACCTACAAACAGTCACATCTCCAATCAGCATGCCATTTATGGTAACCTCTTTAGCAACTGTGTTGGCACTGAATCAGTTTTATTGTTCTGTTTTGATTCAGCGAGATCTTGAACACACCCAATTATTCTCAGACAGCACAATGGACCACTATCCATACTGCTTACCTTGAGTGCTTGATGAAAGTCTGTGTTCAACAGTGTCTCAGACTACACCATTTCATTGGTCGGCCTCGGACCTGCTCTCTAGAGGAGTTTCCCTCACCCCATAAATCAAGTGGCAAAAATCAATGACCTTGGTTAGTGAAGGCCGTAATGCCCTTCAGTGTATGAGCTGCATAGAAAGTACGCCATGAGAAATCGTTGAAACGGGGTGATAAAACAAACTAAACAAACCAAAAAAGTAATCAAGCCAAGCAAAATTGGCTACAAATCTGTAACTCAAGTAACAGAAAAAGACATTCCAGGATTTCACGGAAAGGTCAGTGAGTAATTGTTGGCAGTGACGCGTGTCACCTTGCATGGTGATCCATCACCATATGGAGGCATTTTTAAACTTCATCATCCCATTTCCTATAATCACTGTTAGAAGTATGGTAAACACTCAGGCTGGGATCTAAAGAACCGTTTCTTGAGCAACAGATTGACTGCTTGACGACTTTGGCCAGCAATGAATGTCCAACAATTTGTGCCAAACATTGAAAACCACACCTCTCAAACTCTACAAGACTTAGAGATTGAAATGTGAGGGCATTGAGAAAGTTTCGAAAGCGGATGAAGAATACCAGGGGAGACAGAGAGAAATGGAGAGAATGGGAGAATGGTACATGGTGTGGACTTTGCCATGGACAGATGTTCATGATGAGTTTGGGAGTGTGTCGAAAGAAAGTATATTGGGAAAAAGTATGCACTGGACAGATGTGCCTGCTGAGTGTGAACGAGAAGGATATGGTGGCACACACACAGCTTCTGGACAAGGTAATAATGAGATTAGAATATTAGCTGAGAGGTGTTGAGACAGGAACTTCCATGGGGCTTTCAAAGAACTTCTTCCAACACAAACCGCATCATCTGGCTCACAGCACTGAAAGGTCAGCTCTTTCACCCCCGATCACCTGTCATGGATTTGGTCAGGGCCATGAGAGGGCCTCCAATGGGAAGCTCATTTTTAGATGTGATAATCTTCTTTAGCTCTTTCAGATCACATATTCCAAATCAAGCATTGTGCTTCAGATAATTTACAAGATGTTTTTTTATAACTTCTTTATAACTTTGAAATTCTTTCAAATAGAAAACTTCTGCTCTTTTTGAAGATGGTGTTCCTTATCTGTAATGCAAGAAAATCAATGATTGTGTTTAAATGCACATGAGTGGCAAACACGTGCGGAGTTGGTTTTTGAACAAACATTGTGCCTCATTCATCCACACGCGTGGATCAAATCTATGTTTATTCATAAATTCACAAATTTATTCATAAACTGCCACATTGATTCTGCAATAAAAAACAATACAATAAAATACACAAGACCTAATTCATTAAAAACAAGAGCAGAACCAATTTTTGTGTAGATAGTCATTGTAGAACCCATTTTTTTATTGCATTGATGTGACAATAAACATATTATAATAAAAAAGCTAGCTGAGCACAATTTCTGTGTAAATCGTTCGTAAAATCTTTTTCCGTAAACTGCATTGACACGTCAATAAAATAATTTATAAAAAAAATTAGACCTACCTATTATGATGATGGTTCATGAATCATTTTCATAAACTGTCACTGTCACCTTATTCGTAAAACACGAGCAGAACAAATGTGTAAATAGTTCGTAAAATAATTTTTAAGTAAACTGTCGTATTGATGTGGCAATAAAAAAACAATACAAAAAAATACATAAGACATAATTAATGAAACACAAGCAGTAGAAATGTGTCTGCATGTTTCGCAAATCCATTCTTTTACAAATTCTCGTGATGTGCTTTTCAGAACACTATAACTCTACAGGTCATATGCTTCTACCGATTAACAATTTATGCTGAAATAAGAAATGCTGAATCGTCAAACAAAATGGTGACTTTATTTTAATGTAAAATATTCAGAACATTGCACATGGCTTCATGTGCCCCTAATAAAACATTTACAAATATTACAGCTTTATAATGAGATTGCAATAAAACATTGTGAACTTTTACAATATACAATAGATCTGAAAAATTAAAACTTAGAATTCATCCAAGCTTTGCAGAATTGGATGATGTTAGTGTACGTAACCTAAAGGCGTAGTGGGAGTCACTGTTATTGCTAAATTATTTCAACCACAATCCGGTGCTTTTTAAAACACTGTCCTGTTCTGTAAAAGTTGCACTGTCATGTTACGTTGAAAATAATAACAAAGAGAAACAATGGCTGTTGTGTTGATGTGATATCTTGTTGACCCTCTTAAATGGCCAGTGGGATGATTCTGTCTGGATTCTGCTGTGTGTACCATCTGAAGCTTTCGTTTGCAGCCATTCACATCTGTCATTAAGAGGCAGAGGACGCAGTCAGTGGCGTCCCCCCAGAGACCTGACACAATCCTGCTCCGACTCGACTAAGACCCCAGAACTCTTGCTAAATCCCTGTATGGATACACAAACCTTGTCACTAGCCCCCAGAATTGACTAAGAATTGCTGCTCTCTACATGTGGTTGGCTGGATAGGACAACACTTCCTCTGCCTCTCAAGAGATCTAGGCAAAAAAAAAAAAACCTGATTTACGTCCAATGCGATATAGCTGACAAGAGAGTGCCATTAAATGGATGGTTCACACAAAAATGAAAATTCACATCCCATATGACTTATTTTTTCTGTACAAAAAAAAAAAAAAAGAAAAAAAGAGACATTTTAAGAAATTAATGTACTAAATGGTGACTAGAGCTTTAAAAACAGTAGCTTTGTGTGAGTACTAGACCAACATTTATGGGTTTTTGGAAAATTCTCCACCCTCCAGAAAACTTTGAACCAGTCACTTAATTTTTTTAACTCAAAACTGGATCTGTTGGATTTGTGAACGAATCATTCCGTGAACTATTTGTTTGCAAATTGTACAATTTAAATGTCAGCCTGTTCCTTACAAAAAGCTATATGAATCACTTTTAAAATAATTTTGTGGTGCTTCGCATCATTCTGAAAGCTCCAGTTCCCATTCTGTATAATTGCATGTAAAAAAAAACACACAAGTAATTTCCTTAAAAATGTCTCCATTTGTGTAACCGCATAAGGCTTCAAAACAACATGAGGGGGAGTAAATTATGTTTTCATTTTTAGGTAAACTATTCCTTTAACTCTGACTGTACAAATATGGCACATACAGTTGAAGTCAAAAGTTTACATATACTTAGGTTTAAGTCATTAAAACTTTTATACATTTTTTAACCACTCCACAGATTTCATATTAGCAAACTAGTTTTGGCAAATCGTTTTGGACATGTACTTTGTGCATGACACTAGAATTTTTTCCAACAATTGTTTACAGACAGATTGTTTCATTTTTAAATGACTATGTCACAATTCGAGTGGGCCACAAGTTTACATACACTAAGTTAACTGTGCCTATAAGCAGCTTGGAAAAATCCAAAACATTATGTCAAGCCTTTAGGCAATTAGCTTCTGATAGGACATGTACTGAATTGGAGGTTTATCTCTGGATATATTTTCAAACTCAGTGCCCCTCTGCTTGACATCATGGGAAAATCAAAAGAAATCAGCCAAGACCTCAGAAAAAATATTGTGGACCTCCACAAGTCTGTTTCATCCTTGGGAGCAATTCCCAAATGCCTGAAGTTACCACATTCATCTGTACAAACAATAGTACGCTAGTACAAACACAATGGGACCACACAGCCTTCATACAGCTCAGAAAGGAGACACATTCTGTCTCCCAGAGATGAATGTAGTTTGGTGCGAAAAGTGCAAATCAATCCAAGAACAACAGCAAAGGACCTTGTGAAGATGCTGGAGGAAACAGGTAGACAAGTATCTATATCCACAGTAAAACAATTCCAATATAGAGATAACCTGTTTGGCTGCTCTGCAAGGAAGAAGTCACTGCTCCAAAACCACCATAAAAAAGCAAGACTATAGTTTGCAAGTGCACATGGGGACAAAGATCTTACTTTTTGGAGAAATGTCCTCTGGTAATGAAAGAAAAAATTATGTAACTGTTTGGCCATAATGACCACTGTTATATTTGGAGGAAAAAGGGTGAGGCTTGCAAGCCAAAGAACACCATCCCAACCGTGAGCATGGGGGTGGCAGCATCATGTCGTGGGGGTGCTTTGCAGCAGGTGGGACACTTCACAAAATAGATGGCATCATGAGGAAGGAAAATTATGTGGTTATATTGAAGCAACATCTCAAGACATCAGTCGGGAAGTTAAAGCTCGGTCACAAATGGGTCTTCCAAATGGACAATGACCCCAAGCATACCCCCAAAGTTGTGGCAAAATGGCTTAATGACAACAAAGTAAAAGTACTAGAGTGGCCATCACAATGCCCTGACATCAATCCGATAGAAAATATGTGGGCAGAACTGAAAAAGCATGTGCGAGCAAGGAGGCCTACAAACCTGACTCAGTTACACCAGTTCTGTCTGGATTAATGGGCCAAAATTCCAGCAACTTATTGTGAGAAGCTTGTGAAAGGTTCCCCAAAATGTTTGACCCAAGTTAAACAAGTTATAGGCAATGCTACCAAATATTTACAAAGTGTATGTAAACGTCTGACCCAATGGGAACTAAATGAAAGAAATAAAAGCTGAAAAAAAATAATTATTCTCTCTAATATTATTCTGACATTTCACATTCTTAAAATAAAGTAGTGATTCTAACTGACCTAAGACTGGGAATGTTTTCTAAAATTAAATGGCAGGAATTGTTAAATTGTGAAGGTGTATGTAAACTTCTGACTTCAACTGTAGCCTTAAATGGTGTAAATAGGCAGATTGTTGCGAGAAAACAAAAAGGACAACTTGACACAAAGACATTCAGTTTCTGGGGCATATCTATGGTAGACCCATCCAGAGGTTAGTGGTTAACATAATACTGAAGCAATATAAAACATATTTTCTGAATAAATATAAATTGGGAAGGCACGTGCAGTGAGGTTCAGCACAGAGATTGTTGGATCTTCTTCGCCCTCTTCACTTGTTCTTGGCCGCCAGGGGCTTACGGCTGATCTTCTTGGATTTGTCCATGTTCTTTTTGGGCGCCTCAGGGTTGGCCTGCATGTGTCTCCCATAAAGACTGCAAAACAAAAACAGACATTGTGTTATCACACCTGGCCACTCGTAGTTTCTGCAAAAAGGCTTGAATACAGAGTAGTGAGAAAGAGGAGTTATATTTTTAGCGTTAACCAGCTGAAAGAGGATTAATTGAGTCCAACACACTGACGGGTACCCCAGTGGGACACTGAACTCTCTGTGCTGTCCAAAACCCGTGGCTACAGCTGTGTATGGCACAGAGAGACAATTATCCACAACCACCCAACACAGAGTGGAGAGAGAGAAGACATGTAGGAAGAGCAATTTCCAGTCCAGTGGTCCCTCTCTATTTTAGAAGGACTCTACTCACATAGAGTAGATGCAGTGATACAAAGAAAAAGAGAAAGAAACAGAGAGAAAAAGAGTGGATGAGAGAGTAAGAAAATTGGACGAGAGTGAAAATGTGTATTATGGAGACACGATCCAGACACTGGCTCTGTTCCAAAACCTAGAGCTGCCTTGTTTTCCACTGCCTTCATAGGCAGCATCCTGAATTAAATCTCATAAATGACTGATTTGGAACACTCTACATAGGCGGAAACTTTGGGCTTCATACAAATGGTGACATTAGCATGTTGCTATACTAACGCCATTTTAATTTAAGTATTTTTTATTAAGTTTTGTTATTAAATAAATGTATTTATGATTGACTTATTTATTCATTATTAAGGCTTTCAATTGCTTAAAAGTTTGGTAACACTTTATATGAAGCCCATATTTATAATGCATTAAGTCGTTATAATGCATTAGTAATGTCTCATAATACACCTTATAATATGTTTAACATCTCATAAATTATTGTAACCACGATTATAATATATTATAATACTTACAGTACCTATTCATAGTTATACCTTAGAGTATAATGCATTATAAAACCAGCAACCTCCAATTTTATCTGCAGAAGTTATAATGTATTATATATATATATTTATAATAAACACAATAGGTATGCTTTAAGAAAAGTGACAAAATACATAATATTCATAAGATATTTTTAAGTGGTTATAAGACATTACAAATTATAATTAAAACTATATCAGAAACTCTCTCTCAATAATAATAATAATAATAATAAATATGTATGTTAATCACACATGTAGCCAATCTTCTTGGGTGTAAACATAACCAAGAATAGAAAATAAAAGAAAAATAAATCAAACTCATTCTATACGGGACTCTATTCAATAATATTAAATGTTTGTGAATCTTACTTGGACTTATTTTATAAATAACTTACACTGCATCAGTTTGACTTGTAAAGTATTGTATGTTACAAGTCCATGTTATGGCTGCTTATAAGTAGATATTGCTTTTGTAAATGTAATTAAAGCAGGCAAAGATCCCTTATAATATAATCAAGTCATAAAGCCTTTTGACTGTTTGCACTGTGCTGCTTTTGATGACAGCACTTATACAATTAACTTTATTAGCTTCTGCTGCATTAAAATTGTTATGATGCATTATACTCTTAAGTATAACTATAAATAGGGAAAGTCTTATAATGTATTATAACTGTAATTATAATTTTTTATGAGAAGTCATATCTTATAAGGTGTATTATGAGACATTGTAATTGCAGTATAATGCATGTCTAATGCCTTTGCAATGCATTATAAATATGGGATCCATAGAAAATCAAAATATGTAATGGAATTAATTACACGACAAGCTGATTAATGCATCTTAATCAAAACTAATCAGAAATATACCATTTTGCTGAGAAAGGCCCCAAAATAAAGAAAATCTAATATATATATATATATATATATTAATCTGATATTACACAATAACTCTGATGAGGATGCATTCATGTGTTCCACCTGTGCTGTTTTTAATTGTTGGTCTAGGTACATGTGCGTTAGATGTATACATCTGGAGCATCACACTGGTTTTCAAAGTCATAAATGCCCTGCTTTTATCAGGTTAAAAATAGTTTGAAACTTAAAAATCACATCTCGAGACCATTGGATTCTGTTGTGCTTTGTCCAGCTTTCAAGAACACGTCCTATGTGACCGAGTCTCTGAGGTTTGTTGATACTCACGTGAAAGCTTGAATTGCTCCAAATGTAGGGAAATATGTACGCAACAGCCATTTCTAATTTCAAATCTATGTATCATAGATGGATTTTTTCACTGATCTCAACACAATGTATATTATGGGATTGCATTCTACTTGCAGGATACATGCAATGCTACCTGAAATTTGTCCAAAAGAAGATATCTTAGAAGGCAGGATAATTATGCCTTTTACCATTCGGAACAGCATTTATGTTATTAAAGAATACTATTTGAGAGAGAATTCTAATTGCAGAGATGCAAAATGTCAAGTGGCAGCTCGAATTCATGACTAAAGTTCATATCAAATCTTTACAAAGGACCACACATGGCCAGAATCGTAGCTCAGTGTTTGAGCCGTTTTGATTATGCCGTAACAGAAAAGATGTTAAATGTTCTTTTTGCAAGCAAGTAGTCGTTTAGCAGACACTTTAGAATAAAGTGACCTACAGTACACCTATTTTGGGGTCAAATTGTTTATAGGATATCCCTTGGTGTGTTTGAACCCAAAGTCTTTTGGTTGGCATCTCAGAAATGTAACTTCTATAACTGTAGATTTATGTTTATGAATTTGGCTGACTTAAAGTGCATTCAATGCTCACACTGTCACTATGTGTGTTCTCTGGGATTTAAACCCATGATCTTGTCGTTGCTAGTGACATGCTTTGTCAGTTGGGCTACAGAAACACATTTAACCACTTTAACAACTTATTCTCGAAAATCAATCTCCACTGTAGTTCTAAAAATCTCATTTGCGGTTGCGTATAATCAAATATGGTGCAAGGCCGAATTAAAAAGTTGGACAGTTACAACAAATTTAAAAGAAAAGTTGTGCATAATTTAACATCAGTGAAGTGAAACATCTTTGGTTCTTGCATGTCTCATGACCTTGTCAGTGACCAATACATTCATTGTATTATACAGTTCAGCATTGATATTTTGCTAAATATTTGTTTTACTGAGGAAAGAAAGTCATGTTTTGGATGACATGATGATGTGTAAATTACGACACAATTTTCATTTTTGGGTGAACTATCCCTTTAAGTGCCTTGATCAAGAGCGCAATATCTTTAACCACTGCAGCACATCACCGGAACACCTTAAAGCGGTTTTTAAAAGTAAAAAACATTTTCACTCTAAATATGTACATGACTTTAAGATACTTCTAAGGTTTTGTGACCTGTTTGGGCAGACAGGCCAAGCACTTCTCTCATATGCATGATGACGTCACCGCTAAACTTCTCCATGTGTTTCACAGTAAGTCTCTATTGTTCATTCTGTCTATTTGTATCTCTCTTAAGCACCAGGCAGTTGGTCTATCCATGTGGTCCTGTCTGATGACCTTCCCTGGGGGCCGATGGCCCCTGTTCCTTCCTGCATCCTCCAGTGCTGCCCAGTCAGGCGTGGAAGCAAGAGCCTGCAGGGAGGCACTACTGAGGCCCCTATGGACCCTCAGAGTACAGAAATATCAGAGACCTCTACGACAGCTTTCCATCACATGCATCCCACACTGAACTGCACAAAAAAAACTCCAATAAATAAATAATTCTGACTGCAAAGTGTGTGCATGTGCTGGTTTGTATAGCGTTACTTCAAAGGTTTAGTTTAGCGTTTTTGATTAAGATACAGAGAATGCGAAAGCAAGATATTAGAAACAGGCAATTGCAAAAAAAAAGATAAAGACAACAATGTCAATATTACAGACTGTTTTCATAAGGATATTACAGCATAGAGGATGGCATGGAATCTATTTAATCAGTAACAGTTTACAATAAAGTTTGATTTGTAAACATTAGTAAATGCTTTAGGTATCGTGGACTAACAATGAACAATGTGTTTTTAAAGCATTTATCGTGGTTAATCTAAATGATAGAATTAACGGTAACGCTTTACAATAAGGTTCCATTCGTTAACATTAGTTAATGCATTAGGTATCATGAGCAAACTATTAAAGGGATAGTTCACCCAAAAATAAAAATTCTCTAATTTGCTCTCCCTCATGCCATCCCTGATGTTTATGACTTTATTTATTCAGCAGAACATAAACTAAGATTTTTAGAAGAATATTTCAGCTCTGTTGGTCCCCACAATGCAAGTGAATGGTGACCAGAACTCAGAAGGTCCTAAAATGACATAGAGGCTTACAAGTAATCCATATGAATCCAGTGGTTAAATCCATATCTTCTGAAGCAATATGTAGATGAGGGTGAGAAACATCAATATTGAAGACCTTTTTTTACTATCAATCTCCACTTTTAAACAGCTCCAACTAGTATGTGGCTGAATGTGAAATTGAAAGTTACTTTCAGTGTAGATTTACAGTAAAAAAGAAAATGATTAAAATTGATCCGTTTCTCATATCACTTCTCGTATCACTTCAGAAGCTATAGATTTAACCACTGGAGTCTTATGGATTACTTTTATACTGCCTTTTGGGTCTTTAAATTTCTGGTCACCATTCACTTGCATTGTGAAGACCAACAGCACTAAAATATTATTTGAAAAATCTTCATTTGTGTTCTGTATAAGACAGTCATACATATCTGGGATGGCATTTTTGGGTGAACTATCCCTTTAACAATATATTTTTTACAGCATTTGTTAATCTTTGTTCATAAAAATATAATTGTTTATTTGTTAGTTTATAGTGCATTAACTAACACTAACAAATGTATTAGTATATGTTGAAATACCATTAACTACTACTACTTCTTTCGTCTGATCCTTGATACACATATTTGATTTGGCACAGGTTTTACACCGGATGCCCTTCCTGACACAACCCCCAGTGGCTCGGGGACAGATGATATGCACATGCCTTTATTTGTGCAATTATTTATGGAAATGTAAAAAAAAAATAAACTAATTTAATTAGGTATGACAGTGGGGAAAAAACAGAAAACAAGCATTAGAGTGGTATACAGTATTGAGATATGTCGCGAGCCATAAGTATTTGGAAATGCCGCAAGCCATATTAAAATTGTTGTGTCATCGCATGCGCTTTAAACACTAGGCCATGGCTTCAACATAAGCATAATTCATTATTTTAATTAAAACATCTGTACCTGTCAGAACCAAACAATCATATTAAACGGTCATTAAGACACTTCAAAATCCTAACCAACACTGAAGGGTTAATTTTTTATTCATTCTTGTGATATGATCATGCAGACAGTAAGTTTTCATGAAGCTGCGATCATGTTAGTGGGCTGATACATGAAAGAAAGAAAAGTATGTGTGTGTGTGTAGACAGCAAGATGTTCAGAGTGTGGCTGACTGAAGGAATCAGTGTTGACAGATCCACGTAGATGTTTGCGCTGGTGTCAGGGCTAAATTGGGCTGTTTTACAGCAGGCGGATCTACAGGGGGGTGTGAGCTGAATCCGAAAGCCGTTCTCTCTCTGTCAGTGTCCTGCTGGCTTGATGGCCCCCTCGAGCAGGAAGAGAACACTGAGAGGAACTCCCACCACATCTAACACAATGTTTAAGTTTCAACATGTGATAGTGTCATAAAACTGTCATCAACTGACCAAAGACTGCATCAGAATCCTGCCCAACAAACAAGCCTCACCCTTTATGTGACCCCTTGTCAAAAAATGTATGCAGTCTAGACAAGCTAATCGAAAACATAGACATAAATAGCATTCTTACATTTTAATATTTCATTTAAATAGTAATTTTTCTGGTTCCCACTTCATGCTTCGTTGCTGTTTTGATACTTTTACTTGCCGCTCCGTGCTTTGCTGCATTGCTTTTGGATCTAGCTTCTAATTTTTAAATTAGCAATTCAGCACAGTGCTCAAACGACATAATTTTGCCAAATTCATGTCCTGACTGAAAACACATTTCTTTTGCTTTTACAGTGCACTGATTTCAATTCATTATATTAATTTACATCAACATTTTATTTATCACATTTTATTCATATTCTGATTTCCTGTTCTTAATTGATTAAAAAAATATTATTATTTATTTTTGTATGTTTTTTTGGATTATATACACTGGCAGCCAAAATTTTGGAATAATGTACAGATTTTGCTGTTTTGGAAAATTGGTACTTTAATTCACCAAAGTGGCATTCAACTTATCACAAAGTATTGTCAGGACATTACTGATGAAAAAAACAAAAAGCACCATCGCTATTTGAAAAAAGTATTTTTTGATCAAATCTAGACAGGCCCCATTTCCAGCAGCCATCACTCCAACACTTTATCCTTGAGTAATCATGCTGAATTGCTAATTTGATACTAGAAAATCCCTTGCCATTTTATCAAACACAGTTGAAAGATATTTGGTTCATTAAATTAAACTAAACGTTGTCTTTGTTTGTTTTTGAGTTGCCACAGTATGCAATAGACTGGCATGTATTAAGGTCAATATTAGGTAAAAAATGGCAAAAAAGAAACAGCTTTATCTAGAAACTCATCAGTCAATCCTTGTTTTGAGTAATGAAGGCTATACAATAAATGGCCAAAAAACTGAAGATTTCACACAAAGGTACAATACAGTCTTCAAAGACAAAGGACAACTGGCTCTAACAAGGACAGAAAGAGATGTGGAAGGTCAGATGTACAAGTAAACAAGAGGATAAGTACATCAGAGTCTCTAGTTTGAGAAATAGACGCCTCACATGTCCTCAGCTGACAGCTTCATTGAATTCTACCCGCTAAACACCAGTTTCATGATCAACAGTAAAGAGAAGTCTCAGGGGTGCAGGTCTTACGGGATGAATTGCAAAGAAAAAGATACTTTTGAAACAGAAAATTAAAAAGTTCAGTTAGCCCCGTTGAGCTTTTGTGGGATCAGCTAGACTGTAAGGCTTGTGAGAAGTAGTGCTGCATGATTAATCATATCGCAATCGCGATGTCAGCCTGTGTGATTATATGACGGCAAATGCTGCGATTTTATTAAATAAATAAGTGCATGTGTGGACGTGACAGCCCATTATCTCTGAGAGCTGTTTGACTGGTCATCTTTTTATAAGTTGTGTAGAAAATGGGCAGTCTCAGTTTAGGGAGTGGCACGTGTGGTCATGTCATGTGAGACCCAATCTGACCGGGAGTAGAGGCCGGGAGAGATTTAAAGTTCCGCCGGCTGATGAGCACTCTTAACACGGAGACGCTCGTCTCTCACCCCCGCTGTCTGCAACTCGAGTGTCTGATAGAAACACAGATCACAGCTTTGCGATATGTCTTTAATTTTTGCGATATGTCTTCATATAATACGGAAGCGTGCCATGTAAATGACACAAACTCCAAAACTGTCATTCTCGGTGCAGTCAGAGCTGCTTCAACCAGTAGCGGAAGACACCAAATCTGACCGGGAGTAGAGACAAACTGACAGCTAGAATGCCAAAGATCTGCAAAGCTGTCATTGCTGGACTTGGATTTCATGTCCATTTATTTATTAATTTGGTATGTAGCTACGTAATAATAAGGGTAGTGTGCAGTCGGATGGCTATAATCCCAAAACAGCAATTTAAAAAAAATAATTGTACTAAAAAAGTTTTACGCATAATGCTATGGAGGGAATTCTGACAATTTTTGAATGATGATTCAAATTCACACAAATCTGTCAATCAATTACTTGAACAATTAATTGAAATCTCGGCCTGTGAAACCACAGCAGTATTACAGTGCTGGCCAGATGCAACTAAACACACATTTATCCCCATTTATCTACTTTCCTCTTTGATTAGAGCCAATCTAAGAGCGCACCGGGGCAGGAAAATCTACAGAATCTGTTTCCTGATGCAGTCAGAGATGGTCTTTTTTCTTTGAGTGCTCCAGTTCCACATGGGATAATTAATCTCAGTTACAGTCAAGAGTGTCTAACATAGTCCGGGTGCCCAGTCATAAGTATGTGTGTGTGTTTCTTCAGAATGGTTTCTCAAGCATGTGTTCAGGTGTGTCAGCGGTGAGAGAGAATGAATAAATGATTCATGTGGGTATGGGTGATTGAAGGCTAATTGATTGGTCTTTGAGGTTGGAGGTAATTTGTACATGTGTTCTAGCTGCTATAAGGGGGCGTTTACACAGGACGTGTTGTTTAAAAACAGGGAGACATGGCGCATTAGTAGGCCATATCCACACAAATCCATTTTTGTTTTGAAAATTCAGTTTTCAGTTTCCCAATGTCATCGTTTCCCAAAGCATGCGATAATGGAGAGCATCTTTTCGGTGGAGGAAAACGCCATTCTAGTGAAGATTGGAGGCGTAAACGTAGCTAAATCAATTTGAGGCTCTGCATTACAGAAATTCTACTATGGTTAAGGGGGTTTTAGGTACTGTGCTTCATGTTGTGAATAACACCCCTGAACCATAATCAATGTAGCACAGCCTCTCATGGCTCATTTCTTTATTCTTTCAAACAAACATAACTACAGTACATGCTAATGTTAAATGCAACCAATAAATAGGATGGAACAGAGTGAAAGAAGAGAAAAGAGAGGCAGAGAGAGAGGAGAAATCACATTTCATTGGTGGATGGCAGATTGTTTCTCTTACCTTTAACTATGCTTAACACAAAATAACCCCACAGTTAAACTCCTTTCAGCATAAACACAATAACACTAACATCATCTCAGTATAAAATGCTATCCATGCTGACAGACCGAACGGAAATCCATGCACCGGCTAAATGAGAGTAAATTAATATAATGAAGATAGAAGGCAAACTGGCGGCAGAGCCGCTCATAACTGATCTCTCCCCTGACGCAAACATTATCAACAAGAGCTGCAGGAGCAACCGGGCTCCATTACAACCAATCACAGCAGGCTTTACCATCACATTATAGGACCCAACACAATGAGAATAATAAAAGGAACCAGTGTCTTATCGTTGAAAGAAAAACTTTGTTAATGCTATTGGAAAAATTTAAATAATGTAAAATATATTTTGATCACTACCAATCTAAACTAAAATAAAAATGAACACAAATTAATTTTAGTTTTAGATACACTGTATATTTTACAATGTGAAATTAAATGTGACATGAAACTTTACTAGCCAGCGTTGAGAAATTGATTGTAATTAAACATATTTAAATGATATCAATTAACACATAAATGTTCGAAAAATCCCTAAATTACTAAAAATACAAAAAATAAAAATCATAAGAGTCATAGAATGAAAATGAACTAAAATATAAAATTACAAAAATAAAAAAAATGCAATTAAATTAATAACAGCCGTGAGAGAATTTTTGTTTATATCTATGCACTTTCACATTGTCTAGACACAATTAATGTTTAATAAATAATGAATCATGAGGTACAAATCCATGTTAGTTGAGAAGTTACCCAGCACTTTCATAGCAGGTCTAGTCAGTAAGCAGAAGTTTGGGCTGTTAATGTGGCCTTTTATTGATGAACTCTAGCAGGAGTTCCTGTCTGTGATTCCAACCTAATGAGAAGTGATGAAACTCCGCTCACCTTTAAAACCTCCAAAACCAAGAAATAAACAACACAAACGACACAAACTGTACTCTTAAAGAGAGTTCACCACAAATGTCATTATTTACTCACCCTAATGTCGATCCAAACACATATGCTGTTATAATTTTTTCCTGTGGAGCACAAACTGAGATTTTTGTTGAATATTCACTCAGCTCTTTTTCATAAAACAACAGTTCATAGTGAAAACAGCTGTTAAGCTCAAAAAATGAAAACCAAAAACAAATATAATAATAATATTAATGCTTATTTTAAGTGTTTTTGATTTCTATATTTTGTTTGTTTTATGTTTTTTTCAACCCTTTTTGGTAGTGATGCACCAATCCGATACCTGGAACGGTATTGGCTTCGATACTGAAGCTTTTGGATGGATCGGGTATTGGTCCGACGAGTCCGATCCAAATCCGACACGGTACGTTAGTCAAGTTAGTTACAGTCAAGCTCAAAAAAATGACATAAAGAACCATAAAAACAATTAAAGTAGTTCATACGACTCATGCATTTTATTCAAAGCCACTTGAAGACATGCGATAGCTCTGAGAATCACAAAAGGCTGTGTTTAAGAAGTAAATGTATAACATGCATGAGCAGCTCCAGCGCATCAGTGAATAGAGCTGCTCTGTTTACACACACACACACACACACTCGTCTATTTTTAGCCTTCACGCATGTGCAATATTTGAGCGCTACACACAAACAACATCTCAGATGTAGATGCTCAAAAGTTCGGTTCACTAATAATGTGCATTAAGAATGGCACTGGAGGTGATTTTTTTTTTAATGTATTTATTTTATACCAGAATTTGAATAAAAAGTGAATTAAACTACTGTGAACTTGCCTACAAACAGACACACTTACAGGACTTCCTGGATAGTTCAGAATGTCAAAATAAAAGCTTGAGGGTTTAAAAGTATAAGGTGCACGATTGAGATATATTACTATATATTATATTATTATAATATTTATGATGAATGGGTTCCAAATAATAACTGTGAATGAAAATTGAGCTGATATCTTACAACAAAATTGAACAAAAAAAAGAGATCTAAATCAAGATACAAGTTGAAAACATTTAGCAAAAATAAAACGGCTTCTTTTCTACTGATGACTTAAACTGGAATTACTGTTAATTTTGCTGCAACATTATCCAGTTTACTAGTTAACAAATAATGTGTAGTTAGAGGTTTGCGTTTCTTTACATATTAAAGAGCACACCCAATTAGTTCCACACAATAATGTAAACATATTCTAAACTGATTATGCAAAAAAAAAAAACTGGTATCGGATCAGCTGATATTGAGATTTCTGATATCGGTGCTTTCCTACTTTTTGGATCTTGAGAGTGTTGGTCACTGTAAACTGTTGTAAGGAGAATACTGAAGATCTGTGACAATTCCTAAAAATTTTCGTTTTGTGTTCCACAGAAAAAAATAACAATGTATGGGTTTAACAATAACTTGAGGGTTAATGTGAGCAATTCCAGTGTAAAAACTAGTTCTCTTCAAATCAACACACCAATTTTCCTTCACTATATCAGGCATGTTAATGATCACTTTCATGCACCATTTAGAACTCCCAAACTGAACATAGAAATTCCAGCTTGCACAGTGTGATAGGGCCACCACAAGTCAAAATGTCCAGCTGATCTAGAGAACTGTGGGCACCTGCTGGCTCTTTACCCCTTTAAACTGCATGACTACAGAATAAGGGGCAATATGGGAAATCTGGTGTCAGTTTCTTTGCAGCAGAGCTCGGTCTGAATGCTTGGCCATCTCAGGAGGCAGCAATGCATGAATATAATTAGAAAGAATATGGAAAGGAGAGTTTGTCTATAGTATTGAAACATGGGCGCTGGGTTTAACTAGCAAAGAAACTCACTCAATTAGGAGAGCAATGCGAGTATGCGTAACAAATCTTACAACCTAGAGTTCGCTTAATACAGGGATAGCTCCACTGGAAAAGGTTCAGTTTCCTGAGGTTAATTGTATGGTTTAAGAGCCTAATGGTGATGGATCACAGATCGCCCTTTATGCGGTTCTCACCTGCAGCATTTCAGGTACCGGTCCAATCTTAAACCAATAGGTATTAAACAAGTAAATATCTACAGAGAGCATATTGATTACCAAATCACCACAGACAATGATTTTGACTCATCTCTCAGTTTGTAAAGCAAAATGTATATAATAATAATCCTTTAAACAGTGGGACTATTTTTCTAGGCAGATTAACTTCTTAGTCATGTGTTACCGATGTAATTTATTTTGAGTGTTTTTTTTCTCCCCAATTTGGAATTCCCAACGCACTCCAAGACCTCGTGGTGGCATAATGACGCACCTCAATCCGGTTTGCAGAGGACGAATCTCAGTTGTCTCCATGTCTGAGACGTCAACCTGCACATCTTATCACGAGGCTTGTTGAGCGTGTTACCACGGAGATATAGCACGTGTGGAGGCTTCACGCCATCCACCCACAACTCACCCTATGTGACTCTACCCTCCCTAGCAACCGGGCCAATTTGGTTGCATAGGAGATCTGGCTGGAGTCACTCAGCATGTTCTGGGATTCAAACTCACAAACTCCAGGTGTGGTAGTCAGGGTTTAATGACTTTACATGGTCATGATGGGTGTAGAAATACTTGATATGACATTGCAAAGCAACGTTTAGTAAGCAATTTTCAATATTCTCATGTTAACTTACACCACAGATCTGTTGAATGCTTGATTCTGATTGGTTGACGGACGTTCTAATCTGTGCAATTATTTTTCAAGTGAACGCACGGCTATGAAGTAGTTCCAGGTCTTGACCACATAGCGGTTCCATATCACTTCGCCAAAATATTTCAGTTATTTCAAAGAGCCCTACAGGCAACCACAATGAAATAACCAATTAAAACAAAGACATTGGTTAAGTACATTGAAAAAGAATGACAAACAATGTCTATAATATCCTAAATGTATTTTGATTTCAATTGAAAAGCGTCCTTGGGCTCCCTCTCTTTCTCTCTCATCTCATCCACACACTGAAACTAGAGTCCTAACCAACAAATATAGCCACATCTCCCATGACTTGACCAACACAACAGTTTGTATTATCTGATATAACTTTTGTTAAACGTTTTGTGTTTCAATGTATTTCGCCTTAATAAGTGGAAAGTGGAAAGCACCGCACTAACCCTCCCCGTCTCTTTCGTTCTCTCAGGAACAAAGTCGGCGCAGCCTCACGACTCACTGGAATTGTAAACAGTTTTTTAGCAATGGAAAAGCTGTACAAGTATGGCAACACATGCTGGTGCTGAGAATTAAACTTACACTTTGGCAATTTGAAGCAATGTTATTCAGAGATCGACGAGAGCCACTTTAAACACAATCATACCATGATTTGTTCGAATACTTTTGGTTGGCTGGAATGCATGCGGTTCAAACCATTGAATGTGCATGTAGTTCCGGTCAGTTTTAATCACTGTTCGATATTAATGTGCTGTTTGTAACCCTAGCAACATAACATTACAGAGCAAGCAGAGTGAACTATAGCAACTGAAAACATTTCCCAACCACTTTCATCAGCATAACTAATATAATGGAATTCAGTTCGTTTTACATGGAAGGTGATAAAAGGAACTCAAGACCTATTAAATGCATTTTCGCTGTCCGGCAAGGCGATGCAAGACAATTTAAACTGTTTTATGTGTTGTGTATGTTATGTGCTGAAATGCCGCCAGTAGCCACTAGAGGCACCCTGCGCTCACACATCTTTGACTCCAATGCTGAAGGAGAAGCGCTAATGTTAACAAAATGCGTACAGAATTATACGGTGAAGCACTAAAAATTGCGATATCATTCTTAATTCAGTCAATTGTGCAGCCTTGATGGATACCATACCGATGCCTCACAGGCCAAATTCTGAAGGTTCCAGTGTGTTTTGAATGGTTTTTCCTATTATTATTATACAGTAAGTGCTACTTTTAAGGTCACTGCCACGTTTGTAATGTAATTTCTTTCACATTGTGAAAATCACAATAAATAAAAAATTAAATAATACATTTTCTCTGGAGTGCAAACCCCTCTATGTTCTGTGGATATTATTATATCTGGATTGCGCATTTAAATTCATAATTTTGACAAGTGTGTGGTCGCATTACTTTTTCTCTGTGTCTCAATAGGCAGAGCTTTAGATCTAACGACCATTAGATTGAACTAAATGAACCGTTATTTTTTGTTTTTCCAGTCAAAATTTGTGCTGCAATAAAAATATATTACAGCTGTAACTAATCAATTAATCAGGTTCTCAGTGCTCTGTAGCACCGTCCAGAAGGCAACAGTTCAAAAAGGAAGATGGCTGGGTGTGTGAGGTCCAGAGTAATTTTTTTCCCCATTACATCCGCAATGCGATCTGCTCTGAACAGCTGAAAGCCCGAATATCTAACGCACTGTCTGGAATGGCTTCACTCACCAGGCTTCTGTGAAGCATAAGGCAGCAGAATTTGAAAAGTACTTATTAGTATGGGTGAGGATATGTTGTTCGCCTGCGTCTCATAGTGCGTTTAAACAACATAGCTGCGCCTCTGACTAAAATGTCTGAATAGTCAAAAAACAGGAAAAGATTGCCTGGTATGTGCTGCCGAATGTTCAGCAGTTTGTCCCTGGTAAAACAGATTGGACAAAAATGACTAAACAAAGGACAAACTAACAAAAACAACAAAAGAATTGGAGAGCTACGCACCAAGGCAGCAATCTGTGGCGCCATCCTGATCGTGAAAAACTATGCACTATTTCTATGCACAATACCCAAAATCTTCCATTCCTTCATTAGAAGCAGTCCTACACTTCTGTCAACAGACAGCTTTGACAAGTACTTTACAAAACAAAATAAACAAGTCACTGTGTGTTTGAGAGACTACGTAGATGATCAAGAGGCTTCAGACAGACAATAACCCACATAATCAGACCATCTCGGGAGCATTTCAGAGTTGATATCATCTAATAAATCTTTAATCCTGTTATGCTAACAGATTTATTTATTTATTTATTTCATTTTTATCACATCACTATGCTGCCTTTTTTTCTGTTTGTACTGAGAGTTAATCATTAAAACACACAGCAAGGGGACATCTGACCCCAGACACTGTATGAGAGGGTCTCTCTCTGTATCATAAACATGCAACAATTTATGATCTGTGATCTTTCATTTCCCGCTGACTCATACAGCTTCTCATGCACAGGTCTGATCTGAGTGGATAGATCCAGGACTTGTGTGTGTGTGTCTGTGTGTCATGGTCTGTGCCGCTGGGGAAGTTAATTGCGGCTGGTTTTTCAGTCAGCTACGGACAGCTGTGAAGAAAAGTGCAGCGCTTGAACCGCGGTCAACAAGCGTTTAGATTCGGAGATGAATAAAAGATGCCGGGGAGGCGGCTTTACAATATGTTAATGCATTATGAGCACGGAGAGTCTCCCCGATGCCGTCAGTCAGATATAAGATCTTTCTGTCAGGTTAACAAGCCGGCCTATGAAAAATGCATGACAGGTTATTTCCCCTCTCTGCCTACGGTTCATGCTTAGACTGAACCAACTGACAGAAGAGCGGCAAACAAGAGAAATAAGGACTTGTTGTCAATTGCTTTAATTCTAAATATAAGAGACCATATTGTGTGACATCAGAAGTACATAGAACATTCTAGTACATCATAGCTCAAGAACGAACATGAGTCAGGTTTAAGACAACCACTGCTAATCTTAATGGCCAAACTAAAGATAAAATAGAGGGGAAACACTATAAAATATTGGCTCATGAATATTAAGTAAGTGATGTGAAAGCAGCATGATGCTGAAAGCAGACATTGGTAAGTGTACACTAACCATAGGAGTACCTCTTAGTGCTTGCATTGTTTTCTAAACATTTAAAAACAATACTATGCTATCCTTTTATTGCAATACTTAAGTTTCATTCATTTACATAAGTTTTCAATCTGAATAATAATAAGACTGAGAATATTTTTATCCTACCCATAATATTACCGCAGTTATGGTTGCTACACTAAGAAAAGAAAACAGTGTTTTTAACCAGTATATTTGTCTTGTTTCATGTTAAAAAAGGGGTCATATTCAAAACAAGTGAAAACAATCTGACAAAATACACTTATATTCACGATACATTATCTGAACACAGGCCGTTAAATCTTACACAGATTTGCTTATCAGGTGAATTTATCTCATTTTAAACATAGTTCCACACTTGTTGACCAATTATAATTGACCCTTCGCTAAGCCCCGCCTTAAACGCATTTCTGACCAATCCTGTTTTAGCAGCTGTTGCCGGGCAACCATTATTGACACGTGTTTGCTATTTTCCAATGAGAGCCTACGGAAATAATGTGAGTAATTTTACAGCATTTTGACTCGAGGTACCAAGAGAGGATAAACGCAGTGTTTTTTTCTTTCTTCAATAATGATAATAATAAATGTCAAGAAGAGCATACTATGGATTACACAGTCAGTCCTCATTTCCAAATGAACATTAGTAACCTCAGCGAGGACGCCTACATTTGCTCCAAGGTAAATTAAAGCTAATAACTGAACATTAATTAATTTACTTGATTCAGGTCATGGTAGGGATGGGCACGAGTACACAGAAGTGGCAGCGATGAACGATGGTGATCATGTATGATGTGACTTTTCACTTAATTCGAAATTCAGTGACAATTACCTGACAACTAAACACAGTGATGTCAAAGAGAGAGCTTATTTTTAATTTTTAAATAGATTACATTGTGGTGTTTAGGGGTACAATGATTGCACCTTTCTCTGCAAAATACTGCAAAACATTTTTTATTATCATTTAATGTAAGAACTTGGACTCATTAATGGATATTATAAAAAAATAAAATAATTTGTAAACCTCCCTGCCCTGGGCGTCGACATGTTTGCATGACGTAACATCCACCTGCATCTCGACGAAATGGGATTTCCAAGTTAGAAGTCTGACTTAAAGTGTCATACTGTTGCACTTTCCCCAGATGAAAGGTGGAAATTCCGACTATCCGTGTTGGTTGGAACGCTTCATCACAGCGACAAAAAATTATATACTGAGAGCACCTTTAAGAATGTGTTTTGTTTTGTTTTTTGTTTTTTTTTGCGGTGTGCACCCAAACGAAAGCAGCCTGTAAGTGGATGTCTTTTTAACATCCTGTTTTGGTATTACAAGATGCTGGATCAGTGATCTTAAATGGGAAAATGTCCATCAGGGGAGAAAACTGGATGAGGTGAGGAGCGGTGTGAGAGACAGAGAGAGAGAGAGAGAGAAGTGTGAGTCTTGTGATTTCTTAGCTGAAGGACATTTAGGCAGGTGAGAGTGAAACTGTTTAACTGTGGACATGCAACTACTGAGAATTACACCTGTTAGCACTTGTCTAATGTGAGACAGCTTATGTCTCTCTTTTTCACACAAACACGCAATCACACAAATATATAAACAAACAGAAGTATACACACCAGGATCTCTTCCCCGTAATTAAAGGGATAGTTCACGCAAAAATGTACAAACTGTCATAATTTACAAATATGTATGACTTTCTTCCATGGAACACAAAAGAAGATGTTAGGCAGAATGTTAAGTATCAGACACCATTCACTTTCATTGTATAAGGAAAAGATCATCCTAACATTATGTCTAACTTGTTTGTTTTGTGTTTCACAGAAGAAAAATGTTATATGGCTTTAGAACAATTAAATTATAATTTTTTTGGGTGAAGTCACACCAACTCTACTGAGCAAAACGTCATCACAAATATAATAGAACTTGGAAAAGATAAATGGCAGTTAGATCTGCTTAGTCTCAGATATCTGAGAAATCGAATGTATGTGGCGGTTTTGACAACTACTTGACATGAATTTGATGACAGATCCAAATGGCATTGATTAGCTTAAAATGCAATGTCAGCTACAGTATCAGCGATGCAACCTTCAAACCTTATGGACTTTAATTCGATACAATGCAATGTACATGAAGTCTCAGATTCGTAAGCAATATTGTTAAGTTTCACAACACAAACAGCATTAGTCAGTACGTGTTTTCTAAGGGACTTCGCTTTTGCAGCAGGGACATTTGATTTGCTCTCTGAAATGGGTCTAATTTTATTTATTTTTCCAAATACCATTTATTATTACGACAGAAGCTCTGTTACAGATATTTATCTTTAACTACACATTATCATATGAACAATCAGACTCAGTATAGATTGATTCAAGTTTCACTAACCTTACGAATGAGCATTTTTAACACTTGCTTTCAAAAAGTATACATAACAGTAACAGTTCTCATCTTATTTCAGCTTATTCAGTGAGGAACCGAGTTCAGTCCATGATTCAGACCAATAACTCCTATTATCGATTCAGTTTAATTAAAAAGAACCAGACTTATCAAGAGATTTATTCTAGAATTGGACAGCAGGTTGCACTAAATGCATGCAAAATTAAAATATTTGTAATAGTCACTATCTTTTACAAAACCATTAAAATATTTCAGATAGCAGTATCTGATTTTTACGCACCACAAAGACACACACATACTGTCATGGTGTCAGCACACACTGTGAAGCGTGGTGGTTCTAGCTGTGCCTGCTGGGGAAGATCAGTTCTGGTAAGTGGGTTACGACCGTCCTCTCCAGACAGTGGCACAGCAAGCAGCTAAATGATCAAAAGGAGGGGGATTTGCTTCTCCTGTTAAGGGGGATTGGTAAGTGGAACAGGGGCGTGAAACGTATGCTACAATTAGTGCGGAAACTTCTTTTCCCAGGTCAAAAGGATTTCGATAAGGTTTTTGGCTGGTTGAGTCATCCAAATTGTTTTTCACTAAAGCAAAAAAAATTTTTTTATAAAATGCATTTTGTAGTATTAAAATGAAAATAGATAGAAAAAGAAAGAGTGCTTGTCTGTGACTGAAACAGAATCATAGCGACAAGACTTTTAGGGAAGCGCCTGCAGCTTTCATTTTAATTAGTTTGATTGTGCGTTAAATCATCAGATCCTGAAATAATAAAATAAGTGCACCTTTCCACTCTTTCATCACCATCCTTAGGGTTGTTCCAGAAAAATATATGCCACAATAAAACTGGCCTGTATAAAGACACTAAATATATACCTCACATTTAGTGAGAAGTTTCTCTAAAAGCTGCTGTAAGCGATTCTGTATGAAATGGCACACATAAAAAGTTGCTGTTACCTGACAGATAAAAACTAAAATAGGTGTGCTGAAACAGACAGCCCTAGACTCTGTAAACAGAAAAAAAAAAAAAAATAAAATAAAAGATGTTACAGTTGTATCTTTATTGGGTGGGGTTTTGGAAAGAGCCCCCTTCGGAGTCTAAGTCTGGAAGAAGTTCCAGAACAGCTAACATCGCTTACAGAACATTTAAAGACCCAGATAGGACATTTGTATAAGGGTTGTGAGGTTATATTGCTGGTTTGCGTTTAATCTAATCTGATGGGCATTGAGTGCCGCAACTTATGCCGTGTTTTACAGACTGCAGTAAGTTGTAGTATCTGCTCATCACAGAGCAAGCAGGACTGTTTGCTGGCCCCAGGCTGCTGGAAGACGGACACAGTGAGAACAGCACATCTGACTGCAGGTTGGGCAGTACATCAAGCAAACAGCCCTGAGCGCCCCATGATTCTTGACTGACTGATGCTGCGGTTTAAGAGTTTGGAAACCTGGAGATAGATGAGCTGTAGTTTATGTGACAGGCTCTTTCAACACCGTATCTGTGATGTGTACACACGGTAAAGGACACAATCAGATTGCTGAAATCTGACACTAACAGAGGACTTGTTTACGTGGAGTGATCTGGTGCTAAAGGACTTATGTCGTGTTTACTATGCTTCCTATAGTCAGTCCTACAAGGGATCAAATCTGCTACCTGTGTGTAAGCGGCTAGGATTCTTAACAATTAAGCTACAATTGCCCACCATCTCTTTTATGTCAGTCAAATACACTGTAAAGGGCTGTGCCTTTACTTTTTAAATGTACTTTTAACAGCACAGAATGATGGACAGATCACATACTACTTGTAGGTCTCCGAGCGGATGTACTCAAACACATGAGAGACGCCCAGCTGGAACTGGTCTGCTATAGGAGTCACCCAGGGGTTATTCTCAGCCTTAAACACCTGCTTTGGGCCTGTCAGGTCCAGGTTACCTACAGAGAGAAACAGGGAGAGAGGATTTGAAACAGGAGAAGAGATTAGAAGAATGTGAAAATGGAAGACATGAGACAATAAGAAATGGGACAATTTAAAAGAGACAAAAGGAGATGAGAAAAGACACAAGAGAAGTCAAGAGAAGCAATATAAATTTAAGAGAGCCAAAATGAGTAGACGGAATAAGAAGAAAACAACAAGACAAGATGATACAAGATAGAATACAAAATGAGAAAAGACGAGTTGAGATGAGAAGAGACAAGTCGAGACAAGAAAAGAAACAAGCCGAGAAGTGAAAAGACAAGATGTGTTGAGATGAGACAAGAATTGATGGTAAAGAACAGAAAATAAGTGACGAGAAGAGTGAAGACAAAAAAAGAAACAAGAAGAAACAAGAGAAGAGACCAGATGAGAAGAAAAGAGACGAGAAGTACAGAAGAGAAGAGACGAAAAGAAAAGAAGAGAAGAGAAAATTCAAGAAGGGATGATAAGAGACAAGATAAATTGAGATGACAAGAATAGACGGTAAAGAATAGAAGTGACAAAAAGAGAAAAATGAGAAGAGAATTAGTTTAAACTGTACAAATGAAGCAGTACAGGTGAAAGTGCTAATGTGGCTCATCTTGGCTAACAAGGAGTCTAATGAAATGTTTCTGATTTGCAAACGTTGAGCGAGCTGTCAAAGAGGAGCACACAACACACCTCACAAACATACTCAGATATGCAACCCCCCAAAAACAAACAGACATACATGTACAAGTCAAAAATCAATAGTACAGAAGACGATTGGTCCAGATTAAATTTTCACCTCCCTCTCTCTCTCTCTCTCTCTTTTCACATTGTATAACCGTTTAAAACATAAGCTTTACACATGAGATATTCTGAATAGCAAAGAAAGTCTGTATGTCCTCTTTCCACTCTCTCCTTCACATCCCTCACTTTTTCCTCCTCTTCTTCTCCATTCCTGCTTTTGGCATATGCGCTTGGTTGCTCCTTGTTAGCCGGTCTCTCTCTCTCTTTCTTTCTCACTCACACCGAGAGAGAGAGAGAGAGAGAGAGAGAGAGAGAGAGAAACGGCAGTCTTAACGAGGCTGGTCTGTGGAGTGGGATTACAGGGACATGACAGAGGGTCCTAACAAGCTACACACAGGTCTCCACTACAGAGAGCACAGGACAAAGACCTGCTGACCAGAGCATTCACAGAAACCTATAACACCAACAAACAATTGCTCATTCCAGAAACACTACATAAAACTAGATTTTTATATTTTTTAAGAAAATATTAGTGGCACTTGCCCATGCATAAGTCGCCACCATGATGCTGGAGTGTTATGGATGGTTGCCTGGGCGTTGCTACTCTGTTCCTAGAGTGTTCTAGGTGGTTGCTTATTGGTCAAAAGAGCCATCCCTCAAGACTATATGTTTAGGGCACTTATCAGCTGGTCAGTCTGGGGGACCAGTTGGCAGACCAACAAAGCCAGTTGAACACCAGCTTGAACCAGGCTGGGAGATTAGACCAGTTAGGTCAGTTTACCCCAGTTAAAATCAGCTTAGTCTTTTTTTCTATACATTTTTTACTCTTCTTAAATGCTGAAAATCTGAAAGTCTGACAGCTTAGAAAAGTAATAACACACCTATTATTTTTGTCCAAACTTATTATTCAAGTAAATTATCCTCTTAATTCCCCCACGAAACATAGGGAGACAAAAGTGAGTGTGTGGTGTGTCCATACTGAGAATAACTGTACCAGATGATCTCAATATTGTTAGAAGAGCAGAAGAAAAGTGCTTGTTATAGAGGATGTGTTTATGTGACACTTAAGGTGAGTGCTGATATAATGCTTGTATACTAATGCACTAGAATAGATTGTTGGAACGAAACAAGACGGAAAGAAAAACTGCTGTCAGAAGGACAATCGGTTCTTGTGTGCTGATGCGTGAGTGTGGAGGTTTTTCCAGAGTGAACACTCAGGCGGAGAGCAGTTTAACACAGGTTGACCCCAAGTAGCAACACTCTGTGGGGTCAGTGAGCTGTACTCCCCTCTGTAAACATCCAGCCAATCAGAGAAGAGAGACATATCTACAGCAAATCAGTGTGCCACTCTTGGTAGTAAAATGTATGCGTGGATGTCTTTTGGTTGAGATGGGTGTGCAAAGAATTGTATTTGGTGTATGCATCCCTATCAACCAATCATTACCCTTAGGATTCAATTACATGCAGACATTTACACATAATTGAATGTCTTACCAAGTTCAGGAGGCAGTACTGTGAGTCTGTTCCCCTGAATGTGAAGTTCCTTTAGCTGAGCCAGATCTCCAATCTCCTTGGGCAGAGAGATGAGGTCATTGTCCCTCAGACTCAACTATGAAAAGAGACAGAAGAATTGGAAACTGTTGTGCATCCAACAAATCCTTCATGTTAAGGGACAGGCAAGATTACAGATGACATGAAATCAATATGGACTTTTTTGATTGCTTAAAGGAACGGTTCACCCACAAATGAAAATTGTGTCATCATTTAATTACCCTCATGTTGTCCCAAAACCAAATTACTTTATTTCTTCCATGGAACAAAAAAGGTGAATGTTTAGTCTTCACAGGGTTTATATGCCATAAAATGAAAGTAAATAGTGACTCCAGTCTATCAAGCTCAAAAATAGAAAAAAAAAGAAGAAAAAACACAAAGTAGAAGTAATTGATACAACTTGATGCACTATATTACAAGTCTTCAGAAGCCATTCATTCACTTTGAATACTTCTACTGTGATTTCATGGTTTTTGTCCTTTTTTTGAGCTTGACATTCACTATTATCTTGCATTATGTGGCAAATAAACCCCTGTGGATAAAATCAACCCCAGCCCTTTATTATTTCCCTATAAATATTTGGTTTCACACAGAAATACATAAAATTAAGGAAGCTAAATGCTTTGTGAACGCAGTTTCATGTTGTCTTGAATATTTCAATATTATATGATATATTGTAAGGTAAAATATCAACATTTTATGTTTTTAAGTTACAAAAAGTTAATTATCATTCGTTTTATGTGACTGTGACTGTGCATCCACTCTGATCTGAGCTAGGTGAAGATCAGCCTCTAAATCAGCTCTCACTGCATCTTAAAAAAAGAACACACGGCACAGAGAATAAATCCAACACACAAGGCACACAGCACTGCCACAAAAGCAATTGATTTTAGATGGAATTTAGATAAATTACTCACTATCTGTAGCTTGGCCAGTTTGCTGATGTCTGGGGGCAAAATCTCAAAATCGTTGTCACTGAGATAGAGCGCACGCAGGGTGGCTGAAATGAGAGAGAGAGAGAGAGAGAGAGAGAGAGAGAGAGAGAGAGAGATTATGAGTGTGTGTGTATGTGTAAGAGGCTGGTATATTGCAACCACTGATCAATACAAACAGTCATCTCTGATTGATACAACATGACTACGATCTTGCAAGCACGCACACACACACACACACACACACACACGCATACATGGGATCAACGGATCGACAACTATCATCAAATACACACACACACACACACTGTACTTCAGTGCAAAGTGACAAGAGATAAACTCACAGTCACACTTTCACATATAATACACTATTAAAAAAGCAAGTAAACAAAACTACATATTCTGTACCAAGATAATTTTACAAATCCTATACAACAAGTAGATAATTACTAGGGCTGTAATCAACAACAATTAATCTGTCAGTTGTTTCTTAAATTAATTGAATAATGGGATTTTAAGGAATGTTCATACATCGTTTTTCTTTTTAAGCAAAAATCTCATGGTTACAACACAAGTATAAGGGAAGTTTCTCCTTAAAAAAATACAAATAAAATAAAAGTATATTAATTAGCTGTAAAGTCTAAATCATAATTTTAGCTGTGAGACTGCCGTTATTTGCTAATGAACCTCTAGTTATTCATTACCAATGTAATTGTTATGTTTGGAATTAAATATTGGCTAAAACATCTGACATAACTTTGTACAAACAACTTTTCGCAGACATAAAAATCATCTTCTGTGAAAAGACCTTTACATACACCTCCATCCAATGCTATGATTGGCTAAAGCAACCGGTGGCTCATTCATGAATCATATCAATTTCAACTTGCTTTTAAGAAGTCAGAGTCAATTTCACATCCGATATGACAGCCACTCCAAACAGCAGTGATAAATGATTTGGGAATGTGCTAAAGAGTGTGTGTGTGTGTGTGTGTGTGTGTGTGTAGGGATCAGAGACCTTGATTAATGTTAAGATGGTGTTTTCATTATGTGACTGGCATTAAAATTACAGGTTATTAGTGCTCCATCACTAATCATCATCATCCTCTGATGGGACCAGCTGATTGGACTGATGAAGAGTATGATGATGATGAAGTTAACTGTTATGCTGTTTGCACACTGTTAGTAAAATATCTCACTCAGATTTGATCTTGCGATTTTTAATGTATTTTAGCATGCAATATGAATCAGACATGAATGGTCCCTCAACAGTTTGTGGGCTTGCCGTTCGAGGCCAAGACAAGTAAGAGTGATACAAGCTACTGTGGTGATATGTTGTGTGTTGCTGACTTACTAAGGTAAAAGAAATTCCCGGGCAGCGAGGACTCATTCAGGTTGTTGTATGTGAGATCCAGAACTTCTAATGCAGGAAGAGATCCAAACCCTCTTGGAAGAGTACTCAACCGGTTCATCCTACACACACACACACACACACACACACAGACAATAAAACAGCATTTTAACAAAGTCATCAGCTTTAACATACGCAAGCATACACACACAAACGCGCGCGCGAGCACGTGTAAAACGCCCGTCAATTCTTGACACAGGGGAACCCATTGAAAATCCATAGTAGACTGACTCGTCTGAGCAAACAGAGACAGACAAACGCAGGCCGCACAGATCCATCTCACTGATTATGACTGATATTTCAAACACAACAATGATTTATAACACAGCTCACATATATAACTTGAAAGTTATATACAAAGGGGTCCAAAAGAGACGAATAGTAAAAATGCTTATATTTTGCATTTTTCTAATTTAACATAACTTTTTAATTTCTACAAAAAAATGTTTCAGCATATAGGCATTTGAGTGAAAATTGAGTGAAAAATGAACATGAATGTCAGAATTTCTTAGCATTGGGTTTGTGCCCCTTTGACTCCACAAGTTTGCTTCTGTGTTCTTTTTTTTTTAATTTTTTTTTTAATCCTAGAACGTTTTATTTCCAGGTTTAAATTAGATTCTGAGTCCCAGATTTCAATGAAACCTTTTTGACCCTACTGTATACTTCTTAAAGGGGTCATTTCATGAGGAATCAAATTTTCCTTGATACCAATGCAATAAAAGCATTTATTGAAACTAAGCTGGAAAAATGCCTCGTTCTCTACTTACAAGACTTCCCTACATCATTAGGGAGCCCGTTAATTCATGACCGCCTCTACAGTAACAACATCAATGCCAACTTTATATCACCGCACCCTTGGCCCCGCCCACTGGCGCTCACTTTTCTAAGCAGAGAGAGTGCAGGCGATAACCGAAATGTATTGTGTCTGTTATTGTTAAAATCATAATATTCAATAACATATTACATTTTGGCTGGAAAACTTTAGAACACAGAATTTTAAATTTGTGATCAAGATGCCCCACAATGAGGAAAAAACAAGGAAAAATACAGAGATAGAGAGAAAGACAGACAGCGAGGCGCCTAAAATAGATGCTGATTAACTCTTGCTATTTAAATGTCCTGTCAATGTGTCCTTCCCTTCTTTTCATTTCTTTCTTTCTTTCTTTCTTTCTTTCTTTCTTTCTTTCTTCCTTCCTTCCTTCCAAATCCTTCTTTATTTCCTTCCTTTCACATCCTTCTATAATTCCTTCCATTCTTTTCCTTCATTTCATGTCCCACCGTCAATCCAATTATTTCCTTCCTTTCACGTCCTTCTTTAATTCCTTCCTCTCTGTTCCTTTCAATATTTCTTTCTTTCTTTTTTCTTTCCATTCCTTCCTTTCACTTCTTTTATTTCTACCCTTCTTCCTTCCAAATGACACTCAGTTGCCGTGAAGACACCCAAACTTTTTAACAGATTTAAAAGAAACAAACAAATTGATTCCACCACATGTTTGCGAAGCAATTACAAGCGAAGGGGAATTGTTTTGACAAATGAGATCAGAAAAGCGAGCTGGCACACACTTGTGTGCGCACCCCCACACAAATACGCACATTTGAGTCAGGAGTCGCAGCCGGGAATACAACAACCCAGCTTATGTTTTCAAGATTATGTGTAGAAATGGTGCGTCTGACAGCAAATCAATAAAAATGTGCGGTGCCAGACGCAGGGCAGATCGTGTTGCACTTTAATCCAGCGTGACATTGCGGAGGCTCCACCCTCAGTGGAGAAGGAGAACCCTTGGAATTTGGGTGGTGCTCAGGTGGGTTCTCAATACCAGTGGATGACCAGATGACCAGGGATGAAGTGAGTCAGAGAAAAAGAGAAGAATAAAGAGAGCAGCGCTTCGATTAACCAGACAAAGGATTGACAAGTGCTCCTTTGTCTTTTTAATAGCTATACTTTGAAAACCATGAAATAAGAGATTGTGCAAAACATACAAGACTGATGCTACAAACTGTCTCCTGTCCAAGCAAAATGCAAACAAAGCTTTAAGGTCAGGCCAGGTGATAAAATGAGATATGGAAAGAGATGAGACAAGACAAATGGACAAGAGAGATGGCACAAGAAGAGAACAGGAGAGAAGAAATGAGAAAAAAACAAGGAGATGAAAATAGAAGGAGATGAGAAAAGAATGAGAATAGAAATTAGATGAGAACAAGACAGCAAAGAGGAGAAAGTAGAAAAGAGAACTGAAAAGGCAAGAACAGAAGTGAATGGGGATGAGATTAAAATAAAAGGACATGAGATGAGGTGAGTAGATAGAGATGAGATAAGGGAACAGAAGAGATGAGAAAAGATAAGAGATGAAACGAGGATACAAGATGAGTCAAGAACAGAAGAGACAAGATGAGAAAAGACAATAAATGAGACAAGAGTAGGGCATGAGACGAGATGAGACGAGGAAACAGATGAGCAGAGAAGAGTAGAGTAGATAAGAGATGAGATAAGAAGAGAACAGAAGAGATGAGATGTGTAATGACAAAAAAGGGAAGAGAAGATGAGATAAGAAAAGAGATGAGTACACAAGAAAGACAAGAAACAAGCCAAGAACAGAAGAGACAAGACAAAAAAAGACAAGGAATGAGAGAAAAAGAAGATGAGGCGGAGCAAGAAAAGAGATGGGACAAGAATGAAGGAGATGAGACGAGATGAACAAAGAAGACATAATAAGAGAAAAGAGATGAGGAGTCGGGACGGTCACACTAACCCAAGGTTCAGGTGTTTCAATTTCTGAATGCTACTGATCTGGGTTGGAAGCTCCTCAATTTGGTTATTGAACATGTTCAATACCTCCAAGTTCTTCAGGTCTGCAATGTTTGGAGGCACAGCTAAAGAGAGAGAGAGAAAGGGTGAGAAAAAAGAAATTAGCACAACTATAGTTTTGCGGATATCATCAATCTCACATCAGTCAAAGCATTTCAATTGACTGTCTACTAATCACCAATACAATGTTCAAGATAAAGAGTTCCCAAACGACCATTAAGGTCTAACAAGCAGACAGCAAAGGCTCTCTGGTGACCTGCTGTGGAAAGATGTTCTGTCTTTGATGGCTCAATTATGGGTCACTACCCCAGCGATAGATTAGAAATTTTAATGATGGAGGCCTTAGCATAACGGATCAGTATCGCCCCTCCCTTCCCACAAGGCCATCCTGCCCCCTTCTGCTGCCGACAGAGATCGATGGGCCAAACAGGAGCTCTATCCGATAAATGGCTGATCAATGGCCCCTCATTACGGAGGAGGGAAGGCAGGAGAGGTTTACACAAACAGCATGACACGAATACCTCCAGAGAGATCAACGAGAGCTGGTCAGCCCAGGACACGGTGGAACAAATGATTAAGCTGTCACACCAATGATTTTTTAAATAAATTCAAGTTTCATGACATTTCTAGCCATTTACATGCCCATTAGCTAATGATCTCTTATTAATGATTTAATGTCATATTGTTTGTTAAAATATTTGTTTAACAAACAACAATTAACAACCAATATACCAACAATGTTAAATGACAGTTATATACTATACTGTTGAATTACAAATGTTTTGTATTACTTGCTGTATATATAAGGGACAATGTACTACTACACTCACATTTTCTTGCATTTTATACAGCTACTTATAATTTTGCCAGACAATTATACAGTTTAGTAGTCATTATACAAAAACATTTGATGGTAGAATGCCATGATTGACCAATCAGAATCAATTATACTAGAGAGCTGTGTTATAAATAACTATATAAATAGTGTTCTTGAAATGTAAACTGTAATAAATGTTATATATATAAATTACTCCACCTTGTGCATCCAAGCAAGTAGAGAACATTTGAGTCAGTTCGCTCAATCATTTCCCTTACCTATCCTCCCATAAAAGATACTTGAAATATATAACTGTGTTTCCCTATGTCCCATTGGACCTATGCATATGTCGAGAGACACAGGACACTGAACCCTGTACCGTATGTCAGGGTCCTGGGACAGGCCACACAACAATGCCCAGAACACATCTTCAAATGACATACAAGATTGATCTCAGCTCCGCCATTTCCCTCCTTAAGACATGTCCCTTCACCAGACCTCTACACTTTATCATCTTAAGCCAGAGACAGACCTCTAAATTGCAACCGGCTGCTGGAGGCTGTCCTTTTACAGGCTTTTCTAGTACAATGGAAGCATTTTTTAGTACATGCAGAAACAAGCTGATTGTGAATACAAGAACTGCTTGAAAACACATGCACATCTACATACAGCTGTGTACATTTTAAGTGTATGTCCTTGGCATTAGTAGTGTCTCTATAGCAGGCAGAGCAAGATGATGCTAACAGGACAAAGAGTATGGGACTATATAGAAAGGGTTTGCACCTTTGCCAAGATCTCCTCTCCTCATTACATGAGCTGCTGCCTGCGTGGCCTGAACAGCAGCCCTGCTTTACTCACAAGCCACTAATGAAAGGGTTTCAAATGTCACTGTAATCAATAACTACCATGAAAAGTTCAAAAGATGGGAGATTCCTTATCTCTGCTCTTTAAGCTGCCAGGAGGAGAGGAGACGGAAAAGGAAAAATGAAAAGAAAAAAGGAAAAACGTAAAAGGAAAGGAAAAGAAAATGTAAAAGGAAAGGAGTGGAGGAGGAAAAGGGAAAAGGAAATATAAAAAGAAAAAAGATGAAAAGATATTAAAAGGAAAGAAAGAGCAAAATAAAATGTAAAAGCAAAGGAAAGAAAGAGAAGAAATATGGAACGGTAAAGGAAATTAAACAGGAAAAGGAAATGAAAAGGAAAGGAAAATTAAGGAAGAAGAAAGGGAAAGGAAAAAAAATGAAGGCAAGGATAGGAACGGAAAAAGAAAAATAAAGGAAAGAGGAAAAAAAAGAGGAAAATGTAAAAGGACAAAAAATGGAAGGGAACAAAGAGAGAAAGGAAAGGGAGAAAGAAAGAGGAAAAGGTAAGAAAAAGTAAGGAAAGAGGAGAAAGAAAGAGGAAGAGGTAAAGGAAAGGAGGAAAGGAAAGGGAAAGAAAAAAAGATAAAAGGGTGAGGACTTGAACATGAAAAACGGAATCTCAGGATATATTGTTAATTCATTATAGAAAATATAAAAGTGTCCCATCTTATCTGTAACTGAAAACGACAGTATAATTTTCTCACTCATTTAAAGTAGCAACAAACAAGTAGTGTGACCCGTAACTGAAAGTCTGCTTATAAATCGTATTAAAAAGCTTTGATCATACAACAGACAATACCTGACAGAAATGTGCTTTATCACATCTTCATGGAGATTAAGAATAAGATAAACAAACAAATCCCCGACCAAACATTGCCTGTACAAATCAGATGAGAGTGAACATGGCTCAGGGTGATTACTGTGGACCCAAAGATTATGCGGATGAGGAAAAATCTTAATTTTGAACTCCAAACTACACTGACAAACAGTCGACCAAATATATATACCCCTGAATAAACAAGTTAGAGGAACACACAGAAAGATTCTTCTTAAACTCAGATAGGTCTTCCAAACATGGCAGTTAAAAACAATGTTTACAAAATGCATACTAGTTTCATTTTCTAAATTTAGAATTATCATATTCTCCCCTCTCTCACTCTGTTATGAAGTTTAACAGAATGGTTCACCCAAAAATGAAAATTCTCATAATTTACTCCTCATGCCATCCCAGATGGGTATGACTTTTTTCTTCAGCAGAACACAAACAAAGATTTATAGAAGGATACCTCTGCTCTGTAGGCCCATTCAATGCAAATTAATGGTGGCCACAATTTAAAGCATATAAAGGTAGCATTACAAAGGTAATCCATACAACTGCAGTGGTTAAATACATGTCTTTGAGAGTGTTATGATAGGTGTGGATGAGAAACAGGTCAATATTAAAGACCTGTTTTACTATAAATCTCCATTTTCACTTTCACATTCTTATTCATTTGTTGTTTGGTGAAGCTACATCTTGGGCAGGGAGGAGAATTTATAGTAAAAGAGGACTTAAACGTGATCCGTTTCTCACCAACAACAATCATATCACTTCAGAAGACATGGATTGAATTTTATGGATTACATTTATGCTGCCTTTTTAGAGCTTCACATTCTAGTCCACATTCACTTGTATTGAATAGAACAAAAGAACTGAGATATTCTTCTAAAAATATGAGAAGAAGAAAGAAATTCATGCAAATCTGGCATGGCCTGAGAGTGAGTAAATGATTAGATAATTTTCATTTTTGGGTGAACTACCCCCTTTAAGGCAACTTAAAATGAGCAGACTAGAAAATCAGAACAACCTGTGATTAGCAATGACAAGACAGCCCTCTAGTGGACTTCACCAGGTTCTACCTGCACCTCTCAGGAACCGTAAGTCTCCGGTCATCATCAAATATCTGCTTTGCATTTATAAACCTGCTACAGAATGATTCATATTGTAAAAATCACATGACAACTACATTTTTTTTACGATAATTGTGTATTGACTGTGCATTGTGCACATACGCTTTTGAAGACTGATCAAATTATTTAAATCATATGGCTGTCAAAAAGTGGCCCAATAAACCTGAATTAATCCTTTATAGATATAGGATGAATCAGACACATCCACTGTACTGTCTAAATGTTCATTTCTATGTGCAATAACTGTGCATTGACTCCAAAGCATTATCAAATAAAAAGCTTTCAAATCAAAAAGTTGTAGGTCAAGTGTTGAGCAGGATTCAAGACATACTTACCAATAAAAGGTGTATGCTGATATAACTGATTTTCATGTCTCATAAATAGACATGAAGAGACTGAGACTGAAAATATTAATATCTTACCATTCAGCTTGTTGTGACTTAGCACCAATTGGGTTATATTGGACAAGGTGACTGCAAAACAAAATAACAACACAAGTTTACATGACGTAACTGATGATGTCATTCATCATTGCAACTGTAAACATTTAAATATGACAAAGCAGATCATAACAGTTATATACATTTACAGTGTAAACAAGTCAGAGTCATCCTCCACACATCCATTACACACGATGTAAATTTAAACTTGCAACTGTCCATGTTGAAAACAGCAAACAAATGATCCGTCCACTCACACAGCCCAGGAATATCCAGTAGGTTTGATATTCCTCTGTCACACATGTCCACCTCTGGCAAATTCTTTTCCCGACTCTCCTCCACTATCTTCTTCAGGGACTTAGACATTTTCTACAAGCAAAGATAAATAAATAACAGACCCGACAACAAGCATAGGATATCTTTATTATCTCTAGAACAGTCACATTAGCTTAAAATACTGATGAAGACTAAGCCACTCAAAACAGTATAAATAGCGAACTCAGTTTTTACCTAACTGTGCGGAATAAACGTAAGCATACAGGAAAAACTGATACAAATAACAAATATTCGGACCCTCAGGGCAGTAAAACCAAATATGTTTGTATCAAGTCAGTCGCACAAACCCAACCGGAAGTTGACAGTATGTCTATAAAAGTCTCTGCATTCCTTCCATAAAGTAGTATTTCCGGGGTCCAGAGAAAGCGAAAGAATTTTACGCTGAATTCTGTTCCGTTGTCCAATCTGCTGCTAGAGAGTTGAAAAAAGGAACAAAGATATCCAATCAAAATACGATCCGCTGCATCGTATTGTATCATTCGACCAATCAACGAAAATAAGTTGGAATACAGTTTAGACACCAGAAACGTGTGTAAACGCTATGGTAACTTTGCTGTATCATACCCCCTGACTACGTGTTTTCTTTTTATTAGGGCCCGAGCACCGTTTTTATTTATTTATTTTTTTTATATATATAAAATATCACAAAGCATAAAAGCAATACAGATAAACATGGAAAAAACAAAACAAAAAATACAACTAATTTGCCAGGGTAAGGGAAAAAAACAAAAACCAGGAATAATACAATGCATTTACTTTAAGAGGACACAAAGGATGAATATAGAGATACAGTTTGCAATGCTTTGGGATTAACAGAGCTTTGGATGGTTTCCATGTAATTGTCTAGATCATTTTTAAATAGAGAAAAGAGAGGTTTAGAGCCAGTAAATTTTTGCTTATGTATGTGAAATTTAGCTGGAAACACAAATTATGTAATATTGTCCTGTTTTCTCTTTTGAGTAGTCAAACAAACCAAAGAAAACATCTTTAAAGCGGAAAGAAAAGTCACTTACAAAATAAGATTGGATAAACATTAACAAATCTGACCAAAATGTCTCTGCATGTGTAGCCTACATTGCCAAAACAAGTGAATGACATCTTCCTCAGGAGCGTGACAGAAACAGCAATTCACTACAATGTCTGACTTATATCTCCTAAGAAAGATTTTGGTTGGGTAACATTTGTGAATTAATTTAAATGTTATTTATTTTACTTTATTGGTAAGCAGATACTTATGAGACAAAGACCAAACTTTTTCCCACGGTAAATTCTCTACAATATTATTCCAGCATGTGGGCCCGAGCACCGTAGGTGCTAGTGATTTGCATTCCAGCTCTTTTCAGTGAGCCGGCTCTTTTGGCTCCCAAGCGGCTCTTTAAAATTTTTACATTTTTACATTTTATTTTTTTTCAAGTCAAACAGTTTGTGATAGTTTGACTATGATTGGTGTTAAAACTATTCTAATAAATTTTTTAAATAAATCATACTTTAAAAATGCATTGGTTTGTTATGAAAAAGAATGCAATTAAAAATTTGCATTTAAAGTATAACTTTTTATTGTATATAAACAAAGTGCATTTAAATATAACCATTCAAAATGAATACAGTCTGAACAGCATAATACAATATTGCACCATATCAAATAAAACATAAATAAAAATGTTCTGACAAAAACTGTGTGTATGCAATAAACCCCACTTTTTGAGCATTTCTCATTGAAACATTAAAAATGACTAAAATGTTCAGTTTCCTTTTATAACACAAGACTATCCCTTTCCACTTTGTCAGAAAATGGGGCCAGCTTTTTTGCTTTTTCACAGCACAGTATGTTTCTTCTATCCTATATGATGTAAGTTAGTGATTTGGTTGAGTTGGTCTCACCACAGGAAAGTCTTTAAACTCCAGGAAGTTGCTGGTGCAGCTCTGGCTGGACTGAAGGTGGAACTGCTGCAAGTTCACTTTCACTGCCTCCTGAGGAGGAGCATCCAGTGGCAGGAGGTGAAGTGTACAAGGAGATGGTTATTGAACACGGGAGGAAGCAGGTGAGGAACTACAGCCCCTTGATGATCAACGGGGTCACAGCTGAGAGGGTGAGCAGATTCAAATACCTTGTCCACCTCAGAGAAGACCTCTACTGGACAACACACACAAACAGCTTGGTGACAAGGGTGTGCCAGCAAAAGGCCGTCAGGACTTCCCTGCATTACACCTATATCCAGCAATGCAGGACAAGGGCCAGGAGAATAACCAAAGATTTTTACCACCCCAGATACAGACTCTTTTCAGTGCTCCCATCAGGGAAACACTACCGGATCCTGAGGACCAACACAGAGAGACTCAGGAGGAGTTTATATCCTCAGGCAATCCGGCTACTGAATAGGGACACTTGAGTGAGGCTGTATATTGCAGCATTGTACAGACACAAAACAGTTTACACTATAATTAAAATGTTAATTAATATAGTTCTGTACACTGTGTGCAATTGTACAACCTATAACCCTAACCTAACCCATTTTGCATATATTCTCTACTATATTGTATTGATTTACCTTATTCTTTATAGTCTATATTTATTTATTTTATCATTACGTGGGTGTATGTCATTAGTTTGTTGTTGGTTCTGATTGTTGTTGCACTGTGGGATGAGGAACTAAAGAAAAACATTTCACTACATTACATCACATGTATGTAATATATGTGTGACAAATAATGTGATGGTGATGTGATGGTCTGAGGTGATGATGTAGCATTGAATGTTCCCCTACAAAGTCCTAAGCAGATTGAATCAACATGTCAAAAATATTTGGTCATGAGTGCACTGTGGAATCAAAAAGCACAGTATTAAATTAATTCTTATTTGATGAATTAAAATAGGCATTATTGATATAAATGATTAAACATTATTTACTCACCCTTATGTAGTTCCAAATCTGTATACTGTTTTGTTTTTTGGAACAGAAAAGGAGAATTTCTGAAGAATCTTCACGTAGCTCTTTTCCATACAGTAATAGTTCATAGTGACCATGAATATTATGATCCAAAAAGGACACAAAAAAAACCCACCATAAAAGTAGTACATATGCAATATGTCAAGTCTTCTGAAGCCATACAACAGCTTTGTGTGACAAACAAAAAAAAATAATTATCTCATAATTTGTTCAGCCTCATGCCATCCCAGATGTGTATGACTTTCTGTCTTCTGCAGAACACAAATGAAGATTTTTTAGAAAAATGTCTCTACTCTGTAAGTCCATAAAATGCAAGTAGATGTTGATCAGACCTTTATAGCTCCAAAAGCGGGCAGGTGATGAGGGCAGAGAGAGAATATGACATATGTTCATATTTTAAACGTACTTTGGGTTGGTGTACTTTCAAGACACCACCTGCAGGAGACAGTAGAGTCCACAAAAGCATGCCAAAATTGGACCAAAGTGTCAAAGACATAAAAATTGGTTTTGTGGCTTACAATCTGTCAGTTTTTGTAGCTAGGAGGTCATCCATATGCTAGAGAACCCCTAAAAATTCCCCAGTTTTGATGTACCAATTTAAAATGAGGTCTTCCAGGAGAACACATAAAAAATGTATGACTCATCTTGTTTGCAGGGGCATAAACTATTTTTTTTTTGTCCACTAAAATGTTCAGGACCAGTCCTTCAATATGTCCCACCTAGGGTTGCCACTTTTGAAATTTTAAAATAAGGGACACTTAAGTTTCACACAGTTTTAGCAATAAATGCTTTGAGTTAATATAGGTTATTAATAAAAAAAATGTATATCCTTTCTTATAGGCCTATGCTAAAATAAGAACTTTTCTGACCCATGACTTATTAAAAAAAAGACATAATTTATATTTAAAAAAATATATATGTTTATTAAAATTGTTTTGATTATTTGTCTTCTTTATTTTATTTATGTATACATTTTGGATGGTTAATACATATATATATATTTTTTTAATAATATTTATTTATTTTATTTGTTTATTTTTTTCCTTCACCTGTAGGCCTACTTGTCTTTATGATTGTATTCATACAATGTTTGATTTTATTGAACATTTATGTAGAATAAAACTCCACAGTTTTAGTAACATTTGTGGACTTTTCATACGGTCCCACATTAGCACATATAGTATTAGCACGTTTTAGCTAAATGTGTGGAAGTTTCACACGGTCCCTTTCCCACCGTAGGCAGATTTTTCAACTTATATCAATGTTAAATTGGCGTTCGAGAACTATTTCACCGTGACGCCATCTGACCATCTTAAATACGCGACAAATCGCGTCCCGTATCATTTTATCTTTAAATACGGGACGATCCTATATTTTACAGGACGGGTGGCAACCCTTCACAAATTACTCTTTTAACAGGAAATGTGTCACCACAGGAAATTAAACTGTAGATGCAATAATGATAAAGTTCTTGAATATGTATGTAAAAAACAGCTTACTGTCAATCCAATTGTACATTTGTGTACATATGTATGTTTCAGTGGTATATAGCTTAAAATTGCTCAACCTTTAAAAATGCTTTGATTTATGAAAATACTCTTGTTCATTGTTTTTTCAAGTTATTTCATATTGCATTAATTATTGTTCAAATATACAAAGTTTGATGTATAAAATGTATTCATGTATAAATCAACATTAACCAAGTAATAGTGCAAAAGTGTTTGCTTGGCTGTGAAAGTAGGCTATAGTGCATTGTTAATTCATGTTAACTATTGCATTAATTAATACTAACAAATACAACATTATAGTAAAATGTTACTGTTTTACTTATTGTAAATTAGTGATCAGAGTACACTTGGCTTCACTTCCATGAACATTAGCATACTGCGTAAATATTCCTTTCATTTGCAAATAAATTGTAGAACAGAAAAAAGAAATGGTGAGTACTTTATTGGTCAGTGCTTGACATCATTGGCTGACAAATAGCTATGTCTTGTGGTGAGCGAACCGATTCTATGTTGTGAATGAGCTCTGTTGTTCTAAAAGAATAACAAGAATTGTTGTAAGAATGGGCGGTACTCTCACCCCCCTAATAGATGCCCTACAAAAGTGTTTACCATTCAGTTCTTTTAAAGCCTGGTATTCTTGAAGTGACTGGTGCATTAAATCACAAAGCTGATACAGAACACTATTTATGCCTCTGAACTCTTTGTTTCCTGGTTCTCAGGGACAGCTTTGTCTATGTGCTTCACTATGCAATCATCCCCACATTTTTCATTCTATTTCTATAGGAGAATCATAAAGGAACAAGCTCAGATTAAAAGCAAATATCATCAATCTGATACATAAGTAACAAGTCTGACAGTATCCTTTGAAACAAATACCTATAAATAGACAATAGTTGTGTTCCAAAAACTAGTGAGCTACAGACTAAATTATAAGTGAACTCAAGACACAAAGACTTTTCCAAAACAGAGGCAGCTGCCTTTTGTTGCTTTCTAAGATCACTTGTTTAGTCCAAAATGTAATGCAGTTTTGTGTGTATTTTTTGTTGAAAATTGATCCAAGATAGCAGATCTTTGAGATTTGAGAGAAAATCAAAACATATTTCATTCAGTACCAAAAAGTAGCGATACAAATAGTCAAATCTAACTGAAATTCAAAAGAAAAAGTAGGCCTATCTGTTTGAAATTCAAATCTGATTGCATTATTAGCTTAGCAACATGCTAACACATTCTGGAATCAATTGTGAGTCAAGTCTCTCCTGTGTTTCACATGAAGTGTGCTATTTATGTGCCCTGTGGAGTTGCTGTCTATGTAGAGCACTTCAATTTAGTCACTTATGGGGTTACATTTCAGATAGTATCCTGCCCAAGTATGCAGTAGATAGCAAGGCTGCTCACTAGGTTTTCTATATCAAATAAATCAAGATTTGATTTCTGAGAAGATGGAAAAACTCTACCTAAAGTCTCACTGTAGGTCACTCTGCTGTAACTTCCGAATCTGTAACAAACTCAAGAAACATCTGATTGAACGAGGACCTGAGTCTGGGTGGCAACTCGCATCCACAGAACTTCCACATCAGTGGGGAGAGAGTATCCTCTCCGTCGTACACAGCCACGTAGTCATAGCCACAAGCTGAGGAGGCCTCTTGACTGAAAGAGTTGGATGGATACAGTTGATGAGCTTAATTACTATGGAAACCTTTATAGCCAGGCAGAACAATCCAGTTCATCTGACAGTAATGCCACTTATGGGAAAGGGGTGTTTCCTTAAAAGAAAGCCTCTTGGGACAGATGATGGATGAAAGGCATCCTGTCGGGTAGTGACAGAGCATCTCAGTAGGGTTTATCAGACAAAGAGAGAGACAGATGATCAGTACCAACATGCTTTACTCTCTGAACATCTGTCTCTCTGGTGGAACATGGCTGACAAATGGATGTGTATTGGGGTACAGACTGTAAAGATTTCTGTTTGCGCTGGTGCTCAAATTTGGGGCCAGTAAAGCAAATAGAAACTGGATGTGGAGGTCCCAGCAACAGATCTGTGGGACATGCTCAGATAGCTTCTGAATTAATATGAAGACTTTCATTAATAATGTCAAGATCATGTCTTATTTCACCTTTAAATCGAAAGACAAATATACAAGAAAAGATGTTTTGTGTGAACGAAAATGAAGACAATTTTTTAAGACAAAGTACCTATTATAAAAGCACTTACACTAAGAGCAGCACTATGTGATATTTCATATGTCCAATGCCAGTGGGCATGGCCATGAAGTTTTTGTATTTTCTTGCAAGCATGCACTAAGTCTATTATTAATCATATTGATCAAGTGACATAGAAATCATGGCTTGTATTAACAGTGATTTGTATCAGCCTTCCAAGTTAGGCTCGAAGGATTTCGCTTTGCACTGGCATGATGTTGCACTTAGAATTAGCGCTCTCACGAAAGTTAGATAAGAAATTGCTCATAGCCCTTGTGTGCTCAAGAAGATAGAACCCTAAGATTATTTAGGATTAAGGACTTAATCATTTTAGAATTAAGTTTTTTTGCATTGTGACATTATTTTCATGCAATTAAGCATATTGTGTCCAGCAGTTCTTATTAATGGAAAAAAAGTCTTATTTAATAGGTAGCACTTTACAATGAGGTCATAGATTTTCACATCACAAAACAGAAACTGATAAATCATTGTAAATTAAACTATTATAGTTCTTAACATTACAGTTCTTAACCATATGTGGTATGTGCAGTTGATATTGTGATGATAGTTGGTGATAGAGTGAGCTGGAATGCTGACTGTCATATGTAATGTCTGCAAATGTCTCCTGAAATTACACGATCGCTTTTGGTTTGAAAAAGATTCATATTTAAGTACTTTTTAACTATAAACCATTGTTTCTGGTCAGCAGCTGTATACACATTCACGAGAGCACTGGTTTCTTATGTGAATAATTTGCGTGAAGAAAGTGCAGACCTTGAGCTTGTCATAATATCAATTGAACAGGTCCTTGATATTGAGCTCTTTGTAAGAGTTTCCATTCACTGTGATGGTCCAGCGGTAGTCTGCATTGTTTGGGTAGGTGTGTGGGTAAAGAGGGAAAGCGATCTGGCCCAAACTGCCAGTGATCTCATTGCCATACACTGAGAAAGGAAATACAGTGCAGAGATATACACTGAGAGACATGCAGTGTTAATTTTAAGCCATTTATTGTTTTAGTCATTGTTTTAGTATTTTCATGAAAAGTTTGTCAATATTTAATTGTGTCATATTCATTCATTTTATTTCATTTTAGTCAAAATGGAATATCATTTTAGTCAACAAAAATTACATATTTTATTTGACAATAAACTTCAACTAATGACTAGATAACATTTTTTAAACATTTTGAAAATATTCAAATATTTTGAAATGTGTATGAGGATCATTGACCATGTCACAAATGTAAGGCAATGAAGGCAGACGAAGGTTGAGGATCCAAATGCAGCTTACTTTATTACTAACAAAATACAAAGAAATACCCTCAATGGGGAAATAAACAAGAACAGCGAACTCGGGCAGGGAACACAGACCAGGCTAACTACATTCACAAACATTCAACGACAGACAAGGACTGAACCAAAAACCAGGATATAAATACAAAAACATGGGACAAAGGGGCCAATGAACAAACAGAACACAAACTAGATGACAAGGTGATTAACAGAAACCAAAGGCAAATTAACAAGGGCAGGTGAAAACAATGACAGAGAACACGAACGCTAACAAGGAGACTATGGAGTTAAACAAGGGACAAAAGTGAAAACTAAGGAGTAAAACAAGGGACAAAAAAAAGGTAAACAAAGGGGCAAAGGTAAAACAAGACAAGGTCATACATAACAGACCATAAGGTTGTCTGAGATTATAAAAATTTGAAATTTACTAGAAAAAGTATTTGTAGTATTTTCTACAAACAAAATAATTTAATAATTTAAAAACATGTATTAGTGTAACAATAAAGCAAAATGTACAACAATATTTTCCTTGCACAACATATTTTTTAAGGTAAATAATATTTTAATTTTTGAGACACGAATATCAATATGTTTTTGTTTGTTTGTTGAAGCTCAACCAGCTTCACTAGAAAGATCATGCTGGTCAAGGTTTGTTTGTGAACATACATAGCAATGCTGGTCCACCAGGTAGCCCAGCACCATATCAAAATAACTAATCAGGATAAACCAGCCTAATTTAGACTGGTCTTCAGGCTAGTCTTTTCAGCAGGGTTTACATCATAAGAAACAAAATAAGCCAACTTTCAGACTCACAGTGGGACAATATATCTCTGAATCCAGCTCCGCTGACAGAGCAGTCAGAGGCAAACTTGATCCAAAGAATGTGGCCAATTATGGAGGTGTAGGTGGATGGTAGAGCATCACCACAAAAATGGCCAACCAGAGCACCGGTAGAGTCCCCTTCACGAATCTCCAGGTAGTCGTTATTGCAACATGTGCTTTGCTGGAGCTCAAACATGCTACATCTGAAACAAAGAGAAAAGACTTAATTCTGTTTGTTATTATGAATCCATTAAGGGGTATTTGTAAAATCAGTGTTATATCCTAATTGGCTCACATGAAGGACTGTTTTATGTGGATACCTGGGGAACTAGTGATGGTCCATACACACTCCACATTGAGTGGGTATACATCAGGATAGTTTGGACTGTTGAAAGCTCCAGACTCCAAAAATAGATGCCCACCACAGCCTGGGAAATTGGGTTACCATAATTGAAATTGCAGTCTTTATGGTGACAATTTCCAATCATAATGTTTTAAAATGAATAATGAAGCCCTAACCTGAGGTTGAAGCCATGTAGTTTGCCCTGAAACCTTTCTTAGCTACTACAGAATCTGAGCAGAAGTTTACCAACATGGCATTGCTGAATGACGTGACTGGATGTGGCAACTCATTCCCACAATATTGACCTTCTTAAATTCTTAAATCTTCAGATTGGTCACTTGAATGTTATGGTATATAAAGTCTTAATTCTGATATCTATATAAAGTTATGACCTGATGCAAACAGAGTATTAAAGGAATAGTTCACCCAAAAATTATATTCTTTTAAAATATCTCCTTTTCTGTTTCACAAAAGACAAAGTCATATGGGTTTGGAACAAGAGTAAATGTGACAAAATCTTTTGGGTGAACTGTTCCTTTAAAGTACAGTACATGTTCTCTTGGATAAAGATATATTTTGTCTTTACCGACAGATGAGGCCTCATAACTGTCTCTATATAGGATTTCCAGACTATCATGTGAGCAGTTACTGTACGCAATCTCTAACTCAAAGTCAGTGAAGGACAGGGTCACGTGATTTACTGAAAGAAACATATGTTGGTATCTATTAATTTGTACGTATAACCTGCATTATAGGATGTGACGAGGAGCAGGGTGGGGCCAGGCAGGGCCGAAAGACAAAGAAATGTATTTAAAATTCTATACATTTATTTAAAAACTACTGGTCGGGTAATCGGTTATATGCCTTTTCCACCACCTTAGTTATCGTTATTGGCAAAATCCACTATCAGTCGACCTCTATTAACTATGAACAGGTTCCACTAACATTTGACAACCAGAAAGAGTTAAAATTCCAAATTTGACCTTAGAGCCAACAACCTATGTATAACACCCTATAATGTTTTGCTTGAAAAGTGTGCTTGTGCTGTCTTTCTTTGAAATACATATCACTTGGTTTTGATATTTTATAATCTGTATTTATAACAGTTATGTATAAATATATAAGTGTGGCTTAAGTGTTCAAATGTTACTGCACATTGCATTTTGTCTCAACAGTGCAGACGTCATCACATATAACAGAGTAAGCAAACATGCCAAAATCATAATGAATCAAAATTCACTATGATGAAATCAAGACTGAAATGCAGTTTTAAATGAATGTATGTATGAGAGAAAACAACTCAGTGAATCTGAAATATGTTTAGAGGGTGTATGGATTGTGACGGGCATCAGTGTGGCATAAAAACACCTATGGTCTGTGTGTGATCATGTCTCTAAGCCCTGCCTCTAAGCTCTGATTTCAAGTTCATTTCTGCCCTCTTGACTCCATTCAGTGCTACAGTGGAGGTCAGCATTCCACAAGTCTACATTATAAAACAATCTCACAAAGCCTGGCAGATGCCAACAGGGCATTAGCAAGCACACACACACCCACACAAATACACTCTGAATTTTGTAATCTTATAATTATGGATGTGTTTAATAGATTCGTGTATAATAGACAGAATATCACCAAATACTCTTTAAAGATAAAGACTCAGAATGTAAACGATGTTCTGTATGAGTCAATATTCGAAAAACAAAGTTTGTTAAATCAGTCTTGGACAACACTATGTTCACAATGGAATACTAGCATACTGCTCACAGCATACAGCACGAAACATACTGTAATACTTTAAAAAATAGCACAGTATGAAGTTGAAGTATGTAATGATAAACATTTTAAACAGCAGAATGCAATATTGTTGCTACACAAACTTAATGTGTCTATCTTGGATGTTACTCTCAAAAAAAATACGATTTTTTTTTTTTTTTACGATTTCATTCATTACATTAAAAATATGTTAAAAAATACTAATTTTAGCAAATGTCGTAAGTCATAGGTATTCCATACATGCAGAAAATCTGTTTACTATATGCACAGTATACACACTAAATAGTGTAAAAAAATTGTATGAATAGTATGGTAGTGTACCACTGCAAACTTGGAGAACCAAAAACTGATTTGCCGATCAATTCAATTCAAAAACTATTCAGCCAATTATGAAGATGATTCTCATTCCTTGCTGTGATGCACTTTTCTGGTCGTCAATGTCAGTGTCATATCACATTTGAGACTTATCTGAGAGAGTGAATGTTGACGAATGTTTGATGAAACAAATTTGTGGTTGTACCTCCAGCTTGTCGTAGCTGCACTCAGGGTGATACTCTACATCAAACTCAAGAATGGTGATGGAGATGCTACTGCCAGGACTGGTGTGGATGTACCAGATGCACTCACAACTTGCTGAGTATTTGTTAGGATAACCTGGGCTGTTGAAGGAACAAGAGGGCCCAAAGATCTCCTACTCCAGGGTGCAGAGGGTTTACACATTTAACAAATCTAAATATGATCTTAAGACTTGATGTAATGAGTAGAGGTATATATCGGTTATACCAATTAATCTGTGCTAATAGTTGCTTTTTTGGGGCTATAAGTTATTGGCAAAAATCCACACAAAACTTTATTATTATTATTCCTCCTTGTTCCTCTGTGGCCTGTGCTAGAGTCAACAGTTAGAACAGCTTGACCCTACAGTATAACAGTGGCCTCAAGAGGTGAAATAAAAACAATCATTGACAGACAATATATTCATATGTTAATATAAACTACATTTGATATAGTATTCATTTTGGACTCTTGTAGCATCTATGTCTGTGCCCATCACAGCAAGGAAAGTCCAAGAACATTAGATTATTTTACATTCTATAAATCAGTTTAAAAAGAGGAATGTTCCGTGTTCAATACAAGTTAAGCTAAATCAACAGCATTTGTGGCATAATGTTGATTAACACAAAAAATGTATATTGACTCGTCCCTCCTTTTCTTTAAATCAATTTAAAAAATCTGGGATACAGTGAGGCACTTACAATGGATGTAAATGGAGGGTTTTTGGAGGGTTTAAAAATAGAAATGTGAAGCTTATAATTTTATAGAAGCATTTACATTAATTATTCTATTAAAATGCATGTATTATTTGAGCTTCAAAGTTGTTTAAATCGTCACTTTTACAGTCTTTTTAGTGTTTTAGGTTTTGCTGACGGATGCATCGTCATGGCAAATTAAGTTGTAAATTAACTTTACACTGAAAAGGTAAGTGATTTTATCACATTAAAATAACGTTAAACGCATATTGTTAATGTCTTGTTGCTATACTTTTGAAACAGTGAGTATTTTAATGTAAAAAAATTGGCCCCCATTCACTTCCGTTGTAAGTGCCTCACTGTAACCCAGATTTGTGCTTTTTCTTTTTTTTTTAAGAAAAGGAGGGATGAGGAAAATAATTGTTTTGGTGTAATCAGTATTATGCTACAAATGCTGTTAACTGAACGTAATTTTATTGAATCCAGAACATTCCTTTAATCTGTAATTGGCCTTTTCCACCACCTTAGTTATCGATATTGGCAAACCCACTATCAGTCAACCTCTAGTAAAGATCTTATTATATTTTTGTAGATTTGTCTTGTTTGTAATCCAATTTGGACATCAGAAATCCTCTCGTGTCTATCAACAGTTTCTGATTTCTGTTGAAATAGCTTTGAGCTTGTGTGGTAGGAACTCTGATTCACATACAACCTAATATTTTGGTACCATTATAATATACTTTGATATGTATATTATAATGGTACCAAAATATTTGGTATCTATACAGTATATATCAAAATGCCATGGTTTTCCCATCTGATTCTGATTCCATCACTATACTATAATGCCACTACAGAACTAAAAGGAATTCTGATTGTGTCAGCACTTTATCAATTTGATCATTTGTTTTGTGTAAGTTTCTGTCTATAAGTAAATATGGTTTGAGATGCCAAAGAGGACAGATGGTTACATTACAGCAGGGGTCCCCAAACTACGGCCCGCGGGCCGAATACGGCCCGCCCCCACATTTGGACCGGCCCTCTGAACAATGCCATGCAGAGAAATATTTTTACAATTTAATTTTAAATATGTTTTAATCATATCATATTTGTGTTTGATAATACATATTGGTTTTCAAAATAAAATTTCCCTTAGTTATAATTATTAAAGTAGCCAAATTGTTTGTTAGATTCACCCGGATTAACGTTCCATCGTGATCGAGCGGGTGCACGCGATCCAGCAAGAAAATTTAAAGTGACAACAAAATGGCCGAACGGTTGGGAAAGAGAAAAGTTGATTCAGAATGCAGGGTATTTAACCAAAAGTGGACAAGTGATTATTTTTTTGTTGGCTGTTTGCCTCATCTGTCAAGAAACAGTCTCCGTGTTCAAAGAATACAATCTGCGCCAACACTATGAAACCCGCCACAGAGACAAGTATGCGAGTTTACAAGGCCAAATGAGAGCAGACAAAGTGTCGAAGCTAAAAAGTGGACTGTCTGCTCAGCAAAATGCGTTTGTACGGCAAACCCAGTTGAACCAGTCATCCATTCGAGCTAGCTTTCAGGTAGCTAAACTGATTGCAACCTGCGGTAGGCCATTCAGTGATGGTGTTCGTAAAGAAATGTATGAATGCTGTTGCGGAGGAGGTGTGCCCCGATAAGAAAGACGTCTTAAATGCGGTGAGTCTGTCCGCAAGTACAATCACCAGACGAATTGAAGAAATGGGGTATAATATGCCAACTGAAGGAAAAAGTGAAAGAATTAGATTTTTTTGCATTAGCGCTGGATGAAAGTAATGACGTGCAGGACACGGCACAGCTGCTCATTTTTCTTCGTGGAGTTAGCTCAAACTTTGAAGTGTCCGAGGAGCTGGCAGCCCTAAAAAGTCTCAAAGGTACTACGACAGGGGAGGATATTTTTGGTAAAGTGTGCCAAATGATAGAAGAGTTGGATCTAGACTGGTCTAAGCTGGCCAGCATCACGACTGACGGAGCTCCTAGTATGGTTGGCGCGTCAAGGGGACATAGTTCACACTGATTAGCCTAATACGCATGAGTAAGTAAATAATTTGATTTCAATAGCAATGAATATGAAAAAATGTCATTACGATAGTAATAATGCTCTTTTAATAGGTTATATATCACTTGATATGTATGGTGCATAAATAATAAATTAATCTAGCATTAGGAGGCATAATACTGTAAATCCATTTAAAATCATAATAAAATCTCCAGAATAAATCACTCCGGCCCATGCCATTTTCTGTTAGACTACGGCCCTCCATTATAGAAAGGAAAAATTATGTGGCCCTCATAGAAAAAAGTTTGGGGACCCCTGCATTACAGTATACAGATCAGACAGTGATAAAAGTCTCACACCAAGCTTATCAGAGGAAATATGATGCCATATTGTCTCTCACTGCCAGAAAGGCATTAGCAACCTGATTAAAACGTGGTCAATGTAATATGATCGGTCAGAGCAGTTTTATTCTCTCCACCCCCACAGTCTTAATCAATAAGATCAATCTGTGCAGCGTCCGCAAGTCTGAGAGAGGAAGAAGGAAGGGTGGAGCTACTTTTCAGTCTTTCAAAATGGATGAATTGGCGCCATATGTCTGTGAAGAGGGGAGGGTGTGGTCGGGCCGTGAGGATACACGCCCAGCGCTGAGTTGCCTAATCAGTGGGAGGGAGATAAGGGAAGAGCGGTGATGCCAGAGAGAGAGAGAGAGAGAGAGAGAGAGAGAGATACACGCGTGGCCACTCTGTGTGTGTGTTTATGTTGCTGTGTTTTCAGTTTGATGTTCTGTATGATTCAAGTTTAGTTGTTTGTTACTCCTGTTCCCGCATCCTCCTTTCCCAAACTGTTACAATGTCATTTCTGCATACAGTGTAACAACGTAATTACATAAATAACGATTGCTTAAAAACTGGTTCCTCAAACACTCCTTCCACCTGCCCACCATTGTTCACCAGACAGGTAGTCCCGCCCCAAATTCACATTATTGATTAAAGTCAAAAATTGGCATGTTGGGTCGCTCTTACAAACAAAGCAATATTTTGATAGCACTTTTCCACCGATCTAGATGGAACACCATCTTCACAATTCAGCGGGAGTGCAGCCCCGCAACTGAATCTACAGCATGAAACTCACAGTGCAACCAATGTAGTCCAATACTCGTACTAATCACTCTTATGAGCCAGTTCTTTTCAATCTATTGTGCGACCAGTGAAGTGAGTTTCCTAATCTAATGACTCTTAGAAGCTGGTTCTCCCAATTTGGAATGCTCAATTCCCACTACTTAGTAGGTCCTCGTGGTGGCATGGTTACTCACCTCAATCCAGGTGGTGGAGGACAAGTCTCAGTTGCCTCCACTTCTGAGACCATCAATCCACGCATCTTATCACGTGGCTCACTGTGCATGACACCACGGAGACTCACAGCACGTGGAGGCTCATGCTGCTCTCCGCAACCCACGCAGAACTATCCACGCGCCCCATTGAGAGTGAGAACCACTAATCGAAACCATGAGGAGGTTACCATAAGTGACTCTATTTGGTTGCTTAGAAGACCTGGCTGGAGTCACTCAGCACACCCTGGATTTTAATTTGTGACTCCAGGGGTAGTATGCAACGCCAATACTCGCTGTGCTACCCAGGCCCCATAAGCCGCTTCTTTAGATAAATGTACAGTGAGACCAGTGTAGTGCAGTTCCCAAATGAATGACTCTTATGAGCATTTTCTTTTGAATCTTCAGCGCAAAACACGTTGTGCGTCCAGTGAAGTCCAATTCAGAAAGAATGACTCTTATGAGCTAATCAGTGAATCTGACTTCCGAATGAAGTACGTATTCATATTTTTGTTTGGTTCAAATTTTTTTTATATATAGTTACAGAAGGACCAATTATTGGATTGGACGTAATTAAAAAAGTATTAAAATGTCTGTGTGGACATGTTTTTTGCAAGAACTGTATTAAATGGATCTCTGATCTGTATCTACTCTGTTGCAATCTGAAATTATCTCATCATTCAGCAACAGATTGCTGAGGGCAGTAAATGCCATAAAAATGGCATTTCTCATTTCCCAATATGTATTCCTGAAAAGAAAGAATCGTTAATGGAACCATTAAGGAATCAGAATCTTTAAAGGAATATTCTGGGTTCAACAGAAGTTAAGCTCACTCGACAGCATTCGTGGCATGATGTTGACTTTACCAACAAAGCTTACGTCATCCCTCTCATGAGCACGTGTCACAGAGATGTACGGAAGCGAACATTTGTAGTTAAAAAGTATATAGGTATTGTTTTGTTTCTCAAAATATTCAATCGTTTGCATTCAGAATAACTTTATTTGTCGACTGGAGTCTGAATTATCTGGATTGGAGACTGGAGTGTTGATTATTTGAATGCACCCTAAATATGCATTTTGGACCATCTATTATATTCACTTGCATTGTTTAGAGGAAGCCTGAAATGAAATTCTAAAAGATTTAAATTCTGTTTTGATGAAGAATCTCAGATCCATCTTGGATGGCCTGAGGGTGAGTAAATTATCAGCAAATTCAAATTTTGGGGTGAACTATTCCTTTAATATTTATGGAATATCCCATTTACTTCCATTGTAAGTGCCTCATTGTAACTCCTTTTTTTTTAAGAAAAAGAGGGACATGTCAAAAGTTTTATGACATTGGATCTCGCAGAGGTCTTTGACTTTTACCGGAATTAGCACCTTTTGAGAGTAGATATTCTGGTGCCAGCCTTACCCTGTCGATTGAGCTTAATTTGTATTGAACCCGGAATATTTCTTTAAGAGGAATCACAACTGGAAACGTTAATTTCCTTATGAATCGCGTACCTAAACTGAAGTATTTCAACACACTTCAACTCTTATATTTAATGACATCTCTTTCGCTTTCAATCCTTATATCTGTGTCCTCCAGAAAAGTCTAAAAAAGTACTGTTTTTGAATTTTTGTCTGTCGTTTTTCTCTTGTGGAAGGTTTTTACAGCTGCAGAACAGTGCTGTTCACATGACATAATCGCACTGTTCATTTTCTACACATTGTTGCCATGGACACCAAGAACATTTCCTGCCAAAAATGACATCATCACAGTTAATAAATGATTCATGTTTCCAGTGTGCGTTCAGGGAATCTCTCTCTCTCTCTCTCTCACGCGTGTGCTTGAATCCTGCTCTGACTGCAAACATAACAGTGTCCTCACCACTTAGTGTCCCACAAGCACAAAGACATACACACATCAGAGCACTCAGTTAGCAACAAACATCTGACTCAATATTAGACAGATAAATGTCCGGTTTTATTTAATTTAATTTATCAATTGTCACACATTATACATACATTTCTGCATATACATGGTGAAATTATCCCAGCTAAGCTAAGCTGGGGTCAGAGTGCAGGGTCAGCCATGATATGGCACCCCTGGAGCAGATAGGTTCAAGGGCCTTGCTCAAGGGCCCAACAGTGGTGTCTTGGTGGTGTTGGGGCTTGAACCCCTGACCTTCTGATCAGTAACCCAGAGCCTTAACCGCTGAGCCACCACTGCCACCACCAATAACATGAAGTAAATTCGTCATTCTTGAACCATCCGTCATTCTTGAACTTACACTATAACACATTCACAAAATCAATGATAAATCCTTAAATTCAGAAAAAACAGCAGTAGCTACACAGAAAACCTGAGACCAGATCTTGCTATTTTTTATTTGTTTATCAATGATAGTTCACTCCCTCTATTTACCAGCCAATCAAAGCGGGAACCATACAGCCAGCTGGCCAATCAGAGTGAATCCTTCCTGAGTGATGTCCCTGCTTTGCCCATTAGGACTGCCATTTTTCTTACAGATCCATTGACATCATGGAATGAGGTTTATGAAAACAGAGTTTAGCATTTTCCAAGACTGCCCAGGGGAAAACAAAGCTCAGAAAATAGATCCAGCTTTCCGAGAGGCCCCAAGATGTCATCACTGTTTGGATCACTATGGTGATGAGTGAACTAAGAGGAACTCAATGGCCCATTGTAAGTTTTAAGAGACTTTGGCAGTAAATCAGTGTGGTTATGCTTGACAAAGAGTCCAGAGCGAATTAGACTTATTGACCCTTAATATAGGGAAATAATAAGATAATTACAGGTTATAGAACTCTGTAGCCATGAAAAGACATGTAGCTGGTCCTTTAGAAAGATCAATTTGACAGTCTCTGAACACTGACTACGGTTCTCTAAAAAGTCAACAAGAAATTACATTCACAACTCATTTTATTTTTGTAATGTGACTAATTTTCAAGTCTTGGACTTGGTTTTATCCTACAGGAATTGTTCAGCTATTGAAAAGTGGGTATTACCTCCTAAATAATTACTGGCACCAACATTTAAGCTGGTTTGAGGCTAAAGGTCAAGTTTACCCTACAGAGTATCTCAATGTATCCCAATGGTAAGACTTCTATTTAAAATGTATCCTTATTAGCTACTATTGCATTACATTCATGTTAAATGGCATTAAAATACTGAGTTAACTATTGGAAAAAATATTTCAAAAGGTTACATTACCTAAAGCAGTGGCATAAAACAATGTATTAGTAATTAAATAGGGAACTTTTTCATTTTCATGTTGACTTTAAACAGCGATTTAACAGTAAACTTTAGAGTTTAATGTTTTACATGACATGTGCTGACTGTCACATAGTCAAAAGCACAGCCCATGTGTTGCTCCAAGTCAAAGGCAATAAATGTTTAGTTGACGTTTTGCCCATGGAGGCCTGGACGATACAGCTGAAGTTGGAACGATGTGGGTAGCTATTGGGGAATTCAGACTCTCAAGTCTTCAAACTACATGAGAAAAGATCTGTTTAACACCCTGAAAGTCTCGATTTACACCATTTAAAGATCAAGTATAATATCATATGAAGGGGTTTATTCAATTACTGGCACTTTTATGTCTCAGGGTTTGACTTTCAAACTTGAAGCTCAACTTAAAAACATTAAAAACTAGGACATTTTCCCTGCTTTCACACAATGTCTTTATCATTTATTTTTGCTACTTTGCTCTGCAGCCTTTTATGTAAGATTTCATTGTCCTAATCTTGTCTCATATTTTAGCTAAATCTCTAAATTATTCCAAACTTTTGTCCGCCAGTGTATATAAAATAAACCCTATTATATAAACAAGAGTGCAATAAACATAATCCATTTAAAAAAAAAAAATTATGAAAATAATCTTTATATATTTTAAACAAATTATGACTGTCTGTTGGTTGTGGCGTAATTTCCATAAAGAAAAATCCAGGTAAATATCACTTTTTTGCGTCGAGTCATTTCCAATCATGCTGTAAATTTGTCAAATTATGCAAAAAGTGTGAAAGTATTATTTAATTGTGTATTTAGTATACATAAAATGCTTTCTATGAAATTAGCCTCAGCAAGACAAATGAGTCTGTAATTTTAATACAAAAATTTTTAAAATGTCCTTTCCACCACAAAATGAATGGTGATTTTGAGATGTGGTGAAAATGATATTTGCTTATGACTGTTCTGTGATGAATGTT